>NC_091014.1:65680047-65985635 GCF_041296385.1 Aphelocoma coerulescens | reverse complement strand
CAAAAGCTTGACTTTGTTTTCACAACTTGTACACAATGCAAAGGAAAGGAGTTAGGTTGAAAAAATAGTCTGATAAGAAAAACACTTTTTAAGCTTTTTCTTCCCACATGGTCTATTATTGTGGATCCTAAACATTTTTTGCATTTTCTATGCTTATGCCTCATCCTACCCCAGGTATGTGGCTTACGCTCACTTTTGTTTAATCAGTTATTTTAAGTGACCTTCAGTAACTTGCAACTTGAATTTTAAAGATTATTATAGTTAATTTTTTATTTGTTCTTATCAATGTCTGAAAGATGCAGTATTTTTTTATTTAAATGCTATGTAGTTAAGCACCTTTTTGTATGCTTTGATTTATCAATTAATACTTAAATTATGACATAGATTTAGTCACCATTTGACTGAATGAAAGCTCTTCCCATGTTGTAGTAATCTTTCTGTCTTGGCAGCATGGCTTGAAGTTGTACATGGAGTTGTAAAACAAAATACTGTATTTAATAAATATCTGTTACAGAAGGTTATTTGTAGCAGAGATATCTGCAGGTGTCACAGGTTGGGATTCTATTACAAGTGTTCTTTATGTGGGTTGACACTTGAACTAAGAGTTTTCCATCTAGATCTTAAGTGGCATTCAAAAGAAAGATAAATTATGCATAAGCCCCAGAAGAGTGGCTATTTCCAGCACATGTTTGCAGGGGAAAAAAAAAAATCTCCTTTTAACTGCTAATGATTTTTGGGTGATTTGAAATGTTAAATCTGTGAAGGCTGATTATCTTGAGCAGAGAAGACTGTAAAATAGACTAAATGCTTTTATTAAGAGCCTATCTATGTTGTGTATATGTACATATAATTTGATATTCCAAAATATGAAGAGCATGGCTATTAGTTATCAAGCCTTTTGGTGTCAATAAGATTTAGACTATTTTAAGAGTTTAAATTATAGGTATATTTAAATCTGCTTTCCTGCCATATTCATTACTATACCATAGACAAAGTATTCTGTGATTAGATTTTTCAGAAGTACAGTAAATACACTAATATACTCAAAATCAGTATTTGTGGATAAACTAATGAGTCAAAATAGAAACTAGATTTAGTCCATACATGGATTCTTGTAGCAGAACACTGTACAATCTACATTTGTTTGCAGTTACAACTCGGCCAGCTGTAATTGTGTCAAATATGCATTTGTGACATTGAAAACTGGGTTGTAAAATTACAGCAGATTTGTGTTAAAACTAAGTATCAGGTAGGTAGATATGCCATGTTAGGAAGCTACACTGTAATGAAGTTAACAAATCTTTTTCCAGGTAACTATAAAACACTGTTGGTAATCTTGGACTTTATCTTTGAGCTTATAGATGTATTTAGTCATCATTTTCAATGAATCCAAATGTGCAAGCCTAGAAAGTGGATGTATGTATATGTCTGTCAACAAAAACCCACATATTTGTTCATCCACAGGACAGTTACTAAAATTGTCAGGAATGACTGGTTTGGGTCTCTGTATTGTAAAATATTTTAGAAAACAATAAAATCTATTAATCTCTTAAATACACAGAATACACTTTTTACTATTTCAGTGTATGTCAAAGTAGTCCTATGAAACAAATAATCTGTGCATTTCATTGCAATTTATGGTGACAAAACCTGCATTGTGTAAAAGAGCCACAAACAGGAGTGTGACATGGGTGGCATTGTGCCAGTAACAAAAAAAAGGAGATGCCATGCACATGAATTCTTGGCAAAACATTCCAGCAAAATCTTCATGGAAGAAGAGGAAACTGTCTTTTATGGGTATGCAGAGTCTACTTTGATGCTGCTTTCTGTGCTGTTGTCAAGTCTCAGATAGTGTGGGTGAGCAGCTAAGCTCTTTATTTCTTTTTAAATATAGTATCCTGAATATTTTGTGCCTTTGAGTTTTCTTGTTGGCTGGCAGTGATTAATGCAGTGCCATTTGTGAAGGCTGGCTGAAAGTTTTATCTCATCTCCCCCATCAACACCTGCTGGACAGCAGATCCCAGAGGGCCATAATCAATGGCACAGGGTCTGCTGGGGGGCCTGTCACCAGTGGTGTCCCCCAGTATTGTTTAATTGTTTAATTTATTCATCAGTGCCTTGGGTGAGAGGGTAGGTGGTGACAGAGCTGGAGGAGCAGCTGATTCCCCTGGGCCTGCACAGCCCTTCCCAAGGACCTCAGCAGGGTGGAGAGATGGGCAGAGGAACTGTCTGAAATCCAGACAAGACAAATGCAGGGTCCTGCACCTGGGGAAGGACAATCCCTGGGCACCAAGACAGGCTGGGGGTGAGCTGCTGGAGAGCAGCTCTGAGGAGAAGGGCCTGAGGGTCGTGGTGGACAATGAGCTGGCCCTGAGGAGACCAATCAGAACTCTGCAAGGTACTTCTGCAGCTGTTTTACACTACTGTGATTGTAAGTAACTTATTGAATAATCAATAAATAATCAACTGCCCCCTTTCTACTTGACCTTTTAATAAATCTACAAGTCCAAACAGGAATCCCTCTGGGGGACACACTGGTATCTTCCCACTGCTTATTACTGTAGTCAGTAACTGATTAATTGTTCATTTATTTCATGGCATTTTACTTCAGCTTTTAGGAAGGACAAGAGCAAGGAATTTTGAATATCAAAGTCACTTGTTACATCAGCTGGATCATCTTGACACATGAAATCTCCAAGCCTGCGAGGTAAAAAACCAGATAAATTGTCAAGTACTGTGGTGACAGACACTTCTAGAATCCCTGTGCAGAAAACACTGAAATCTGACTGCCCTGGCAGACATGAAACATTATCATGTGGCAAATGCAGGTGGGTTTTGCAGTGGGATGCTACATGCAGCTGCAGCTTTGCAAGTCCCCTGCATTGCTGTGCACACAGCATTATCACACAGCTGAGTGTTGCTGCTTGTAAATCCCAGTCTGTAGCAAGTGTTTGGCTTTGCACTGGGCAGTGGTGTTAGGATGTGGACACTTCCAAGAGTGGAAAGCTCCACGAAACCTCACCTGTTTGAAGTGGTTATGCTTCATGATGGTATCAGGACAAACACTGCATTAGTACTAAATAAAAATGTTGAACTGGTTTCATCAGCTGGTTTTTAATGTAGATCCTAAACTTCATTTGCATGTGGTGGGAGAAGTATTTGAATGTTTGATCTTTCTCTTCTAGTGAAGGCTTTTTCTGTATGAATTATTTATGCTGCAGTGATACATCTGTGACTGTGTTGTGCCTTTGAGGTTACCATTTGCAGAGGGCCAGCCTGAACCTTGCTGAACTGCAGTTGTCAGGAGGCAACATATTTACAACATAGCAGAGCAGGGACAGACTGTGCTTAGTGTGACCAAGCTTTCCAAAGGGCATCAAGCAGAATTTATACTTACCTAAGGGACCTTTTGGCACTGAAAACCAGTGAAGATGTAGCTGGCATGACCTGGGACTGTACCTGTATTCCACCATTTCTCAGCAGCACCATGAGGAGAAAGCAAACAAGGAGGGAGGCTTGATAATAACTGGAGAACAGCACTGATAGAATTTTACAGAACTAAAAGCTTTGAATGATGGGAATGGCAGCAAATGTTTTGGAGCTTTGAGAAAGTAGGTGTCCACTGAAGCTGTTATTCCACACAACTCCAGGCAGATGCAAGTGCCAATTTCTGGTTATCAAGTCAGCCAAAGAACAGACTGTTCTCAAGAGATAATTCCAAATTGTTCTCCTCCTTTGTATTCATATGCCCTGGCAGGGCTGTCTGGCCAGCTCCAGGAGCCCAAGACTCGTTGTGGCAGTTGGATAGGTGAGAGCAGAAGAAAGTTACTTTGCCTGTGCTTTATCAGCTCACAGAGTAGTCCCTGTGCCCAAAAAATGTGTATCCACCAAATAATACAGGAAGAACGCCTCCATTTCAGAATGGCTGTGCAGAAAAGGGGGGATTAGCACAGGATCAATCAGGGAGGAAAGGCCTCCAAATGTCTTCAGTCCCATCTCCTGCTCAACACTGAACGAGGAACAGGTTGCTGAGTGTTGCTGAAAACCTCCCAGGACAGAGTTTCCACAGCTTCTGTGAGCAAACTGCTCCAATATCTGTTTGTCCTCATCATGAAATCATCTTCATATCACATTGGAACTGTGTTCTGGGTTAGTGTGAATTAAGAGCCCTTGGTTTTTGATTTGCAAACCAGCAATCCCCAACATCATACTCTGGCTGTGATTTGCTCTCATTTGCATGTCCTGCTCTAATGCAGGACACGTTGCACTTGCCAGGCATTTGTTTCTGAGCATACACATGTAACAGTGTTCCTCCACGTATATATTTGTCAGACCAGCTGGCATGGAAGCAATTTTTAAGTGATTCTCTCTACTCTGGGAATACAAATATGTGTTCTGGACATTCTTGGAAAGCACCAGCAAGATGTGATATTGCCACACTGAGGTACAATTGGCAAAGTAGCACTTGTGGGCAGGCCACTTCCCCACCGCTGCTGCTGTTCTCTCACTGTGCCTTCCCTTTTTCTGCACTCCACTCAAATCACAAACATGCTGAAGAATGAGACCCACCTCTATTCCCTGGAAAAATTCATCACCTTTCAGGGTTTATTCTGTTGGCTTCCTTTAGACCAGTTTGCTTCTCCCCTGGGCCTGGGCAATCACCATTAGGGGCAGAATAGCATATGGGGGCTATTTCCAAAATGTCTTGAACAAATTGGTGTTCATTCTCATGGCAAAAAAATGCCAGCACTGTCCACATGTGGCCTGTGGATCGTGGTACTGGTGAAGGAATCTGTGGCCTTTGCATAGATTTTGTCAAGATGAAACTCTGCTGAGAGTTGAGGACATAAACAGTATCAGGCCAGGGGAGTCAGCGATGCTCACTCACAGTGCTGGTCTGCTGCTGGGTCTGAGCAAGGACCTGCACTGCTCACCAGAGAGCACTCCTAATCCACAGCCACCCCTGAAGGTAAGCTGCTTGGGTTGAGTTGGGGTTTTTCTGTGTTTTGGTTGGTTGGGTTTGGTTTGGGCTTTTTTCTATTTACTCAAGGTGCAGAGCAGCCAGTGAATTTTAAGTACTGCCTTTTCCTTGCTGGAGATGGACCAGCTCATCCCTTCCTTCATGTTAGCTCCATTCTCTAGATTACCTGTCTTCCACAACCTGGAGGCTGCTCTGTGATTGCAGGACCTGCTGACCTCCTTCCAGTACCCAAACAGAAATGCTTTTAACTCCATCTTGTCCAGAGCTCATCTCCTGGCACTCAGCTGAGCTTGCAGTCTGCAGCAGGAATCTGCAGCATGCACAGCCACAGAGTTGAATTGTGAAGTGTGGCCTTAGGGCAGAGGTGCTGTGTATTTGTGAGCCCTGCATAGGCTCATTCCCTCTTGCCGCCTGGGCTGCCTGCACAGCGGGGCTTTGAATAGCAGCAGCTTTTTGACATCCCAGCTTGGGACAGAGGTACCACTTCCTGAGGCAGAAGGCCAGCAGAGGAGAGAGGAGCCAGCCCTCCTGTGGTATTACCTGCCTGGGATTCCCAGAGATGCATTTTTGGGGTCTCAGGGTGCTGCAGGGGCAGCACCTTGTTTTTCTGATGTTACATGTTTCAGTTAAATAGCAGGATTGTACCCCTCTCTCTTTTTTAAAAATTCTTTTAAATCCTACAGGATAACTAGTGCTGGCTCCTGTGGATGAGCCAGGAGCTCCAAGGGCAGGGCACAGCTGCGGGTTGCCATGCCGAGTGCCCGGTGTGGGGACAGCACTCGGCACTCGCTCCGGCAGAGATCCCTGTCCCGGTGCTCGGGGCTGTGCTCCTCGGTGGCTGCCTCAGGCTCCGTGGCCAGCACTGGCAGTGACTGGGTGTCACCACCCCAGCAGCTTCCCCTGAGACCGGTAAGAACTGGGGCTTCTGAGCTGCTGGGGGCCACGAGGAATCTGCTGCATTTAAGGCACTGAAGGTGGTGCAGGGCTGAGGCTGGGGGGGCAAAGATTCGGAACTCATTATTTAGAGAACGGGGTAACACAGGCTGTGGAGGGAAGGGGATCCCAAAACTTGTGTTTGTAATGGGGTAAAAAGTGTATCAAGGAAAGGGCCTGTCAGAGAGAAGATATTTTACATCAGGTATTTAGCTCCTCAAAGTCACTGGCACTGTGTCTAAGAGACCAGGTAGTTCTGTAAGGCCATTGTGATGCTTTTTCTGTATTGGTAACACGAGAGAATTGGAAAGTGCCACCCACAGCTGGTGAGGGTGGCAAGCCTGAGGATGGAGTGCCTCAATTCCCCTGGACTGAACTCACCCCCACGCGAGACTCTCGAAGGTGCATGTGGTGCCTGGGGTCACTCAAGCAGATCTGTCTCTCCTTGTGGCCACAGCAGATGCCACACAGGAATTCAGTGCTGATATCAACAAAGCCACATTAGCACGTGTTGTGCTGCCACTCACAGGGGGTCGGCGGGACAGAACCAGCTCAGGCACAGAGAACTCGATAAGGCTGCAAGGGAAGCCTTGCTGACCTGCAAAGACAGAGAGGAAGGAGAGTGAGAAACAGCAGCAGCTTTGATCTCACAGATCACCCAAGAACTGTAATAATTCTGCATTATCCTTGTTATATATAGCTCCCATCACCAACTTCAGAGCATATTTCTTTTGACTTGTTAAGTATCTTTAAAGGTAAGACACATCTAAGTAAATATAATATACCATGGACATTTAAATTGACTAGAAGTTCCCCAAATGACACTTCAAAGATCTGTGATTTTCTTGCCTCAGTTACAGATTCCATCCCATTTTGTGATATGGCTTGTCTATTTATTATTTTAAAATTTAAATAAAGCTAAATTTTTAGTTATATACTGCAAGCTTAAGTGGTTATGTGGTATCTAAATTGCTGAATGAAATTATTCTGCTAATTGGGTTTAGTACCAGCTGTCCTCTCTCCTGTGACATGTTAAGGAATTCCTTGCCTGACTTAGCGATAGTGTTGATTCTTGAATGATGAGATAAGCTTGTAACCTTTTTGATAGAGTTCATTATTTTTGGTTGTTTATCTTCTGCATGTAGTAGTAAAAGCCTTGAGGGGTTATTTGCATCTGAGTAATCTCAGGTTATAGTCCTGTCCTGCACGGTGCTAAGAGTGATCTGTGTCCCTGTGGCACTGCCACCCACCCACCCTGAGAGCAGGCACTGCTCCAAAGCTGTTGGCATCAGGCACAACTCTGTTTTAACTGTAGCTGAGGTTTCTGGACTCTGAAATGAGGTGGGAAAATTGGTCACAGGACCAGACCACACTGGTACAATTCTGAAAATGGTTTCCACTGACTGTGTGTGCTTTAGTTCCAGCTGGGTTTGGTTTTGGTGTAGTTTTTTCTTTTCCTTTCTGCCTCACCAGCCACATCCTTTAGAGCAGGCAAACACTGAAGTGCTCATAAGGAAAAGTGCTTTATTATTATTATTATTATTATTATTATTATTATTATTATTATTCACTAAAGCACATAAGAAAACAAAGCATTTATGATGTTCAGGTGCTAACAAGACATTTCCTGTGTGCACCTGAGCAGCAATAGCCAAGGCCCCTGCTGCTGCTCCTGCAGCATGGGAAGACCAGGTTTGCTGCTCTGTACTTGAGGGAGGGCTTGGGATCCACTTCCTGGAGGACTGTGCCAATGGGAAGCAGATGCCATCCTCCTCAGGGACAGCAAGATGAGGAAGCACAGCCCTGCTGGGCTCTCTCTTCCATCTTTCCATTCCATCTTTGCTCTTTGCCCTCCTCATTGCACTTCCCAAGTCAGGAACAAGTCAATAAAGCCCTTGCATCTTATTGTGAGACCACAAAACCAACCCTGCCTGCAGAGAAGGCTTGGGTGGCTCTGTTTGTACATGACACAAACACAAATGTACATAAATGGAGACCAAAATCTGATGGTTTTGATATTTCCCTGCAGCTGTCCAGCACTTACACAACCTTAAGGGCAGGATTTGCCATTCAGCCACAGCCCTTGTTCCAGCACTGTTAACCCCAGCAGATCCAATTCAAATGCAAACCTCGTAGCTCAACCCCAGACAGATCTCTTGTAACCCATACCTTAGCCTGGTATTCCCTTTTAACACTCCTCCAGAGCCCTGCTGATCCCCAAACTTCAGAAAGCACCTGGCAAACAAAGCCACCTCCCCAGCAGAGAGCAAAGAGAACCTGGTGACAGGAGACAAGACACTGCTGGTATTAAATATATCCCGGTGCATTCCTGCTTTCTACACTGCAATTCATGTTTTATACAAGCCCAATGCAAATGCAGGTCAGACATCACATGGGCAATAGAGACAAGACTTCTACTGAGCCTGTGATGGGCACAGAACTGTGAGTGATGGTTGTCAGTGAGTGGCTTAAGGAGCTGCCATGACTGAGACTTTGCTTGCATTCAAGAGCTTTTTGGTTGTCCCACTTACAGGGTTTTATCAGATTTCTCAGCCCTAAAAGAAAATCTGAGCGATTTTATTCAAGTTTAAGTTAGCCCTGCTCTAAGCAGGGAGTGGGACTTGATGACCTTCCCATGTAAATTTTTCTGAGGCTCTAAAGTGGTGATGGTTGTGAAAAGGAGAGGAAAAGAACCAACAGGATACATTCAGATTTTTAATGTATTTTAATTGCACTAACTCTATTGATTCTATATTTAATACAGAATAATAATGGTGTTCATTTTCATTGCATTTCACAAAACTATTACAGATATCATAGCTGGATCGTGATACTACATGTGATAATCTGAGGGTATTTATGAGGTGAAATATGAGGAGAACAAACCAGAGAGTTCTGCTCCACAAGGTCTGGCTTTGTATCAAAGTGCATGGTTTGGGCTTTGACCACCACACTGGCTCAAGGTCCCAGGATGTTTTTTTCTCTGTAAAATTCAATTTATTCCTCCAAATGCTGCTCAGACATTACTGGGGACCAGTGGGTTCTCAGTTCCTGAGCTGGCTGTGCACATTGCACTCTTCCCTTTCTCCATCAGCTGTTGTGCAGCTGCTGGATCACCCCCACCACTTACTGCTGAGGAGGAGCTGACTTTCAGCAGTTCCTGTGTGGTCCTACCTGTGGATTGGGTACTGTGCTTGCAACTCCTCTTTAGGGAATCTTATTTGTGGGGTTGAGTCATGAAAATATGAATTTACTGTGCAGATACACTGGAGTTTCCTGTGTGCCCAAAGCACCCAGGGAAAAAGGCATTGGACAAGACAGAAACCATTCCTCTGTGCATGGAAACAGGGCATGGCACCAGTTTGGGGAAGCCTCTGCAGTGAAAGGAGAACTCACCTGCTGTTTCCCAATTACAGGTTTAATTTTTTTTCCCTTATGGCCCATCTTTTACTGCCATCTACTGGCTCTGACTGAATGGCTTCTTCGTTGGCCCAGGAGTAAATATCTTTGGTGTACTCTATTCATGAATAAAGAGCTACAAGTTTTGACAAGGGACCCTCAGAGAGGGCTTTGGGGACGGATTAACTGAAAAAAATAATTGAGAAACAACACTTGTGGAATGGTAAGCTCAGGCCATAATTGGGAAGAAATCATGGATAAAGAAAGGAGAAGACAATTCTGAGAAGTCAGCCCTTAAGTATTGTAATTCAGCATTTTGAAAACAAATAATTCTGGATTTGTTTGTTATTTATTTTGAAGAAAAGCTTTTGTTTGGAAAACAATCCCCCAAAACCCTCCCAATGTTTCATTTAAAACAGGTCTATACAAAAGGGGCCAAAATGCATCTTGAGAGTCAATTACATTTTTGTAGCCTTACCTGCAGCCAGGACTTGCAAAATGGCTCCAAGCAGCACCTCAAAGCTCTCTCAGGTGAAGGAAAGCAACTGTTTGCTTGGACAAGAGTATCCTGCAGTTTGTCTCTGTCTGAATGTGCTGTCAGGGAATAACATCCTGCAGGTATTGGCTGTTTCATGGCTCCAGGAAACTGCAGGTAATGTTATAACTATCAGTGTCTTGTAAATGATCAGATGGGCACTGAGTCAGGCAGAAATCATGCAGAAAAGCTCAATGCTTTGATTTTGCTGTTGATAAAGGGGGAGAACATCAGAAGGGGTTTTATTATGCTTGGGCCCTGATGAATTTCTTCTTCTCTCCTCTTACACACAGTCTCTGGGTAAACCCACCTGAAGACACTGTTCTCAGAACAGGAAAGGAGAGAAGGCTCCAAATCCAGCCCCTTCCATGTTGCTGCAACACAGCCAAGTATGGAACCACTTAGCTGTCAGCAGGTCTCCTTCTGCCAGGAGCAGAGCTGTGACCTCCCTCTGGGTAGGTACCATGTGGGCCAGGATTATCTTTTTTATTCCAGTACTTCCCTTCCTAATTATAACCCTTTTGTACTGGCTCAGACAATTCCCCTCTGCACTTGTCACTTCCAACTTTTAAAACCTTTAATGACTTGCTGCAAACCCTTGAACTGACTATGTCCTGTTATCTCCCCACTCATTTTCCCTGTAGAATGTGCTACATTCCAGCTGGTTGGGAACAGGCTCAGAGCAAAAGGAGAAAGCTCCTTCCAGAAGGGCAGGCCTGAGATTTAAGAACTGAATCACAGTATCCAAGTCTGCTTTGACACACACCTCCTCCATGAAACTCCCCAAGGACAAGAAAGAAAAAAACCTGATGGCATACTCAGAAGCAGAGAAGGAACTTCTTAACTCTGTGGAGGCAAAGGAGAAAACAGTGCCATAGGCAGATGTCAGAGTATCCTTAACCCCACAGCATCCTTAATCCTGGTAGAGTATTTACATAAAACTCACTTTGTACAGCATTCTTGAGTAGAGGACACCCTCAGCAACAAACACCCTTCTCTGAGTGCATTATTGATGCTGTGTCAGAGACTTGTTTACATTCCTTTTACACTTTTCCACAGAGAACAATCGTGAACATGATGTGATTATTCAACCCCATGGCAGGGGAGCACAGTTATTGCTACTGCCAGTTTTAAAAACAGTGGGGAAAAGAGGAGGTCCACCTCAAGTCACTCCTCTTGGTGGAGATAAAGGGTTTGGATCCACCAGTCTTAATAATGGAGCCAAAGGCCAAATGGCTTTCCCGAACCAGCTGAAGTCACAGCTCTGGGGAAGGACAATACTGTCTGAATCATGGAATCTGGGCAAGAAAAATGGGAATATATCCCTGCAACCAAGTGTTCTATTTGAGAATAACTCAGTGTTGCAGATTCCTGTGTTACAGGCCCAGCATGACTAAATCTACCTGATTGTTCTGATGCCTGGGGTGGCCCCCTAAAAACAGGGACTAGACAAGAATAAGGGAATAAAGGTCCGTATTTATTTGAAGGGTCTTCAAAGGTACACCCTGGGCAGGTCATGAGTTCTTCACACTTTTATAAGTTTGATTCATTTGCATATCAGGGTTAATTCTCCAATTAAAACTTCAGTTAATGATGTAATTTCCTCAAGTTTACCCCCCTTCTTAAGATGTTTACACATTTTGGGCCTAGGGCAGTCTGGGTGTCATTGGAGATCAAGCTTGGAGAGGTTTGTTCTGTCTAACCAGCATGAGAGAACAGTAGTTACCAGGCTGCAAGAAGGAACCTGTTAAAGTTACACACTAGGCAGTGCAGGATTTGAAAAGGATACAAGTTAAAACCCAAGGCATCAGTTCCAACAATCCATCTGGAATGGGATATTATCCGTGTGATGGGAATGGACCATGGAGCAGGGATGGTGCCAGCAGAGGGGTGACCATCCAGAGGGTCCCACCTGTCCATCCCTGCTGCCCAGCTTTGGGATGAATAGGCTGGGGACTGCCCCTGTGTTTGCTCTGCAGGATGAGGAAGCCAACCCTACCAAGGAGGAAGATGAGGAGGTGTGGGAGGATGGAGACAGCAGCCACCAAAGGCTGGGGAAGGCACAGGCCCAGGTAGGAGCTGTTGCCTTCCAAGGAGAGGGACTTGTCTGTCCCATTGGAATTGAGGGTGTGAGGCCAATGGAACAAAGGGTTTGAGTCCATCTTCTTACTGGAGTTCTAATGTGCCTTAAGAGAGGTCAGTGAAAAGCTCATTATCCCTGATGGAATCTCTGAAAACCAGGGCTTGAGGCTTTCTGAAGTGGCCCAAACCTGCCTGGACGTATCCAAATGCAGCCCCCAATCCCTGGTTTTGTGTAGAGTTGGGATCAGACCTCAGCTGCTGTCACTTGCCAGCTCACAAGTTGTGTAGCTCAGAGTCTGCAGCCCTGAAGGGCCAGGCTGTGTTTAAACAGCCTGAGGTACCAGAGAGCTGGAGTCATCTCCTAGCAGGTAACCTGACTTGGAAGCTGCATTCCAAACTTTTGTCCACATTTATTTTATCTCCTCTATGGAGACGCCTCAGGAAGCAGAGGTGGGGTGTTCCTAACAAAAGGACATGCACATTCCTGGGTGGTAGAGGCTTAAAACTAAAGTATGAGAGGAAGTGCCTTTAGGACACTTCCAGTTCCTTGGTGTGAATGGAACTTAAATGAAGTGTCCAAATCCTGGCAAGCCTGTATGAACTCCAAAGTTTCTGCAAGTGTTTTACAGCCAAGGAGGGAGACAAGAGTCTGGAGTCTCTCTCCAAAACCTGCCTGCTGGTTTGTTTGACCAGGCATAGGAATAATTCTGTATTCCCTGGGGCTGTCCTTATGGAGAAAGGTTTATTTATGTGCCCTGGGTTTACTCAGTGTATCTCCAAAACGATGGAAATGGATTTTATTGAAATGCCAGAGGTGCCAAATGCTGTCCCCAGCCAGAGCTCAGAGCCAGCCCAGTGGGAAGGGGTTTAATGCCCATTTTCCCACTCCCTCAAGGCAGCAGCACTGGAGCACTTGCCCCCAAACACACCCGAGGTGCTGAGCGCTGGCAGGAGGCAAATCCAGGGATTGGACAGTAGGAGCTTGCACTGCTCCTGTAATCCCAGGCCTGGAGCTGTGCTTTAGAAATCCCAGGAGATGCTGCCTCACTCAAACCTTGTTTAAAGCTCAGCATCCCTCCTGCTCCCTTGGAGTGATTGTTGCTTCCATTGTTACCCTTTCCCAATAACATTATGATTATTATTGTCAATTCCCCTGCCATTTCTTCCACAGCCCTTGGCTTCCCAGAGGTGGTGCTTTAGGAAAGCCCCTCCAGCCTGGGAAGGTGCTTTTGGCTCCGGACACATTCCCAGTCCCCAGGAGCAGCCAGACCTGTGCTGTCCCCAGCAGATGACGCAGAGGTGCCTTTCCTTCCTTCCCTCCCTGCTGCACTTTGGCTTTTCGAGGGCTCTCTCGGGGTCTGAGGGAGAAGTTCTTTGTCATTCCAGGGCAGAATTAGTCCTGGTTCCACTAAAAGCAGGAGGAATCATTTTATCCCTGTGTATGGATACACATCTTGTGTTTTCTCTCTTTTGCTGACACCGTGTGGTGAAGCAGCAGCTCCCAATGTTTCAGTGCTGCTCCCTGGAGTAGTTTCTATTTGTAAAACAATGAATTCCCTGCTGGAATCCCAGCAACAGCCCCCCAGACCAATGTGCAGTTTAAGATCTTACACCCTGACCAGGACAACTTCCTGTCTCTAGACATGGAAAATGGGGGAAAGCTCAGACTGGATTGGAGCCAGAATCCAGAATGGGGAAAGTGAGGCAGCGTGCTCAGCACAGGCTGGGGATGGTACAGGGGGTGTTCTTGTTGGATGACACCCTGTGGAGCAGATCCTTCTCCTCCTTTGTCCAAAGTCTGATGGCAAAGCATTGAATAACTCAAAAGTGGGGCCTGGATAAAAATGGTTCTGTTAAAATTAGGCAAAGAATGCAATAGGAAAAAATGGGCATCCTTTTCGTGTATGAAGAAAGTAGGGGGGAAATGCTGAAAAAAGGAGCTTTTATTTGGTGCCACGTCTCATTTTTTATGGATAAAACCCTACAGTGAGTAATCAGAACAGAAGTGGGAAAGCCAGGAGCCTTTGACTTCCACAATGGACTTAATTTCCATTTTCTCCTCTCTTTCAGGACAGGAAAACCCACTTAACTCATCCCGTCTTTGCCAAAAGCTTTGGTGTTTGAGCAGCCAAACCCAAGGGGCTCTGGCCCTGCCAGCCTGCACTGGAGGGCCCCTGGTCCTGCCCGTGGTGTGGGATGAGTCCCCAGTTGTCCCCAGAGTGTTGCAAATCCAGAGGGATCTGCCCTGTTTTCAGGCTGTCCTTGCCCTGGTCCCTGCAGTCCCCTGAGACACAGAGAGAGCCCTGGCCAAAGGGCCTTTGGCACCTTGTTAGGAATGTGGCAGCAGCCCCGGGAACAGGCTGAAGGTGGGAACTGGGGCTGTGTCTGAGACTGATCCAGGTCAGGTCAGTGTTTACCTGTGGGGGTTTGGCCCCACACACTGAGTTTAAGCAGGATCAGGGTGACAGATGCTGCATTTTGTGCACCCTGGGAGTTTCTATCCCCCCTGGAGATTTCCTGCTGGGATGGGGCAGTGCAGGGAGCAGAATTAAACCTGCACCTCCCGTGGGCATTGCTGGCCTTTGTCCCTCTGCTGTGCCATCAGGCTGTGGGAGTTTGCTGCTGTCTCTGCCACTGCCACCCCACCTGGGGGCTGTGTGCTCCTGGCAGCCCTTCCCAGCCCCACACACGAGCTCCAGCAGTGCCTCTGTGCTGTGCTGGGAGTGTTTGCTGGGAATTTGCCTCCTTTTGCTCCTGAGAGGCTGGACAGAGCTTTTGGGCTTGTCAGCTTCAGAGTTCGGTGGCAAAAGTCACTGAAAAGGAGAATGACAATGAGGTTTGACAAAAGTGCTGCTGTCAGACCCTACCTGACAGTCTGTGCTTTGTGTTGGAACTGGGCGTGAGCCTGCCCTGCAGGGAGTGAATGTCCCCTTTCCAATTCAGCCCAGCAGGTGCCAAGGGCTCTCACGGGAATATTTATCCCTTACTTCCCTTTGTGATAACTTAATATCCACCCTGCCATGAGCAATTCCTTGACTTCTCCTGTGGAAAACCTCATGGCAGAGGCAGTTTGCAAAGGAGGCGATTCCCGGGCTTAGAGCCCCTCGGCCCCGGGGCCCCGCGCACCTGAGCCGGGCCCGGCCCCGCCCCGGTACCGCCCCGGTACCGCCCCGCCCGGGCCGGGACCATCGCTCGCGGCCCCGTCCCTCTCACCTGGGCCGGACCGGGGCTTCTGTGTGATCGGCGGAGATTCCAGCTGCTCCCATGGGATTTTCAGCCTTTTTCATTAGTGGTACTCTAATGTAATGCCAGGTGCTGAGCACGACAGAAAATAATGGGAAAACTCTCTGGATCAGGCAGTGTCCCAAAGAGCTGGCAGTGCCCAGCATTCCTGGCTGCAATTTGGGGGTGCCAGCACAGCCCTTCCAGAGTGTTCCTGCGGGCCTGGCACTGCCCAGCATTCCACTGAAATGAGCTTTCAGCGCCTAGAAACGAGCAGGAGTGACAAAGGGATCTGAATCTGGAAATAGGCGAGTTCCACCTGCCCGCCGCTGCTGAGGCAGAGGCTGGGGCTCAGGACAGCTGCACAGCCCTTCCCTGGGGCACCGATCCTGCACTGCGATGCCGTGGTGTTGCCAAACCGGGCCTCAAGCCACGAGAGGAAAAGCTCTGACCATTTCCTCTCCACCCAGGCACACCCACAGCCCTTCCCAGGGTGTTGCGCACTCGTCCCCACCTTCAGGGTTTCACTGCAAAGAGTCCGCTGAAATGGTGCCGCCTTTCGGGCAGGGGGAGGGCTCAGGCAGCTCCGCTGGCTGTTCTTTCCCCATGATTTTGTGTTTTCCTGCATTTCCCCGGGTTGGGGGAGAGCGCGGGGAGGGGACGGCGAGGGGCGGGAGCGGGGCCGTGAGCCCGGCCCGGCGCCACGAGGGGTCCTCACAGGAGCGGCGAGGCGCGGCCGCGACAAAGGCGTCCCCGCCGCTGCCTGCCGCCGCCGGCGCGGCTCCCGCCCGTCCCCCGCGCCGCTGACGCCGCCGCCCGTGTCCCCACACCGGGAAACGCTGCGGGAAATCGCGCTGAAAGAGCGGCGTCGGCGTCGGGTTCAGGCAATTGAATAGATGCCTTTGAGAGGCGCGGGGTCCTTCTGGGCGCCGTTTTTCTCTCTACCCAAGGCGCTGCCATCTTTGGAAGGTCAAGCAAGCCTCGTGCCGAATAGCCACCTTTAGTGTGGCATCAACGCGGCGTCCAGCAACTCCGCCATCTTGGGTGCTGAACAACGCTACTTCCGGTTAAGCCGCCATCTTTGGTGTGGCACCAGGAGACTTCCGCCCTCCGTGCCATCTTGAGTGCTGGCAGAAGCCACTTCCGGTCAGCCGCCATGTTCGGTGCGGTACCACTGAGGCCCGCGCTCCGTGCGAAGGTGTCTACTCGGCTGCCTGAAGCCGAGCCGGCCCCGACGCCGAGCTGGCACAGGCCGCCATTCTGCCCCTCATCCCTCCTGCCACGGCCATGCACAGACTGACACTTTAGACAAGACTGCGAAGGCAGCCGATGGCTTTAGAAATAATCGCGAAATTCAAGGGAAAGAGCATTTCCAAGAGAGATGCTGGAGGGGCGAGGGCAGCACGTGCAGTTCTGAGCCGAGCTGCTCAGCCAAGGCTCTGCAGCTTCCCACCTTAGAAGAGGACTCCCCACGGGCCCCTGGTGGCTGCTCACAGCTGACCCTTGTCGGCCCTGACCAAGCAGCGAGGTGACAAGCGTTCTGCCAATCTCAGTTTTTGTTTCGTAGTGCAGGCAAATGCATGTCCGGGGCGGTTTTGTGTGTGGTCTCTGTGTTACACGAGTTATTTGTAGAGATGTGGTTTGTGGTCGGAGTGTGCGGCTGAGGAAGGCCGAGTTGAAATTTGGGTACCCTGGACTAGGCTTGTTTGTGACTATGCCATAAATTACCACCTGCAAAGCCCTTTGCAAACACGGTTCCTTCGCCTCCTCACAGGGCCAGTAGCTGGCTGGCATCCAGTCTGTTTCCAATGGTAAATAAAGATCTGGGAGCACGCCAGGGTGACTCTCACCACACAATTCAGTGCTCTGGTGAGCTAATTCTTGTCTTGATAAGGTCCTTCCAGCTATACTTTACACTCTGCTAGAACAACACCACCGACTGTGCATTTGCCTCGTGTCACCTTTAGCCCTATGGTGACACAAGGAGCCTTGGCAGGAGCAGTGACACAAAGGAGCATCCAGGGAACAGGAGTGGACAGCAATAACCCCACTTCTCAGGATAAAGGTGCAGCCAGGGACTGCCCACCTGGCCCCTGACTGAGCTCAAGAACAGCTTTAACAGGCACAAGTCCAACTCCCTCCTCAGTTTCTTCATTAAAAGTCGTATTTGCATGGCACTACAACAATATCTCTAAGCCTTGTCAGTTCCTAGTTTTTGACATTCAGAATCTGATCAAAAACTTTGTAGATGTCAATCCAGCAACAGAATTTTTCCCTTCACTGACAGCTGGTCAGGTCCTTCATCTCTTTGCAAAGAAATCATCTTCATCACCTTTTTTTTCCAGTGTCATGTCTGTCAGCTCTGGCCTGGAATTAGGTTCTTCATGTATCACAGACAGCCAGGTACTCAACATTAATTTGCTCAGAAGTTTTTCCTCTGTCTTGCAACACACAAATCCTGATGGCAGTGCCTTAAATCCTTCCATCTGGAAGGATCCAAAATTGCTTATGAACAGTAATTCTTGGCTACTTCAAGTTGGAAACACATTCTCTGTGTGGTAGAGTGAATTCAATCCAACAATTCCCAGGTTAGTGCCAAGCTCAGGGTTATTTTGGGATGGATTGTTCTTCGTTTCCCACGATGGAGCAGATGTATGCAGACCACCTTATACCTACTTAACATATCCAAATAGGTTCTCTGACAAATTTTGAAGTACTCTGTTAATTTTATTTTGCCTAAAATTCTTGACCAATGTGATCTCAATTTTCAGAATTCTCTCATAAATTGTCCACTGGGAATTTTATTTCCCAGGTTCAGCTTCATGTTTCTCAGAGTGGGCTGGGAGGTGCTTGCAGAACAACATGAAAATCAAGGAACAGTGACTTTCCTCTGGCAGTAACTTTGTTACCTTTTCCCAGATCACCTTTCCCAGCTATAATGGGAAATAGTTCTTTACCTGCCTCATGTCTTACTCTGAAGCATTCTGAAGACAGGGAGGTGGAGCAGCATTTTGCATTTGACTGCTGTATCCTGCAGATATTTAATCTATAAACCATTTGGACTCCTTTTAGATTAAAGGATTTGCAACATTTAGCAATACTTTCCCTTTAAGTCAGTGTCAGGTTTTGGGGTTTCCCCCCTTAATGGAAGTCTTCAAAAAAACCCCAACCCTTAAACATCTCGGTAGATCTTGTAGAACGGCCTCCAATCCAATATTAAAGATATTCTGCAGCTTTAAATGTCTCTCCTTTTCAAAAATTGTAAGAAAAATGAATGTTTTGTACAATACATCCATAGAAGAAAACTGTTTATTGTAAAGAAAAAAAAATCCAGCATTATTTTTATATTATTTATACTATTTTTATATTATTTTTATAGGTGAAATAATCTCAGTACATGAAATTATTTGGAAATGCTGTGTTGAAATGTTAGCTTTTGCAATAGTTGAAACAGAACCTTTCTTCTTTATTGAAAGGTGTTATCTCTTTTTTTTTTTTCCCAAGAAATACAATTACAGAAATTTATTTGTATCTGCAAAATGTTTATGTGTTGATGAACACTGCATTTTGTAATTACAAAATCTGGTAGTTCAATCTGTCTTTGAATTACCTTATGGGATCAGTGTGCCCTGCTCCAGACAGGGGAATGCAGGCACCTTGCATAACACCTACCATGTAAAACCTTCAGGAATCCTGGTTTTCCCCTCAGATTTCTCACTAGAGCCTGAGGCCCCTGAAGAGACACCTTATAAATAGAAAAAGTTATTCATATCCATAAATCATCAAATAGACTCTACCTATGGGATCCGAAAATCTTATGGGATACTTTTGGCAGTTCCCAGCACTCCAAATTCACTGAGGTTGGTTTAAATGATGAAATTTTTAGAGCAATGATGAATTTCAGCTTTTCTGATCAGTCTTTTGGTATTTAAGCCTCAAACAGTGCATTTCAAGATCTTTTCTGCAGCCAGCGTGGAGAAAGCTGGAGGAAAGCACAGATTTTCAGGTCATAGCAGAACTCCAGAGGCTAAGGATTGTAAAAGACAGCCCTGCAGGACTCATGTCCCACCTCTGTTTGTAAAAACAGCAAGTTCCCTGGAAAAGAAACTCATGTATGTTCAAGGCAGCTACCCACAATCAGCAGATACAAGAAAACAGTAGCATTAATCCCTTTTTGCCTCCAGAATGGAGATGATAATCCCAGCTGTTGCATGATGGATAAAATATATTCATTTCTCAGTGCTTGTGATCTGAGGGTACATAATGGTAAAAGCCCCAGAGGATCCTGCAGAAAGAAGGGAATGAACAATTCTGCATCCAGTCTGAGGGCTATGTAATATGTTGAATAATTGCACATCAAGTGAGGAGGATGAAAGGGACTATTGAAAACCAGCTCATTTGCTGAAAAAAAAAGGCAGCATCCTGTGAGAGAAGGAGTTTGTGATTATCTAAAGGAATATGTTATTATCCCTAAACTTAAGGGGTCTGAGCTTCCAGCTTTACAAGTAACTTAATTCCTAGAATTTCTTAATTTTTCCTTTTTTAGTCCTGGAGGTCACCAATGACAAATTCCTGATCCAAGTGAGAGAGAAGCCAGTGAGAACTGAGGCTCCCCTGGACTCCACCCTGCTGGACAAGGAAGGGCTCCCTGGGCCTTTGCTGCAGTGACCATGAGATGGTGGAGACCCCAAGAGCAGGGAGAGGGACAAAATGCGAGCTCACCACCCTGAAGAGAGACTGCACTTTGGTCTCTTCAAGGATTTTCTTAGAACAGTCCCATGGGATAAGGCTCTGAGGGGAAGATGGCTCAAGAAAGCTGGCTAATATTCAGCTATCACCTCCTTCAAGCTTGAGTTTTGCATCCTGACAAGCAAGTAGTGAGGCAAAAATGAGTGGATAAACTAGGGGATCCGTGGATAAATTAGGGGCTCCTGGACCACAAAAAGGAAAGCTCACTCAAACTTGAAAAGGAAGCAGAGGAAGGGTGGAAGCAGGGATGTGTCATTTGGGGGAAACACAAAGACACTGTCCAGGTACTCAGGGATTATGTTAGGAAAACCAAAAGAAATAAGTCTGGTGAAGGGTGTCAAAGGCAAAAAGGAGCACTTCTGTACGTAAATGGCAAAAGGAACGTCAGGGAAGCTGGGAGCCCACTACCAAATGGGACAGGGGACTTGGTGACACAGGACATGGAAAAGACTGAGATACTGGAGCCACCTTTCCCTCAGCCTTTACAAGGAAGACCAGCTTTCAGGAATCCCAGGTCCCTGAGAGCAGAGAGAAAGGCTGTAACACAGGAGATGCAGCCTTGGTGGAAGAGGATCTGGTCAAGGAATACTCAGGCAAATTGGGCACATATGAGTCCATGGGCTTTGATGGGATGTATCCATAAATGCCGAGGGAGCTGGGAGATGTCACTGCAAGGCAACTCTTGATACACTCAGCCAGTCAGCCTCACCTAGATCCATGGGAAAGGTAATCCAGGATTTCCAGCCACACGAAGGACAAGCAGGTGGGTAGGAGCAGCCAGCAGGGATTTGCCCCTGGCATCTCTCTCAGGACTGCTGAGAAGGCTCAGGGGAATCTCCTGAAGGGAGAGTGCAAAGAGGACAGAGCCAGGATTTTTTTCTGTGCTGTCCAGGGAGAGGAGCAGAGGCAGTGGCCACAAATTGGAATTGTTTGGGAAATTTCTTTTTTACAGTGAGGCTGACCCACAGTAAAAAGAGAAAGGCTGTGGAGTCTCCATCCTTGGAGATTGGACAAGATCACCTCCACAGATCCCTGCCAATCTCAACCAATCTGTGATTCTGTATTGTTCTAAATTCTATAAAATAGTAATTTACAACAAGTTGATGGGAAGTATTCAAAGAATGTAGAGAGGCAGAAATTACTTTCCCCATGCAACAGTTAAGGTCTTTATTACCTGAGTTGGTGGATTGATTTCTTCCAATATAATTATTGAAACAACTTTGAATACTGAAGCAGAGGAAATGTATTATAATTTGTCAGCAAGAAAAGGAAACATGAGATTACTCTATAATTCTTACTTTTTCATATTAAAATAAAAGAAAAAACCCAGGGGAGAACAATGCCAATTTTCTATCACAGTACATTTTGCAGCTTGTATACTGTAGGTTTTTTTTGTTGAATGGGTTGGTTTTTGAATAAACTCTAAAATTAACTTGAGGAAGAAAAACTTAACTAACAACTTCACTGAAAATAAATTTGATGTATCAAGTGCACATCAGTGTCTTGATTATACATTTGGCATAACATAATAAGCCTTCCTCTCAAAATTAATTCCAATAAGCATCCTTTTAGAAATTGATATGTACCCTGAAAAATGAAAAAGGAAACAGAGTGACTTATTCTTAGAGTAAGGTAATAAACAGAGTTGAGGATTAAAAGCTATGGGATAAAAAAATAGTTTTTGTTTCTTATGTGTACAGTGGGATGCAGTGAGAACTGCAGTAGCAGCAATTTCCACCTGGTACATTGCAAATGGTTTAAGTAATTGCATTGGGAGTAGTGAAGCCTGTCTGGGTGGAAATACCTCTGAATGTGCTGAAAGGAGGTTGAATTTCAAAACAGCTCTCCTGTCCATCATCAGTCTTCACAGTAGCCAAGTTTCTATTTGCATTTGTGGGAGGGTCTGTGTTACAGCATTGTAGCATTTTTTCCTTTTTGCTCTGTCAACTCTCAAATCCAGGTTTAAGGTTCCTGAAGGGTTTCAGTTTCAGTAGCTTCAAACTTGTGCAGTTTAAGGTCTTCCCAGTGACTGCTTCATCGGAGACTGCTTTGGAGCTGATGCTGGCATTGCTGTCTGAGGGATGTTCAGCAAGGGTTGCTCTCCAAAGGCCTTCACTTCAGCTGTAGAACTATCAAGGAATTGTTGAGAAGTGGAGATCAGGAGGGCGGATAAAGGAAAAAACAACCAGGACCATGCCCTTGAGTGTTCAGGTACACAGAGAAGTAAGGCAAAACTTTGTGAGTGTAGAAACACATTTTTTTTTTCTTGCCTGTGGAGAGTGCTGAAGATCATGTTCCTGAGGCTTCAACTCAGGCATCCATCTGGTAGAAAATGATGGACACAAGCAGAAAGTGAGGTAGGGAGAATGTGAAATAAGGATGGGGTGCTGGTGTGTGCAAACTGCAAAAGAGAGTAGAAACATCGCCTAAACGACCCTCGGAGAGGCTGTACAAAAACTGTGAGAAGGACAGGGAAAAGGAAGAAGACACAGGCAAGAAGCCAACAGAGCTGTAGGGGCAGCGGCAGGGAAATGCGACAGCAGGGGTGAAAACTAAACACCATGGGGGTGCGAACTGTAGGACACCACGGGAATGAAAGTGCCGACCTGAGGAAAGTGGCAAGAAATAGGAGCGACCGCACCAATGCGCGCACCCCACAGCCCCTCAGCAGCACCCCACAGCCCCTCAGCAGCACCCCGCATCCCCCGCCACCCCACAGCCCCTCAGCAGCACCCCGCACCCCCGCCACCCCACAGCCCCTCAGCACCGCGCTCCCGCCTCCCGCGGAACGCCCGCACCCCAAACCCCAGAGGGACCCGCCCGCCCCCGCGCAACCTCCCTGCAGCGCCCGAGCGGGGCCGCGCACAGCCCGAGACACGGACACACCTGTGGGCACTCGCGGCCCCGCGTGTCCGCACGGACAGGCACCGACAGCGGCCGGAGAGCGCTCACCCACGCCGCGCTACTCCATGTCCCCGAATCACGGAAGGTGCCCTAAGCTGGAAGGGACCCACAAGGATCATCGAGTCCAATTCCCGGCCCTGCGCAGGACAGTTCCCAACAATCCCACACCTGTTCCTGAAGGCGTTGTCCAGTAGCCTTGGGGGTCTGACCATTCCCTGGGGAGCCTGTTCAGTGCCCCAGCACGCTCAGGGGGAAGGACCTTTTCCTAATATCCAACCCAAACCTCCCTGACACCGCTTTCCTCGGGCCCTGTCCCTGGTCATCAGAGAGCGGAGATCGGTGCCCGGCCCTCCGCCTCCCCTCACGAAGAAGTTGTAGATCGCGTACGAGGAGTTGCAGACTGTCGGTCTCCCTCTCGCCGTGCCGTGCCGTGCCGTGCCGTGCCGTGCCGTGCCGTGCCGTGCCGCCCCACGCGCGCCGACGGGACGCACCCCCAGCACCGCCCTCTGGCTGCCGGCGCGGTCCCTTTAAATGCTAATGAGGCGGCGCGCGTGCCGCGCCGGCCCCCGCTGACTGTGTTAAAACTTCGGCGGGGCCATTTTGGGGGCAGTAAGACCGAGCGCGGCCGAGCCCTCAACACCTCTGCCCGGCACCATGAGCGAGGCGCCGGAGACCAGCGCCGCCAGCCCCGCGCCCGCCGCGCCGCCCGGCCCGGCCGCGGCCGCCGCGCCGCCCGCGCCCGCCGCTCCGGACGCCGCTCCCAAGAGCCCCGCCAGCGCCGCCGCGCCGGGTGCGGCTGTTGCTGAGGCGGCCCCCGGCGCCGCTGCCGCCCCCACAACCGCGGCGGCCGAGCCGGAGAAGAAAGTGCTGGGTGAGTCCCGGTTCCCGCTCCCAACTTGGCGGCGCACCTGCAGCGGGGCAGGGGGTCCGCCCGCGGCCGCCGCCCGCAGCCCGGGCCGGCGCGCTCGCCCCCCCCGCGGTGAGTCAGGCCGGGCCGCCGCCTCCTCCCTCGCGGGCCGGGGGAGCCGCGCGGCGCCGGCCGTGACGCGCTCGGGAGCTGGGCGGGAGCCCGGGTGTGCCTCATCGGCCCGGAGCGTGCGGGACAGCGAGTGCGGCACAGCCGGGCTCGGCCTCTTCCCGGCACCTGCCGGCGGCATCTCCCCTGGGAAGGGCTGCTGCCAGACCCTCTGTGCCTCCCTTTAATATTAAGGTCCCGGCACAAGTTTTCTGTCGGTAAAGAATACTGCTTGAGTAATGCTTCCAGGTTTAGCGGGGCTTGCTTGTTTTGAGGTTTTTTGGGGGGGCGGGGTTTAGTTTCTATTTACTATCAGTAAAAAGGTAAACAAAATGCTATGTTGCCATTTCTATGCTCAAGCCCGGTGCATAGCAAGTGTGGCTCTTCTTCCTTGTAATTAAATGGGATCAACCTGTTGAAAAGGACAGGACTTCAATCTGCAGGCTACTGCCGATAGGGTCTACTGTTTATAAGTGTGTAGCTTCCAGTGTTTGGTAAAGGCAGAGTTGAAGCTGACTTATAGTGTAGAGTCCCAAACTTCCCTAAGGGATAAACAGGACCTTCTCTTCTAAAGGGTAAGACTGAGATCTTACTGCAACAGAGAATTAGGTGAAGGATTTCTCTGGAGTTGAGTTAGGAAGAATTCTAGCAAAACAGAGACTGGAGGCACAGCTTTGTGATTCTTTCCCCCCCCTTACCTCATTTGTCAGTAAATAGTACACAGGAATCGGCACATTCATACCTGCTGATATATCTGGCTGCTTCTTGCCTTAATGTGGCTTGTTTCGTTCCTGGTAATGTTTTTACCTTGTTCACCTATTTCTATTGCTTAGAGAGAAGGGGTGGGGGGAGTGAAGGTAGAAGTGCTGTTCTTGAACTAGCAGGAAAACAAAAACCACCATGGTGATGGTTTTGCACAATGGCCTTATTGCTAGGCCAGCTTTTTATTAGGAATGATGACGAAAATGATCATTGTAAATGCTAATTGAAGACGGATTTAGGTTAAAGTCCACCTCACATGTCCCTGTTAATGGTCACCTGTGTAATTATGTTCACTTAAGCCTTCTTTTACAAAGATCCCGTTAGAAGCACTGTCTTATGCTTGCTCAGGCCATCCAAATGTCTGACTTCTAGGAATATGGGTAAAGGTTACTCAACTTTCTCTTTTCTCCTGGTCACAGGAAGCTTTGGCTCTCCTTGTTAAAAGGCTATTTTGTCATGGGTAGGAGTGGCTGATGATTGTTTCCTCTGATAGCATCAGAGTACAGCATCTTGTAGAAGTATGTGGGCTTCCACTTGCTGGTGGGATGTACTCAGCACATCAAGTGCCTGCTGTGACTCACCAGTGTAACTGGTTATTGTGTTTTCCTCTGCGCTTGTCCCACTCCTTGCCAGACTTCCCTGCTCAGGCTTGCCAGTGACTGTGCCATGGATGTTCCATGTCATGCTGTTGTCTGAGGGTCTTTTGGCCCACAGTGATACTTAGGGGAGACACTAAATGTCTGCAGGAAATAGTATTTCTCTAGCACACTGTCTTAGGGGGAATGTATTGGAGTTTCCCCCCTGGAACAATGTTGTTTTTAAGCTCTGTGCATACTCATCCACTTAGCAGCAGCCAGCTGGCCACAGAGTAAGTTTTTACTACCTCTCCTTCCCCAGCCTCTTGACCCCTCTGAGAGTGTTTGTCATGCTTCCTAGGCTTCTTCCTTAACGTGGTTCAAGTAGGCCGACAGATTCCAAAGCTATTTTGCAAGGGAGGGAAAGGATGATGTTGAGGGAAGTAGTGGTATTGGCATGGTTTCTCAAAGCAGGCTGAAACGTGCAGTTACTGTTGGCACTGTTTCTGTGCTCCCCCTGAACCCCTCCTGTTGACTTGCGTGAGTGCAGGGAGCTCTTGTAGCCAATGCCTTTGTGGTAGCAGGAAGTGTCTGTATGTGGTGATGTCCCTGTGAAACTAAACCTAAAAGCACAGCTATAAATACTGGTGCTGAACACTGTTTACTGAATCACTGTTGGGCCCTGAAACAATGTTTTTCTGTTCCTGTAAACAAGAATTCTTGGGAATGTATGTTGTACTAGGCAGAGTCCTTTTTTCTAGGTAATGTTTCAGTCATGTTAAGACTTCATGCTTCTAAATAAGAACATTTCCTACAAAAAAGTGTATTAAAGGAGACCAAAAACTTCACTTCTAAAAGGGCAATGAGAAGTGGCCTGTTACTGAAAGTAGCAGCAGCAATGCTACAATGCACTGCTGTTGCCAGACGTTCTTACTTGAGGGGTGTATGAGAATGGCAAGACTACATGAGACTAAAGGTCTGGCTGGCTCTGTCATCTCCTTGTGAGTATTTAGGAAAGAACACAGGTGTAGAGTAGATGAAGGTAACAATTTACAGTGTGCTCTTGCCTCTAGCAGAGTGGCTTGGACTTGTAAACTGGAGATTCTCTAGTCTGCTTTCCTTTTAATTGCCTCTTGAGTTCCTGCCACCCCCAAAACATGTATGTGAGGTTTTTAGCAAGCAGTCATCTGTAGGTGGCTGAACCCTTTTCAAGTAAGTACTGCACAGGTTGTTTAGGTAGTTGTGATCAAGCTGTGGTAACGAGTAACAGCTCTTAAATTACAGAGGCTAAAACTCTTTTACTAGAGGTTTGAAAAGTACAAGTTTGTGGTGTCCACCCAGTTGCTGTGAGGTAAGGAGGGGTGGAACTGCCTCCATCAGTGTCGAGTTCCTTCTACACATTCCTGTAAGTTGGAGAAACAGGTTTTGCCAGATCCTATAAGACACTGCAGTGTGGCTTTTAAGTAGATGCTGTTTTACTGTTGAGACAGGAGCTTGCCTTGATCCTGAAAGCCATGGAACATGAAGTTGGTCACTTTGTAACTAAGCAATCACAGATTCTTAGCAGCAGGTGTACTAAAAAGTAAAATGTCTTATGGGGTCTTACTTGGTTAGCACGATGCTGACAATGCAAGAAAGAGCTTTTCCAGAGTAAGGATGTGCTGCCTTTCCACTTGAGAGGGTTGCACAGTACTTGCTACAGCTTCTTTGGGCATTTCTGGTTTCCAAGGAAGAAATAAGGAAGAAAGAAGAACTTCTTCCAAGGAAGAAGTTTAAGTGAAAGAGAGCAACTTTAAACAGCTTCCTTCAGCTGTGTTTCATGTCTAGCTACTAACCTAAAGAGAACTGAAGAATGGCAGTGGGATTTTCAGGTTTGCTGCCCATTTCTGGGATAAGAAATAAAAAAAGGGTTGGATGGTCAGCTCTGAAAATAGAGCTAGGCTTTGTGTTGTGTGGTAAACTTGTGGCTAAAAAACTGTGTTAAAGCACTGTTTTCTTGTTACTGCATTAGAATAAACTGAACTGGGAGGTGAAGGCATACTTTGAGTGTTAAGGGAACAGAGTAAGTCTGGTTACAACTTCATATGCAATTACAGAAGTATTTTTATAATGTTACTGTGCTTTCTTATGTTTTAGATTAACTTCTTTAACTTTCTTTCCAGCCACCAAAGTTCTTGGTACAGTCAAGTGGTTCAATGTCAGAAATGGATATGGCTTTATCAACAGGTATGTTTAAATTCTGATAGTTGTATTTATGCTGTACTAAGACTCGTGGTACACGATAGGCCACGTATTACTAATTGTAACAGAGGTCTGAGGACCTGACTACAAGTTCATGCAGTTGATAGTCAGCTTAGGCCAGGCACTCAGCAAACTCTTTCTTAAACACCTCAGCCCCCAATCAGAGGTTGTGTGTACGGGGAGAAAACAGAAAGGGTCAAACTCAGTACAAATTTGGTCTGTTACCTGTTTCTCATGTTTACTTCACTACACTCTTAATAACCTGCATGTTCTTTAGTGACTGCCTGGCTTTTTTTGAAGGCCTGAGAAAGGTAGGAGGATGAGGGGAAATACTTTCAGGTAAACTTTGTGTTAATTGGTTGGTCAGAATACCTCCTGTGGATACTCACTGAGATTCTCTGATACTGTCTCACTGAAAATATGCCAGGCCTGTGTTTCATAGAAATTCTCTCTTTGAATCTTTTGGTTTTTTCCTTCTTCTCTGGGCACAAACAAACCTCTGAACAGCATTTAGAGTCCAAACAGCTGTATGTGAGACTGATCATACTGCAACCTTATGTGCAAGAAGACCCATGCTTCCAATTTACTGGAGGAAGCTCTGGGTTTTAAGGCTGAAATATCTTTGGGGTCGAGGGGCTTAAATGTCTTACGTGCTTTTTTGAGGAATGAAACTCCTGCTTGCTGAACACTTGTCTTCCAAAAATCATACCTGGCAAGTTATTTCACTCTACAAGTCCTTGAGCTGTTACACATCAGGTAGATTTGGGTAAGTTGGACAGTGCAGAAGGGGGTAGAAGACCCCATGTTCACGGATCTGAAGCCAGTTGTGGTATTAATCTCAGTCTCTGGAGATTATTATCCAGGGTTCCACAAGATTGGAAGAAAAATTTTAATTAGGAAGTTCTCTTAAAGTCTGTAATAGCAGTTGATGTAAGAGTCTTCTGCTGGTTATGGTGTAATAACTTAGTGTTCTTCCTAACATGACATCTACTGTTGCTTCAATCCAGGACAACAAGTTTGGGATTATGCATTATCTTCACAAATTCTTTGATCCACCTGTTCTGTTTGGAGAGAAGGAATTGAGTGAACAGATGGCAGGGCTTAGGCTCTTTCTTATTGTGTGGGAACACAGATTCAAGGTCTCAGACTTATCTTTGTGTTTTGCATGTGGAAGCCTGAGCTGTCTGGCCTAATCCAGAAAACCTCACGTTCATGTCTGGGTTCTCCTCCTGTGGACTCTCCTAACACCTCTTGTGCCTGGTTGCCTTGAGTTTCACTGAAAGGAGATCTGTTAACAGCTGTGGCCAGTCTTGTTTGACCTCTGGGGTAACAGCTCAGGTTGCAGTCCCTCTGGAAGTGTTTTTGGGGAGTTAGAGTAGTGAAAAACAAGAAGTCCAGTCATCAACTCTGCCCTGCATAAAAAGAAAACACTGAATGTTTGCCAGAAGATTATGGAGAACCTCCCCCCCCCCGTCCTCTCACGCTTTTGAAGACCCAGGAGTTCTTTCTGTCGTCAAGCAAATGACCACAGAAGTTCAGAGCAGGGTTTTGGTAGCATAGTCTTAGACAGAATGTATGGAATGCAGGGCATGTGCTACAGGCTGAGAGAAGGAGGGTTTCACTTGAAAAGCGAGGAATTTCTAGTTAAGTCTTAGTCTAAACTCTTACAACTTCTCACTTTCTTTTCACAGAAATGATACAAAAGAAGATGTGTTTGTTCACCAGGTAAGACAGCAGTAATTGTGCTTAGAGATGTGCACTGTGATAGGTTTCTAATGCAGCTTCCTGCAACAGCTACCCAACCTTGTTCTGGCTTCTCCTTAGAATATTTTCTGCAGATAACTTGAGTGGATGTGTATGTTGAAATTTTCAGGGAGAAATATTAGGTTGTTTTCCTTCTCTGTGAAGGGCTAGGTATTTTAACCCTTCTTAACCCTTTTTTGTCTGCTCCAGTTTGAACACTAAAGGTGTTTTTTGGTGTGGTTTTTGTTTGGTTGTCTCCCCTTGGTGAGGTGACTGGTCTGAATATCTTTCTACTTGGTGTCTGTCCTTCCCCTATTTCCTCATGCTCCTTGTGTCTTTTGTTTCTTCCTACCCTCTTTGGTCTGTTCTGTCTGCCCTCCCTGGTATTGGAGAGAAAGTGATCTAGTCTGGCTCTTGACCAGCCTGGGTTGCCATCAGCTGTTTCTGCACGAGGCAGCTGCTCTTAGGAAGAAGAGAAGGAAGGCTGTGTGCCAAGTGTGCCCAAGCAGAGAGAGCTTGCCCAGCGGCTTGTTATTGGTTAGCTTTCCTTGGGCTGTCAGGAGGCTGTTCTAAGTTTATACTGTGACTCTCAGGTTGCAGGCAAATAATGGCAAGACAGAGGCTGCTGTCTCCATGCTGATGTCAACTGATTAGTTGGCTTAGATCTGGTTTTGCATCATTCACCAGAAACTGCAATCTTGCCCCTAGAGTTTGTCCCGTATAAAATGTCTGCAGGCTCATGTGATCTTTGAAATCATGCACTTTCTCTGTGGCATAAGTGACACTATTTCAATCAAATGTAACCAGGAAGTTTGTTCCCAGAGCTGGTCACAGAGGATTGGGATATGTACACGTATCCTTAGCTGATGAATCAACACGGATAGTTAGTTTAGTTCCTGTGTCTTGATAACTAAATAGTGGTAACTGTTTCTCTGGGTCATAGGGTGTACACCTGTTATCTGAAGCTGGGAGGGGATAAGTCTAGTGCCTGTTATGAGTGAAGATGATGTTGGTAAGTGTGCACAGTACACATTCCTGGTTCAGCTGGTGGACTTGAGAGCAAGAGCTGTCAATGCATATACCAAGTTTTGATGGCCATTTTCTTTCCTTAGCAGCCTGTGCTGTGGGCATGCTGACACATCTGTGGTCTGATGGGATTGTGTCCAGAGGAGGGTGGGAAGAGTTCTGGAAGAGAAATGTGTTCTGGATAGGCAGCACTGCCTTAAAGACAAATGCGGTTTCCTTGATACTTGTGAGACAATGTCCTGGAAAATGGCTGTTGTTCTGATGACAGATAATATGGATCAGTGTTGTTCTGCTTGGGAAGGCTGCCAGCTGAGACCCAAACAGAAAGCTAGTGTTATCTGTGCTGTTTTGTCTCCTTTACCTGTAGAGAAGATTATTCCCCTAAGTGTAAACTGGTGGGTGGGTGTGGAGGGGATGGAGGTGGGCACTTCCCATCTCCTGTGGCTGAAGTCCTTTTGGGGTGAGAAAATTGGCTTTATTTCAGAAATACCACATCATGTGCAGGCCTGCATCGGATTAACCCTCTTGGCAGGCTGAGCATGGCAGAGTAGATGCTTCTAGTGCTGCTCTGGCTTGGCTGCAGTCGGATGTTCCTCATCCTGTACATGGATGTGCTCGCTCCCAGAGCCTGGGATGTTCTGGCCAGAGCTCCTGATGGGGCTGTCCACAAGGGAGGCAAATCCATGCTGTGAGCAAACATCCTGCTTCAAGCTCCCTCTGCACTGATAGTGCCTGCTCTGCCCCTCCCTCGTGCCTGGGAGGAGCTGGATTACACTCCTAATCCCTTCAGAATAAGGCTGACCTAGTTGAATAGATAGAGCTTCTTCCCTGCCTCCCCTGCGTGCATCCGCACGGGGAGGGAATGGGCGATCTCATGATTGGAATGGGGGTTAGTGCTTGGTGTCTGGCTATTGGATGCTATTTATAACTAGTACAGATTAAAATGCTTTTCTTTTTAGGGCATGCATGGCTTGCTTTGAGTTAACCCTTTGTCTTGCAGGGGCCCCAGGCAGTGTTTTTGGGAAGGGCAGTTCTTCACCTTGCCTGGTTGGTTGGTGCAAGGTGCTGTCCAGGGCACTGTGTCAGTCAGCTACAGGTGCTGTGAGCAACAGGGATCCATCTGCCTCGTGGGCTGCAGTGTGTCTTGCAATTTAACACCAGGAAAAGTGTCAGCAGCCAGGGAAGTTCCATTTAATTAGAGTTTAAATCAACGAGCAGTGAGGAGTTGTTAATCTCTCTTTCTCTTGACTTCACTGGCATGAGTTGATTGTGCACAGCCTGGAGTACCTGCACCAGTAATTGGAGTAACAAATTCTGGCTATTTCTGGGACAATGCTGGATGTGCTGATGATGTGATGGTATGAGCATTTGGAAAGAACTCTTTCAAACAAGAACCTGAGCTAGCTCTGAAGGCTCTTGTAGTTGCGTGTTCATCAGTGTCCCAATGGGAAAGGAAAGGCTTTGTTGTTGAGTGTTGTCTGTTAATATGAAACATCTGTCTTCTGAGTTAGAGAAGCTGGAGCCTGCAGGATGCTGGTAAACAGTAACAGGGAGAATAGTGCTCTCTCCCCTCTGGATACACAGGGTAAAAGTATTTTCATCAAGCTTAGAGCTTAGGCTTGTTAGAGGCTTATTTCAGCAGTGTTTATCTGCAGCTGAAGTAGTGAAGCTGTATATTTTCTGCTTGGATTTCTAGGATTTACATGAAATTGTCCGGCTTGCCTTTATAAAACAAGCTCCAGCCTACTGCAGCCTCGATCTCCTGTTGGCAATTGCAGATCTGGAATCTTGAAGTTTCTGGCCATAAAGCTGGGAACAGAACATGTGGAATACTGTTGCTTTTATCTTCCATGATGCTATTTGAAGGATATCTGAGGAGCTGCATCAATCTTAAGTAAACTCTCTGCTGAAAAGAAATTTATTAGTCCTTTCTTCTTCTGTGCTTACAAGGAAGGGGAAGGAGTTTGAAATACGGCTTATTGACATCTGTCATATGCAAAGCACAAGTCTTCTACAAGTTTTAGTCAGTTGTTTCAGTACAAATAGTACTAAATCATTTACTTTGCTGCAGATTAAGTGTTTTAGTACTAGCATATAACATTTATGGAAAAGCAAACACCTCTTTCTGATTTTTAGAAATGGGACAGTTACACTAAAAGGTCAGCAGAAAGCAAACAAAGTTATCTGAGCTAATTGTGGAGTCTCTGCTTGCTAAAGTAATTCCCAAAGGAATTGACTTGAACAGCTCATTCTGTTTCTGTATTTAAAAAAAAATAAACCTCTTGGGATGTTTTTGCTTTGCTAATAATAGTATGTACACTCTTGCATCTTTCCTTAGGCTGTTCAGGGATGCTACAGGATACAGGGAAAGGTATGGCTAGAATGACATGCTGGTCTGTCACCTGAAACACAAAGGAGACTGTATTCAGTAGCAAGGAAAACAGGTTTCCTGGACTAGTCAAGATGAGCTTTAAACTAAATAAATTTTTCTTTCAGGTGGAAATATTTTTGGGCTGTTGTTGGCTGAATGTTGTTGGTATGTGAAGGTAACAGCTCCGTTGATGGTCATTCTGCAGTTTTTCTTGAACTGCAGACAGGGCAACTGGCTCTTCTGTTTCTGCCCTACATCCCATTTCTTAAGCCGGATTTATGCCCTGTGTTTCCATGTGTGTTTCTCTCTGCTGGCTCTGCACCTCCCTTCTTCCTGCTAACTAAAGGTTCCCAGACCAGGAAACTTAACGTGAATTGGTATTTAATAATCTAATGCAAGCTAATAATCTTTCAGTAAGAAAATAGCTACTGGATTAGCTTGTACAATGCATGTCTTGGTCTTTTCTCCCTGACATCTTCCAGTTCATGAAGCTTTGCCTAATGAACAGATTGTAGGCTTGTCTTGGTAACAGCGTGTTGTGGAATCCTAGAAATACTCCACAGAGTACAAGGTATCTGTAGTTGACAGACTGAAAATCGCTCCCGGAGGTTTGAGTGTTCCTGTGAGTCTGAGGAGGTGTACAACTGGCTTTGATCCAAACCCATGTTGTTATTTTTATATAACAATAATAGTATTATTTATAGCTATTATTGTGGTGCTTTGTGGCTTCTGTCCAGGAGATGGCTAAAATTGCATTTGTCTGTTCTGGTATTCTTCCTGTGTTATATAGTAGGAACATATAACCTGAGTTATACTGGGGTCTCCTTTATGATGCTTAGATAAAATGCTAATTCATGTTACACCAGAGTTAGAGTAATTCTTTCCTAGTTACCACGACTTGCCATGATACCATATAATTAATGCTTCTACAAAAATGCTCTGGATCTTGAGTTCTCTCTAGGTGGTCTACAGGTCTCCTAATGACTGAAGGCAGGGCTCACACTTGCTGCTAGAGCTGCCTTGGTACAGCTTGGAGGAGATCAAACACTCAGTATGAACTCTATTCATGCAGAGATTTGTAATAATTTCCATATTCAGTATGCTGGACAGAGCAGATCCTGGGGCAGCTGCTGATTTATAAACTCATAAATAGGGAGAAAAGAGGAAACCTTGAACTGAGTATTGGTGGGCCTGTGAAATAAGAGACGTTTATGTATTTGAAATATCTTGGTGTGGTGACTGCTCTCATGTGTAGAGTTGGAATTGTAGCAGAAAAATACTGCCCTTCCCTCATCTGTGGGGCTATGAATGTGTAAGATAAGTAACATAAAATAATACATTTTTATGTATCTTCTTCCTTTCAAGACGGCCATAAAGAAAAACAATCCACGGAAGTACCTGCGCAGTGTTGGCGATGGAGAGACTGTAGAATTTGATGTGGTCGAGGGAGAGAAGGTGAGAGATAATGGAGCCTCAGGGTGTGGTCCAACAGAGTTAACATCACACAGAACCCTAGCTGTGTCTCTAGTGTCTCCATCTGATGTGTTTATCCCTGGGTAGATGGCATTCATACGGCTTTTCTGGGGGAGATCTGTTTTTTAAAGGCTTCATTAAGGCATATTTCTAGATATGTATCAAAACTCTATGAGTAAACTGCATCCTAGTGTGTCTAGAATCTGCAGTTGTTACATGGTAGAACATTTGAAACCTACAGCCTGCCCATTAATTACTAACTGAGGCATATATGGCCCAGAAGAATTTGTCTTGGACTGTGGTAGCTTAATAACTGTAAGAGCTTTCAATTTCCTTATGCTTCTTTCTTGAACATTTTTGAGGGTTATGAGGTTTTAGGGGTTTTTTTTGTCTCTGTAATCAGTTACTTCTTGCTTCCTCCTCTGAACTCAGCCTGTTGTATAGGATTTCAGTATCTTAACTCATGATGATACCTCTTGGTTAAGGGGTTGGGAATAACAAACATGCTTTTGCACTATGTGGGAGAAAGGAATCACTGTAGCTTAGAACATAAGCAAAAAAGCCTCTTCTCTGTTTCAGCTTCTCCCTGTAGATGGTTGTTCTTTTCTTACACCCCCTGGCTGCCTTTCTTTTGTCCTTTTAGGGTGCAGAAGCAGCTAATGTCACTGGCCCAGATGGAGTTCCCGTGGAAGGCAGCCGCTACGCTGCAGACCGGCGCCGCTATCGACGGGGCTATTTTGGCCGACGCCGGGGACCACCTCGGAGTGTGAGTTCAATTTCCCTGCATTGCTGCTGCCACACACAATGCAGGCAGGGCTGTTTCTCATCTGACTGTCTGAGGCACTTCTGACTGTGCAACATAGGTCTAATAAACTTCCAAGTTATGGTGTACAAAGCATCTTGACAAAAACAGAACAGATTGATGTTGCAAAGTGGATAAGTAGTATAAGGCTGTTGTAAACTGAGAAGTGTAATTTTTTTTGAGTTCTGAGTCTCTCAATTATACCTTGACTGCTGTCAAATGCTGCCTGTTCCTACTATCTATCCTAGTTCCTTTCGCTGTTTACTTATCCTGATCAGTTTTATACATGAGAGAACATCACAGATGATTGTGGGTTTTTTAATTGAGTATGGTCATGGTGGTTAAAATGGCTGTGCAGAATGGGAAGGATGCATGTCAAACTGAATGTAGACTACCAAGGGCTGTCAGGAGGCTACAGCTTTTCCTTCCTACTGGATCAGATGCAGAAGATGCACTTCTTTTTCTAGATCTCTTGTTAAATTCCTTCTTTTAAAGGGAAGAATACAGTGGGAACTGTAAGTCATGTAACATTTTATGAAACAGACGTTACTGGTGACTGGCATTTGAAATACAAACCACAAACAAAAAACACTACCCAAAAAAACCAACATGCAGCTTTATCAATTAACAACTAAAGGGGAAAGATAACCACTGCATCTCTGAAAGATTGAAAAGACTGTGTAGAAAGAGTGATGTGAGGTAATACAGTTTTTCTATCTTGGGGGTTCCCTGTGGAATGGGGCTTTGTGTAGAATGTGAAGTGACCTGTGTCAAGTTTGTATGATGTCTTTGTTAGCTTTCCAAATTCAGAAGTGTCCTGATCAATAGCTGCCTCTCCATAACACGTTTACCCCTTACAGTGCATTGTCATGTATTGAAATGCACTAAATATGCATCAGAGAGAACTGTTTCTAAGAAGAACAGCTTCTTAGTCTGTGAGGAGCAGGGGCAGGACTGTTGGCTCTTGTTTTGTCCTATCCCATCCTAACTTTGCCCAAATTAAAGCCTTTTGAGAATCTGCTGCTTCTTTTTACTCAATATGCTGGGGTTTCTGTCCTGATATATTGTTTTTGAGCTTGCATTCAGGGTTATGGTTACTATACTGCCTGTCAAATATAACACTTTTGTTTTCTTTTGGTGGCAGGGAGGTGAGGGAGAAATCAAGGATGGGGTCACAGAAGGAGGGCAACTTCAGCAAGTGCACAGGAATCCTACCTACCGTCCCCGCTATCGCAGGTCTGTACAGTTTCTCTGCTCAGTTATACAGATGCTTTTATGTTCTATACAGGCTTCCATGTGTGGTAACACCTACACAAATGGTAGGGACAGTGAGAAGCATTTAATTCCTAGGAGAAATTTGTCTCATGTGCTTGTATGATCAGAATCATAATGGCCCAGAAAGGGCAAAGAATTCTTTGCATGCCATTACTTTTCACAACTGAGCAGCGTATTGAAGTGAGTTGCAGGGTCCATGTCCTCCCAGCTGAGCACTCATTCTTTCCTGGACAAGCAACAACCCAAATCCTTGATCTGGGATGGTGCTAGGGGTGCTCATGGGTGAAAACTGTGTGTGAGCTGGTAAATGTGGAGTTGCAGCCCAGAAAGCCACCCACATCCTGGGCTGAAGTCAAATTCCAACATTGAATTTAGAGATGAACTACAGAAATGATGTAATCCTCATTTTTCATGTGCATGTCTGTTCAAAACAAAGTGGTAAATAACAGTGCAAGAGCAGCAACAAGCTGAATTTGGGATCCATCCTTTTGGAATCTGGGTCTAAAACCACAAGCCTTCCACCTCTACTTTGAGCTTTTCTGTTTATAAATATTGATATTCAATTTGGCTCTTCTATCTAGGACTGTGGGAAATGGGATACTGTTGATGCTTGCTGCTCGTTGGCATTTGAGCTGAATAAATTTAATTCCTGAAAGTCTTCATTAGCTTTGGGGAGTCAGAGGTAGCACCATAGCAAGTCCAGTGCGTCTTTTGCACGTCATGTGGCTGAATCACAGGCTGAGTAACTTGTCCATGACTAATGGAAACTTGTGAGTTTCTGATGCATTTTTCCTATGAGAGGAATGGTATGTCCTATCAGTGAGAAATGCTTCTGTTTGAGTTCACAAAGTATTGCTTTTGTTTACAGGCACTAAATCCAATGACACGTGCTTTTGTTATGTTCCTTTGGAAAAGCTAAATTGGCTTTTGAGACTAGGTAGCTGTGGATTAGCTAATGGGAATTCAGCTGTGTTTGGACAGTTTATAAACATACTTTGTTTATACTGGAAATGAGGTGAAATGCTCTGTATGCATCAAGAACATGGACTTGGTAGCTTACTGTTAATGAAGTCCAGCTCACCTGTGATAGGCGCTTTTCCTAAATGGTGAAGAGGGACAACATGAGGCAAAGAGGAAAGATCCAGGAATGGTCTGCAGGTAGAAGTGAGGAGGATTGCAGGAACTGCACCATAAATGAGGAATAGAACTGGGCTGGTATATAGCCATGCCAAGGCTAACTTAGCACAATCAGCCCGTGTGGCCACTACTGGCTTGTTTCTTCTCCTAGCCAGCAATTCAAAAGGTCTCACTGCATCTTTGTTGCAGGATACAGTAGAATAGGGTGATGGTGCTTCAGCACGGAAGAGACACCCACCTTCCTTGTCTTTCTTTTCCAACCATATGCCAGCCAAACCCCAAAGGGATGGTCTGTCAGTGCTCAAAACTGTTGAGGATGATACTTGGTTATGGAAGGTTTTGCTGGGCTAAAATTAGTTTAACCTTTCTTGGGCTTCTTTCCTACTTGACACCTCTTTCTGCCCCCTCAGAGGGCCCCCTCGCCCACGCCCTGCCCCGGCGACGGGAGAGGCTGAAAACAAGGAGAACCATCATGAGGCCAGTGCCATGAGCCAGCAGCCGCTGCGCCGCGGCTACCGGCGCCCCTACAACTACCGACGCCGGCCGCGCCCTGCCAGCGCTCCAGCACAGGAGGGCAAAGAGGTAGGGACACCAAGCTGCTCAGAGCCACAAGCACCTCTCCTGGGAGGAAAGGCTGGGAGAATTGGGATGGTTCAGCCTGAAGAAGAGAAGGCTTCAGTGTGACCTCATTGTGGCCTCCCAGTGCCTGAAGGGAAAGATGGGGCAAGACTGTTGCAAGGGCATGGAGTGACAGGACAAGGGGGAATGAGTTAAAATTGAAAGAGAGTAGGTGTAGATTGGCTATGAGGAAAAAAATTGTTCCCTGTGAGGGTGCTGAGGCCCTGGCACAGGTTGCCCAGAGAAGCTGTGGCTGCCCCATCCCTGGCAGTGTCCAAGGCCAGGTTGGATGGGGCTCTGAGCAACCTGGGGTAGTGGAAGGTATCCCTGCCCATGGCAGGGGGTTGGAATGAGGTGATCTTCAAGATCCTCTTCCAACCCAAGTAATTTTATGACTCTATGTAGCAGAGACTGAGGTTTTAAGGGGTGAATGCTCAAGACCTTCTGCCCTGTGTGAGTTTTTAATAAGTGAATTCATGTACTGGGTAAGTCTGATGACCAAATCTGATGTGCTCATTTCCTTGTCTGCTTGGAGAATAAGCACCGTGTCTTAAAAGAAACCAGCAGTGGGATAGGGATTGCTTCTGGATAGTTCTTAATTGGGGGTCAGACTGTGACAGCTTTTTTTTTGAAGTGGAAACAGTTGTGTTTTCCCACTTCCTTAAACCTTAATTCTGTATGTAGCATGAGAGATGGATTTGAATCCTCTACGTCTTTTTCCTGAACTGTTTGAACCAGATAATTTCAGGAAACTTTTTGCAAACACAGCTTCTACTTTATTGAGGAAAGATTCTCATTCAGTGTCTACTTCAGGTGTTTCCTTGACAGAATCTGCTGGGTAATACTCAATTACAGGAAATTCAAGAAGAATGAATCTCCAGAAAACATTAAAGTTTAGTGTTTGTTTTAAAACCTGGGTTATGCTGGCTGTACCACTGAATAGAGGAAGGGCGTGGCAGTCAGCCTTTTCCTATAATAAGAGTTTGTTGTGTCTCAGACAAAGGTAACTGAAACACCTGCTGAAACTCCTGCTCCAGTGACAGAGCAGAGTGGTGCTGAGTGATGTCCGGCTCCCCAGGCACCTTTACCATCGCTCAGGTAAGGAGTATGGCTAGTTCCTGTTTTCCAATGGAAGCAGTGTCATGTATGCTCCTAGGCTTCTGGCCACATCCCCTTATGTCCAGCTTGGTATTTGTGATAAGTTCTGAGAGTGCTCTATAGGCAAACCAAGATGCTGCTTTTCTCTTCTTTCTCTCCTCTGCCTCTGTGTTTGTCACAAAGTAAGTTTTGCTTTATAATTGATTTCTTTTTTTCTTGGAAGCTCTCTGATCTGTATAGTAATAGCATCTGCTGATGAGTTATTTCATTTTAGGAAGATCCTGATTATGGGCAGGATAAGCCAGTTGTGCTTATCCTGCCTGTTGTAACTATCTTTTCATTTGACATCTTGTCTGTTTAATGAGAGAATGAAACTTAAACTGCATTGCTCTTTTAAATTTGGCTCTTCAACAGGTGTCCTAAAATACAACTCAAAAGTAACACCAAAGAAACACACAAGCAATAAATTGTCAACAGTGATGACGAAAGCAAAGATTTGAAATACCAAAATGTAAAAGAACACAGAATTTACCAGCAGCTGAGATCCAGGGAACGCCTACAAGATAGATGCATGAAGAGAGAAAGAGAGCGAGATTCAGAAAGAACAACCTCCCTAGTTTCAACAGCAACTGTGGGGCTTTTTGTTTTTTGGGGTTTTTTTCCCTAGAATTTCACTGTTTTGCTAGTATTGATTTTTTTCAATTTTTCTTTTGGTATCAAACTGAAAAGGGAAAAAAAACCAACCAAAGAACTAAAATTGAAATAAAATGCTTTTTTTATTGGATGCTGGTGCTAAACCTCCCAAGTGTGAGTTTTTTTTTTTTTCTGTGCCAGTCCTGTTCACTGCAGGACGTGGGGAGGACAAACTTCCGCTTTCCTTGTTAAGATCTATTTGAAACTGTGCAGCATGGGTGACGTTCCTCACAAATAAAAGTGATTTCAACTACCAAGAAAACTCTGGTTTAGTGTGTTTTTTCATGTTTGCTTTTAAAATAATTCATTATTTTAATCTTGTTCCTTCAGCATTTATATGTGAAGAGAGCTGCCTCTGTAGTGTAGTCCTGCTGGATGATATGTGAGCATGGTTAGGTGGATATACTTCAGTACAAAACAACTTCTGCAAAGAAATCACAAAACAGCTATAACTTTACTCTGTCCTCTCTTCTCTTCTGGCTCTAATAATGTTTAATGGTTGGATTTTCTTGTTACTGTCTTGTGGCAGGAGTTTGGGGGATGTGGAGTGAGTTCCTGGAATGGTTTTATCCTCATCTGTTTTGGTAGGCTTTTGTGTTCTGTAAACAGTAGAATCCAAGTTTTGAGACTCCTCTGCTCAAGAAGGACACGGGCTTAATAACTACAACTTTATACAAGCTACTGTTCTGAGTAATGTTTGACTGGCTTCTCCACTCTCTTAGCTCAAACCAGTAAAATCTCAGTACCTGTGCCACCTTGTATTAATGAGCAAAGTACTGAGCTGTCTTGCTAACATCAGTGGTTTTCTAATTCCTCCCTAAAACTTGGCTGTCTCCCAGGTTTTACCAATCTACTTCCAGCTCTTGAATATGGGTGCATATCTTCTGTCCTTTGTTGTCTAGTCCAGTGTTTCTCACGTTCCTGTCTTGCAGTTGCTGTTCCCAAACCTTAGATAAGTATATTTGTTTCTCAAACAAATATTCCTGTTAACTCTTCAGGAAATAAGCAGAGTACAGGGCATAATTACACACAAAAGCCCTTTGCTTCCAGCTTCTGGGGAGGTGAGGGAGGACCCTCGCACCCTGTTGCCTTTGCCTTGGGGAGAGGGAGGGTAGCAAGAGGCTTAGTGGTGCATGAGTGGCACTGCCTGCAGCTGATGCAATTGCAAGGGATTAGCAACCTCTAATGAGTTGTGAAGTGAAAGTCAGAGGCTTGGTTGAGGAAGAAGTCTTTACTTGGAAGATGAAGGAATACGTCTGTTTTGACACAAAATAAAATGTAATAAGGTGAGGAAAATATAAGGCATGGTACCTTCTAAAAATTTTTAAGCAGGATAGATCTTACTAGGCTTAAATTTTGTTCAGAACTAAATGCTGAGGTACATTGGGGAGAGGTTGGTAATTTCATCATAAACAGGTGCAAGATATTCAATACTGAAACATTACTGCAGAATTTGTCATAAAAAACTACTTGAACTGCCTTCAATAGGTATTTTTTCTTAAAGAAATTTGACAGGCTAAAGAGAATTTTCTTAATCTCTGCAAAAATGTAGGTCAGATTGAATCAAGTTAACAAAAGTACCTAACTCTAGCCATTTTTTTTATGGAAGGAGAAACTGAGGGAGAAGTGCAAGGAGTGTCCTATCATTGAGTTCCATTTGTTACTTCTGTCCTGCCTCTGTACTAAGAATGTTGGCATAAAACAAAAGCTAGTGACTGACATAACCTACTTCAGCCCTGGTGAATACAAGCTTAACTCTAGCAAAGTTTAAAGCACTTACTAAAATTAAATTTTTAGATGTCTTGGGCTAGTTATAAATTGTTCCTTTACTAGGCCACTTGTGCTCTTGTTAGCTGAATTTGGCAGGAAAAAAAATAAAGTTGGTGCTCAATAATGAGGGTCATTTCTCTAGGCAGCTGGTGCTTATATACCTGTAAAGGCTATGGGTTATTTTCCTCAAGCAGAATTTCAGATGCGGGCTTAGTTTGAGTTTTGTTGGTTTGGTTTCTTGAAAAGACATTTAGCTCCATGGATTTTGAATTTGCAGAGCAGGTAATGTGCTGCAAAAACAGTCCCTGTGGCTTGTGAACTTTTGAGGAGGATAAAGAAAGGAAGAAGAAAGTTTTGTAGGCCTTTGTGCACTGTTTCATTTGAACATAATTGCAGTTCAAGGCATTCACAGTCTGGAGGGATACATGTCCTGTAAGCTTCTGTATCCAGGGGAGGACTACACAGGTGCAACAAATGCCTTGGCAGTGAAACATCATCTGTTGCAGTTGGAAAAAACTTTGGAAATAAAGCCCATGCTACATAGCTTGCTGTAAGGGTTGTGAAATCAGCTGTGCATGTCTGACTGTCATTCATTGTAGCTTTTTTAGAGAGTCTTTGCAGATCCTGAGTTCAAAGCCATGGTCTGAGACATCATTCTGCTTTCTGCTGGATTGGCTTTTTTGGAGAACCAATGAGCCTTCAGCACCACAGTGATCCTGTAGAGAGGAAGTGCCTGCTCTGGAGTTGTAGGGAACAGCAGCTGCACGAGCCAAGTGGCAGTGGGATCCTTACTCAGGGGTAAAGGGGATGAGAAAATTTTGGAAGCCACGTCAAACAAGTGGTAGCTTGAACTCTCTATTTTGTGCTGTTTGCAATAGTGGAGCAAGGCTGCTGTGATTGAAATTGGAGTCCTAGAGCAGGACAATGATGTACTGGGCAGAAAATGGATCTTGATGACTTAATACCACCAGCTGATGAGATGAATAATTAATATCTTAAGGTTTTAAAATGTCACAGGAATTACTCAGGGCTTCATTATATTTCCTGACTAATGTCAAAATATAGCCGAACTTTGAAGAATAATGTAAGTTTTGACTTGTAAATGGTGACTTTAGTAGGACCCCAAAGGTCCTTACAATTAATCAATTATACACTGCCACTTTCATGACAGTTCTTGTTCAGAAAAAACCCACATTATGTTAATAGTATGTGTAAATAGAGGTGTTACAGATTCAATTTCAGGAAAAATTGCTGCAAGAATCTGGACTGAGTTTTTGAAACTGCTAAAAGGTAAAAACAGCTCCTGTGGATTCTTGAGCCTTTCTGAGATAACCTGAACTGGGGCTATAATAAAGAACTAGAGAGCAGTAGTAGTAAATGAAATAAATATTCTAAACAGAGCTGTAGGTCATGTCCTGACAAGGTCAAGATGCCTGAGTGGATGTGTGAAATGGTCACATTTCAGCCCCATTTCAGTTGTTTTACACTGGAGAGAAGGGCAGAGTTTCAACCATCAGAATTTCCATCAGGATTATATAGGAGGCTCTGTGTAAGTCTCATGTTTCTTGGTAAAAAACTTAATGGAAACTCCAAAACAGAGTATTGAGAGTATGTGTGGCTCCAGTTGATGGCTCTGGGATAGGTTACTCTTGGGCATCAGCCTCTTGACTTGCCACAGGTGCAGTGCATAACTAAGATCAATAAATTCTGCTGTGACATGGATGGTAAAAGCATTGCACTGTTACACAGCACACGACTGCTGACACTTTTCATCACAGAAAACGGGGGCTGGGGGAATTAAGAGATGGCAGCAATCCAGTTTACTGCTGCAGTTACGTGAGCACTAGATGGGGCTGTTGCTCCACATAATTTTTCTGAAAATTCACGGGCACACCCCTGTGACAGGAAATAAAGGTGCTGCAATGTGGGCTATCTGGGCTCTGCTGCAGGCTCTGGGGGGCTGAAATGGGGTAGATGGTGAATAATAACCCAATAAATGAAGAAATTCAACCTAAAATTTAAAAAAAAAAAATAGCAAAGGAAAAGTATAAATATCTTGCTGTATAGCTTTTCTAGGAATAAGCACTACTGCCTATCCCTAACTTTCCTCTCGTAATCATCACATAACTGGGAAGAAAATCTTGGGGAGAAGTGAAGACCTACCCACTGGAAATTCAGGTGTAGAGTTCAAAGTTTGTTCTTTACCAGTTGTACCTCTAGAAATACTTGGTGCCATTAAAAAAAGAAACAAAGTTAAATTGCTTCCATATTTTTTACTTCAGTGGATAAACATTCTGTCTGAATTTAGTTCCACCAATCTCAAAGAAATACACAGTCTAAAAATTGTCAAACTTTCAGAGATCATTTATATGTGATTTAAATCATTAAATACCTCTTCAGAGGAGATGGAAATGCTCTCACTTGCTACATGGTACTTACTTTCTAGTTAAAAGAGACTGATTTTAATGGAAGAGAAGATCCTTAAAACTTGTTGCACTGATTTCCATCTCAGATAAAATTACTCATTTATGTATAACCACAAGCCATGAGGTAGTGCTCTTAATCCACATCCTGACTAAAAAAGGAATGTTTTGTCCTTTTCTAATATTGCACAGTAAGAACATATGGAGAGAAGCACGTTTTATAACATGGTTAGTTTGGTTTCTGCAGCAATGCCACCACACACACTGCAGTCTATAATGGTACAAATTTTTTAATTCAATAAGTCATGCCATCTTCAGAGGGTTTGAGAAGAACAATCTTTCTGGGGAAACCAGTTCAAAGAAATGGTTAAAAATCTAATGGAAGAAAATGGAACAAGTGCAGATGATCTATCTAAATAATAAAACTATGTAATTGAACACCTAGATGATCCTAAATAAAACCAACGCAGTCTATCTGCAAATCTAGAATTTCACCTGCTTTTCATTTGGAAAAATAAGCAGTTCTTCAGTGTTCTTTGAAAGGCATGGGCTGGTGCAATGCCACTGTGATAGTCCTCAGCACCTCAGCATCCCAGCACCCCTGCTCCCCATCCCCCCAGCTTGTTCAGGTCTCAATTCACTCCAGACCATGGAGTGAGTATGATCTTCCAGGGAAAAGGACAGAGGGTGTGTAAATTGTGTGTGCAAACACTACAGGGATTACTGATGGGCATCATATGAATACACACATTGCTGCCTTTTACCCTCAACAATACAAAGCTGTATGTGTAATCCTGTTAAAATACTTCCACAGACGTACACAAGTAAGTAGTTCTTAGCAAGAGGAAAGCCAATCCATTTCCCACACTGGCTGGGAAACCTCCACAGCTGCAAGGAAAAAAGACCTAAGGGATTTTCCAAGGGTTGTTGTTCTGCCAGCATGACCAAGTTCAATTTATTCCTTTTTTTTGCCCTTCACCTCTAGATTCCATCAGCACCTCTTGCCCTTTCTTCTCCAGCTGCTCTTTGCACCTCAGGAAGGCGTCTTCCAAGTGCTGCATGGTGTTGGTCAGGTCTGGGTTGGTCCGGATGGCTATGCAGTCATAGACGATCTGGGTTGCCCACACTGCAAACACAACAGATATTACTAGACCAGGAATTCTGGCCAGAAAAAAAGCAATGGCTGATTCAATGCACAAAATCAATTATTATCAGTTCAGATCTCAGAGATAACTGTAAGATAAAATGCAAACTGCCTGCAGTAATACTCAAGACTAAATAGACTCTTCAGTATTACTTCTTGATAAGTATCTCAAAATACTCCATAATGGAAGTATACTGATGTAAATTACAAAAGGGGGATGGACACTTCACCTAAAAATCACAACAAAACAGATAATCAAATAGAAAGTGTCAAGAGACTGTTGTAAAATATATGAATATTATATAAGGAACCCTCTCTCCAGACCAGTTACAGCTTGGGTTAGATTAGGAAGAGTAAGATCAAGGAGACTGCAGCATAGAGATGAAATATTTTAAGGACAACTTAAGTAATGAAATTGATCTTGAAATAATGAATAACTTAATAATGAAATTGATTTTGAAATAATGAGTATCTGATAAAGCTGAGCAAATAGTTTTAGCACTTATGTGCTAAACTTATGTACACTTACGTACTTTCCCTCTTATTTTACCAATAATTCACTGTACTGCACTGACCTGGGAGGGGGTATGTATCAATTTTTGAGAACTAAGTCTCATTTTATATACGGTATTTTAATAATTGTACATAAAACACCTTAGTAGTGTTTCTGTTTTTAACCAACACTCTGAACTGCTTAAGCATCCATCACCTATCGATTTTTCATTCTGAGCCATCTGAACCATCTAAATTATTTGCATACTTTTTCAGAATTAAGAACAAGGGCATTAGTTGATGGTGATTGTCTTCATTTACGTTTCTATCACACAGAAGTTTACGGAAGAAATATAAAAAATAAATCTTCAGTGTCTTTAGTAAAAAAATCCGTGTCATTCTTAATGAAGACCTGTACCTGTTAGATTTTCCATTTTCTCCAGAAGTTCCTCTGTGCTCTTTTTAAAGTTCTCCCTCGTCTTTCCGTCATCATCGTTTCCTTCCTGAAATTCTGATTCAGCCATCTATAATGAAACCAGGAATTTCCGACTTTATTTTACTCTAAAATGAGTTGATTTTCACAGTTGATTCAAAGTAACATTGCAATAAAAAATAAAATAAAAATAAGCATATGCATTTTAGATTTACAAGTGAAATCAGCAAGAATTTGATCTTAAGGCTACTGGTCATCACCTGTATGCTGCATATTATTTTCAATCTATTTTGAAATTAATTTAAGTAGAAAGAATTAGCTCAAATATGCTGTGCTTGTGCCAAATAAAGATTTTTGGTATCAGTAATAACAGATCATTTTGTCAAACCCTTCAGTAGCAAACTTCATTACCCTGTTACAGTTGTCTTCCAGCTTCTCTCCCAAATACTCTGACCCAGGGCAACTCCTAATTTTCTAAGTTAGTTGTAAAATCCCCATTTGTAACCTGTATTTATTTCACAATTGCAGGCTCCAGCCAGGTTAAGTGCAAACACTAAGTTCTGTCACCATACAGGCAGATAAGTGATTATGATTCCCTAACCTCTATTTAGTTGTAGGGGTGAAATTCTAGGATGTAAAAATGCTTGGGGCAAAAATAAAGTTTTAGAACCTCAGTATTCACCGAAAATGTGACACAAAGCATTGCCTTTAATTTCCTTTTCCGAAAACCACCAATGGATGGGACAGAACTATGAAGAAGGAAATGGAAGAACTTCAGTGTGGCGCCTTTATACATCACACTGCGTAGTTTTTATCCTATGATTCCTCAGACTCAGTGGGCATCTGTTTTCCGGGCAGAAGGAATGCGACGGGCGGTTTGTAATGGCTTGACAGGATTTTAAACCGGTGCCAAACCTCAGACGCTGGGTGCTCTTCATACAGCGAGGTAAAACTAAGGTTAACCGGGCAGCCCCTTCCCCGGAGCCCTTGCAGAGCCCACGCCCCGCTGCTGTCCCCCACCACAGGCACCCTCCGGCCGCCGCCAGGGCCGCCCCCCGCCCGCCCGCCCTCACGGACAGAGCGGGCGGTAACGGGACACTAAACCCCGCCCGCCGGCCGTGCCCGTCCCTCCCGCCCGCTCAGCCCTCGAGCTCGCGAGCTCGGTTGATTCTGTGTTTCACGAAAACAAGCGCTTGGGAGAGTTCGGCGGCCCCGCGGCGCCGCGCTGTGCCTGTGTCCTAGCACCGTGTCCCGGCTCCGTGGCCCTCCTGCCCCTCGCTTCCAGCGCCGCCGTGGCCGGCTCTGTGCGGCATCACGGACCGAGCCGTGCGTGTGGTTTGGGTGGTTTCTACGTGTGTAATAGCTGTCCTGGAGATAAAGGGGATGGTTATGTTAAGGAAAAGCAGAGACGGATAGCGGATGTTAAACAGGACCACGCCGGCCTCCCGCGCCTCCGGGGGCGGGCCGGGTATCGCCGCGTCCCCTCGGCCCGTGCCCGGCTCAGCGCTCGTCGCCAGCGGCCGCAGCAGAGAAGGGGAACTCCCCGCTGCCCACGGCCCCGCCTGCAGCACGGACCGCCCCCGGCCGCCCGCCCTGCCCCTGCCCCTGCCCCTGCCCCTGCCCCTGCCCCTGCCCCTGCCCCTGCCCCTGCTCCTGCCCCTGCCCCTGCCCCTGCCCCTGCCCCTGCCCCTGCCCCTGCCCCTGCCCCTGCTCCTGCCCCTGCCCCTGCCCCTGCCCCTGCCCCTGCCCCTGCCCCTGCCCCGCCCCCGAGCCGCCGGAACTGAAGCCGTGGCGAGAGCGGCCGCGCCAGATGGCCCGTGGTGGTTTCAGGAACTTTCCTGAAAGTAACGCAGAAGGTACATCTTAACCCCTAAGTTTGAAAGCTGGGTGGTGCTTCTGCTGCTTTTCTCAGGGAGTCTCTCCCCGCCTTCAGGATAGAGGGAGATGTCGGAGCAAGGTCGGCAATAACAGCGCAAGGAGCAGCATGTTCACAGCTGAAGAGAGTAGGTTTATATTAGATATAAAGAAAAAAAATACTTGGCAGTGAGGATGGTGAGACATTGGAACAGGTTGCCTTGAGAAAGTTGTGGATGCCCATCCCTGGAAGTGTTCAGGGTCAGGCTGTATGGACAAGTGGAAAGTGTCTCTGCCCACGGCAGGGGGGTTGAAACTGGATGGTCTTTAAAGGTCCCTTCTCCAATTCTTCTGTGATCTTTGCCTCCACGAAAAAAAAAAAAATACTGGAGAAGGTATTTGCAGGACTAGGCAAAACCAGGTTAGAAATCTTCTGGAGAAAGAGCAACGAGACTCAAAAGTTTGTCAAGAGTCTGCTAATACTAGGAATTATCTGGTTTATAGCAGAGTGAGAATTAAGTCCCATTTCTGAATTGTCCGTGCTCCAAGTCATGTCTCATTCCAGATCAATATCCAAACCTTGGATGGTTTGGGCTGTCTCTTGTTCTCCTTTTTCATCCACACAAACACAAACTTAGTCCTGTTTTTAAATTACTTGGTATATTAGTATTCTCATTATACAACAAACTTGCTCATCACTTAGCAACCACCACTCATTTCACTGCCAACTGAGTAGCTGGTTTGAAGATGAGAATCCATCTTCAAAATAAACAAAAGTATTTATTCACCCAAGTTGCATGAGGGCTGTATAATTTATCATAGAGCATTGTGTTACTAAAGTTTTGCAGGAGTTCAAAAGCAGTTGAGTAAAATCCATGAATAAGAGGAAGTGCTAGCAAATCACTAGACCTTCAGCTGGCTGATGAAGATTGATGCCTAATCATTAGGTCATTTCAGTTTTCTACTTTGTTTCTTTTCATATAGTGCTACCTTTGGAAATTTTAAGTAACAAATGCTGCAGGAATGAACTGAAAAATCACAATAGAATTGCCATTTAAAAAAAAATAGGCTTGTAATTTTTCATGATTAAGAAAACCTGCTACCTTGAGAGGCAAAGGTCATGAGGCAGAACAGAGACTTGGGATAACGATAAGAGGTTTTTTTCACTTTTAGATTATTCCTTTACTGTGCCATGTTGTGCTTATCTGCAGAAACTACATCAAGGATGTTTGTCACAGAAAAGACCTGCCCTTCCTCCCCATGGCCCCTTTCCCAGTCACATTTTGTTCTTTCTCACAGTGTGTTCTTACCAACAATTCTTGGTATTAGCCACAATCCTTGGCTGGCTCTGCAGCCATCTGGCTGTTGCTGTTTGTGACTTACACATTAGCCCCTTATCTTCTGGGTTTTTGCCCTTATGGGCTTAAGCTGACCAAAAGATCACTCACAGTCTATCAGCTATAAGCCACAGTTTTAAGTCTTATATTAGAATGTGAAATTAAGTCAAAAACTTTACTGCTTAATCCCAGAACCCCATCTTGAGGCTATGGTGCAGCAGCTGTGTGTGGTTAGGATGGTTTGTAGGTGTGCTGTAGCTGTCCTGGAGATAAAGGGGATGGTTATGTTAATAAGACTGCCAGTCTGCTGCCTTTCAGTGTGCTTAATCATAAGGGAAAAGCAGAGACGGATAGAGGATGTTAAACAGGCAATGTTTTCTTTGTGGATGCACATACAACACAAGACAAAGCAGGAAAAGTCTGTTTTCAGGACAATAAATGACTTCTGTCACTTTACTAAGCAGGGGGAAAGGCTTGAAGATGAATGAGGAAGATTATATAGGCTGAAGCTTGAACTCTGAACCATAAAAATACCTTATCCAACCAGTCAGACTGGGAGCACAACTGAGGAACTGGTGGGGGAAATTAAAAGCAGCAGCCATTGCTGCTTTTGCATTTGCTTACCCTGAATATTTAACCCTTTGCCTTTCACACTCTCTTCCACAGTAGGGAGGTGTAGAAACTGAAAGAAGGGGAAGATATTCAGCTGTCGTATTTTTAAACAGGAATCTGAATAGGTTTTCCCAGGTGCCCCTGAGGAAGGTGCCTGTGGAATGTAACTCATTTGAATGAGGAACTGTTATTTGCATTTTACCTACTGTTTAGTGGAGAATGAGGTGTAAGACACATCCCCTGCTCCTTCTTAGAGGAAATACTGCAGAGTCAATGCAAGTTAGTACTAGAATGGGAGGGAAGCTTAAGCCAGAGTCTAAGCCTACACTCTGCACCTGAAGTGATCTTTCTAATTTGAGAAAATTTTTAGTCTAGAAGATGTCTCTCCTGGTCACTCCATATCACAGGACTATTTCACTGATGCTATTTTGCCCACTCCTGCCAGTCTCTGTAGAGAGATCAAAGCAATGAAGAAATCACTCCTGGTTTTCACCATTTTGCACACATGGGTAGTAAATGCCAGCCAGAAGAATAATGCTAAGGAGAAGTCTCTCTTAAATTAACTATTGTCTTTTGATACCCAAACTATTGATGGTTCCACAACTAAAATTTTCCCCACAACAACATGATTATATGCAGCACCAAAATGTTAACTGGAGTAGGTGAGTTTGGCTAAAACAGTTGGCAGAGATCACACCATCTGCTGCATCTTCCAAAGCCACGTGCATCGAGTTGCTGACTGTGAAATAAAGTTTGTCTCTCAACAAGAAGTAGGTCTCGTGTTGCTTACTCTTGAAATGCAACTGCCTCTAACTCCTATGAAGTAGGTAAGCAAATAATCTTGTGGAGACTCATATAACCAGGACTCATGAATTGAAAACTCTTAACACGAGATTTATTGGTGATAGAGGAGGGCAGGCCAACAGCTGGGACTTGCATGCGTGGGTTATTGGGAAGAAAGCCCCCAGAACTAAAATGCTGAGGTGCAATGAAGATTATACCCTCTGGCTGCTGAGGACACCAGCAGAGCACAGTGGAGACCCCAAGGGCATCGTGGCCAGTAAAGTTCAGGAATATTGTCCAGTCTGGTTGGGGAGCTCAGGATGGTGTGAGGAAAGGGCAGGGGGAAGCTGATGACAGGGCTCCAGCCATTTTCCAAAATGCTGGCAGAATGCATGGACAGCCTGAGCAGGAGGGACACCAAGGGGCAAGGCAGAATGTGAAAAAACCCTGTGTTCCTGCTCTCTGCTGTAGTGTGTTTTGATAATTGTTAGTCTTGTATCTCTTTCTTCATTTGCACACCGTGTTCCCAATGGAACACTTTTCAGCCTCTGGAGTCCTGGGGGTTTTGTACAGATTTTCTGTTCCAAGAGCCCATTTTTTTTTCAAACATGAACCTGTAACCAGAAGTGTATGAATTCTGTTTATTACATAACCTATCCTTCTTGATCTGTTTTGGTCTGCCTTTCAAATTCCACTGCAGGTGCCTGCCCGAGGGCTCCTTGCTGTGCCTGTCTCTGTAGTCAGCCCATGAGCAGCTGGTGTGTGGAAGCCAGGCAGACCCGTTCTGCAAGTGTGTGCCTTCCTGTCAGCTGTGTGTTGGACATCCCTGGGGAGACAGCTGAGAAGACCTAGAGAAGCAAAGAACTGAAGCTGGGCGGGACTGGAGTAGAAAAATCAGTGAGGAGGAACTTAGTCATAAGAATTGCAACCGTTCCAAGGTAATCATCAGCGTTATTGGGAGTGGCCTCACAAACTGGGAACTCGCAGCAGGAGAAGACAACCGCAGGGCAAGGGAAGTGGTGTCATTCAGGTAAGTGAGAGAAAGCACTTCTGGAGGATCAAACCATGAATATTTATTTTTTAAAAGGCTTTCATTAACATAAGTGTGATCTGAATTAGAAGGTAGCTGTACTGTAAAGCCTATGTGTCTGTGTATGTGTGCATGTAGATATGTGCCTGTGCTTACTGCTTGTAGTGAAGCTGCTAATAGTCATTTCTGTGATCATAATGGTATTGGGGTTCTGAGAAAAAAATAAAAGAGGGATGTCCTGTACATGCTGGCTGATTTGACTGAAACAGCTCATAGGCATTTTTTAAAGAGGAAGAAATTAACAAGGTAATTAAGTTTTGTAAAAATTAGTCTCAGTTCACTGAAACAGGGTGATGCTATGCATCTGTGTATAAATACGTCCAGTCTTTAGTTAAGTAATACATGCCTAGGGCTGAATTCAAGACTAATTACCATTTTACTCCCATCACTGTTGCTTGATTGTAGGGCAGTGAACTCCAACCTGAGGTGGTGCAGATATCTAGATTTTCCTGTATTTACCTGTGTGTGCATGGGCTACTGATTAAATTATAAACAAAATCTGTGTTGAATCCACCAAGAAACATCCAGAACTTGGGAGACTGAAACTAAAGTTGTTTACACAGCTTCAAGTGGCTGTGAATTTATGAAAGCAGATTTTTGTTGGATTTCTTAAGCCATTAAGCAGCAATGTGATGTCATGCAATATTGTTATCACACAGTTGCACAATAAGGTATATGTATGTGTGGTCCTTTGGAAAAAAAAAGTCCTTCATTCTTCTCACATTCTGTCACAGTTTTTCAGAATTTCTGTATTTGTGCTGGGGTATGATACAGGCTTAGTACAGGCAGCTACCAGCTAAATCAGAGATCAGTCAGCAGGGAGACATTTTCAAAAGTAGATTATGATTTTGACTTCTTAAAAGGAAGCCATAGGTGAGAGTGTGCTGTTGAAAGTTTGGCCTCTAGACTTTTAACAGCCCACTCATTAAGGGCTTCAGCTTGATGTATTCCTCAGGGGTTTTTTATCATTTTGGTTTATTCTGCAGATTACCTGTGAGGAATTACTTTCGGTGGCCTTAACTCAGTGGGAGTGATCAAGATGTATGTTAATTTTCCAGAAACTACAGTAGGCCACCTCTGTATTAGAAGAAATATTTTTGTCTTAATCTCCATTCAGCTTCTGTACTATTTCACACTTCTGTACTTAGATTTCCTTGCGCAGCACAAATAAATTAATTTTTTTAGATGATCTGAGTTTAAGCAAAACCTAGCACCATAAGAACTCGCATATCTCCACTGAAATGAAATGGTGCCAGTTAGGACTAACATTTTTAGCATAAAAGCACAGCAGCACGGAGTCCTCCTGACTTGTTTCTCAATGCAGTAGTGACTGTTAACTTTGCCTGTTTTTTCTGCTATACTGAAAAGGAGCCGAGTTTGCCCTCAGTAACCACCTGCTCAAATAGCAGCACGGGCCTCATTATTTGCTGTTTTCTCCATGGTCTAGCTTTTCTGAAGTGGTCGGGCTAATTTTCTTTCACTCCCTTATTATGCCTCTGTAGCAGCTAGCCTAGGTTTGATACTCAAATTTTGGACCAATCTTGTGTCTCTGTATGTGGTTTTTGAAACACTTTGTTTTCTTACAGGGTGTTACAGCTACCAGCTGTTTCAAAAGTGAGTTATACTACTAAGTCTTTATAGCTGAGACCTTCTTTACAAGGACAGAAGTGACTCTGGTGTGGCTGGTCAGAATTTCCCATTCTCACAGTCGAAGATGCTGCTTGGTAACCCACATGTGCCTTGCATTGAGAGATGAGATGACTCCAGGGGCCAGGAAAACCTTGCAAAGATGTCATGGTCTGCCAGGCTGCTGGAAATAGTCACTAAGGTCTTCTGCAGGCAGAAGAGACAGAATATGTAGTCTAACAAATGCATGGCTGAAACCTGTCAGGCTCGTTTTTTATTTGGTTTGAATGCTGCTTTTAGTAAACAGTGGACATGGCAGGGCAGGGGAAAGAAAAAATCTCTTTTTCACTGTTTGCTTTACAATGGTGCTTTGCTTCTCCCTCTTCTCTCACATTCAATGTCCACAGCCGGCCACACCTGGTGGTTTCCTGCTGGTTTGGCTCCTGCAATTCCCTGGTAGCTCCTCTCCCTTCCCACTGCACAGCCAGCACAGTACGCTTGTGCAGAGCAGTTGCCAAAGCCTTGACTGTTGACCATGTTCAAAGGTCAGATAAAAGAGGAGGGAAATTATAAAGCAGCAGTGAAATGGTGACTGGAAAAGCTGGAGAGCAAGGTTCTGCCACTGCAAGAAATTAAGTAGAAGACATCATGTTTAAGGATTTATTTTGTCTTATCAGTCAGGCAGTGTGGGACTGAAGTTACTGAATTACTCAGCTGCTCTTTATGTGCCTGTAGTTGTGTTACAGCTGGTCCTCACAATTAGTGCATGAAAAACAAGTGTAAGAGTATTCTTGTAATAAAGTGGTGTGCAGTTAATGCGGGACAGGATGTCTGGAGAAATAACTACATTAATTCCATATCAGCTCATAGCACTTTTTAAAGGGTCTAATGAAGATCCAAATTAATCTTAGCCTTTATTTTTGTCATATAAAATTAATCAGCTGTTTCTTTAGACCTTTAGCTAATCATTACACAAGGATTTAGACGTTTGCACTGATGATGGGAACTGCTGGTAGCTCACAAGTCAGACATCCTCAGTGGCAAAACTCTGTATTTGCTGTGAATATGGACTTACTCCCCTGAACATGGCAGGAGCAAACAGCAGGCAGCTTCTGTGTGGGCAGTATTCAAGCTGTCTGTTCCCATATATTCCATGGCCATATAAGTCTTGATATTTTTCTTTTCAGTCTTCACCACAATGTTTGTCACTCAGGCTTCTTAAGTCTTAGTCCTGGCACTTTAAATAGGATAATTTGAGCCTGATGGGAACTTCAAGGCCATAAAATGTGAGAGAGGATTGATTATTTTAGGGCAGATCACCTTCCTGGTTCAGTTTACCACACTGCCATGTGAATGCTTCTGCTATTGCTAAGGGGACAGTATACATGTGAGAATGAATGACAGAGGACTGGAAAAATCATGGTAAGGCTTCTGCTGGCACAGAGTACCTGTGGATCTGTGCTGACACAGGGAGTGGTTTCACAGTGCAGCTTTAGATGAATTAGCCATTCACCCCTGACTAATACCGACCACTAAAATGGCAGGAAATCACCATGGCAAAAGAGCAGTGAATTTTTCCTGCTGGGTTAGTGGTTTGAATCAGTTTGCCATGTGATGAATTGCACAACTGAGAGCAAAAAAAGAAATGAGAAGACAGCAGAGAGAAGAGATAATCCCTTCTTTTGGTATTGGTGAGCACTTAATTCAGCTCAGCTACATTCACATTCAGTATCTGGGCTTCCCGAACTGGTTTAAGCAGCCTTCACAGCTGCCATCTTCTAGCTGCTTATTCCTGTCCCTCTGTTGCCCTCTGTGCTTTGTCTCAATTGCCAGGGCAGCAGAACAGCTTGGCAAGCAAACGTGGGTGGAAACAAAATGCCACCTTTCCCCAGGTGTTCATCCTGTTGGCAACTGTGTGCAGAGGAGCAGTGTCGGTGTGGGGCAGGTATGGGGGCTGATTAAGCTGTCACTGCTGCCAGGCTGTGGCACTGCTGTACACCAAGTAGTCTGCTGGGAGCAGTTTGCAGATGCTGGTGACTGCAGTTTAACTTCTGCTAAGGTTTTGCTTTGTATTTCCCATTGTCTAAGAGCAGCTGCTTCTGCTATTTTTAGGTACCATGGTCTTTGTTGTGTATTTAGCTTGGACATCAGGCTTTGGGTTCAGGTTGAAGGTCAGAAGGCTCTGCAGAGGGATCTGGACAGGCTGGATCATGGGCTCAGGCCAGTGATTTGAGGGTCGACACGGCCAGGTCCTGGGTCCTGCCCTTGGGTCACACCAACCCCCTGCAGCTCCAGGCTGGGGCAGAGGGGCTGGAAAGCTGGGAAAGGCCCTGGGGGTGCTGGGGACAGCGGCTGGACATGAGCCCAGGTGTGCCCAGGGGGCCAAGAGGCCAATGGTCCCTGGGCTGTGCCAGCCATGGGGTGGCAGCAGGGCCGGGGCAGTGACTGTCCCCTGTGCTGGGCACTGCTGGGGCCACACCTCAGATCCTGGGGCAGCTCTGGGCCCCTCAGGACAAGAAAGGCATTGAGGGGCTGGAGCGTGTCCAGAGAAGGGAACGGAGCTGGGGAAGGGGCTGGAGCAGCAGGAGGGGCTGAGGGAGCTGGGAAAGGGGCTCAGCCTGGAGAAAAGGAGGCTCAGGGGGGACCTTCTGGCTCTGCACAACTCCCTGACAGGAGGGGGCAGCCAGGGGGGGTCAGGCTCTGCTCCCAGGGAACAAGGGACAGGACAGGAGGAAACAGCCTCAAATTGTGTCAGGAGATATTTATATTAGATCAGGAAAACTTTCTTTGCTGAGAGTCATTCAGCATTGGGATAGGCTGCCCAGTGAAGCTGGTGGAGTCACCATCCCTGAAAATGTACAAGAAACCTGTGGATGGGGCACATGAGTTTAGTAGTGAGCATGGTGGTGGTGCTGGGCTGACTGTTGGACTTGGTGATTTTAACAATCTTTTCCAGCCTTAATGATTCTATGGTTCTAGGAATTCCAGTGAGTGGAATTCAGTCTGGGTAAGAGGGTATTAAAAAAAGAGGGTATCAAAAAAACCAGTGGAATAAATAAGCCGACATTTAGTTGAAATTGCACAAATTCTCTAATGCAAATTCTAAATTGGAGTAGCACAGTGTATGTGTGCACATGATCTAGACAGCACTGATCTTGGTACAGTGTAACACACAGGCAAGGAAAATCAGAATGCCAGTGAGGTACAGGTTTTGAACCTTTTTAAGGTATTTTTGCCCTCTTTACGCTGGCTTGGTGCTGGAAAACTGTCTTCATCTAACAAAATAACTAATTGAGCACTGTCAGTAGTCCTGCTCTGTGTTGAGTATGCACATGAACGTGTTAGATCCGCATAACTTTCATGTGTCTCCCATTGCAAAAAATATTAAATGTATTACGTGAGTTCTGTGGATTTCTGAGTTACCATTCTCGTTGTGAGGACAGAAATGTAAGAACTGCAATAATGTGACTTAAAAATGTAAGTTGCAGAAACAGCCTAGTACAGGAATTTATTTGCTCTTGACCTGAAAAGTAGCTCTGAAAGGCACTTCAGAATTATCTTACTGAGTACAACTTCTTTTTCTGCTTGCTGAGTTTTGCAAGAGGACAGACACATAGAGTGTAAATGGGCTTCTCTAGTCAAGCTTTTCCAGTGATAACACCTCCACAAGCAAAAGCAGCAATAGGAGTGCCAGGGCAAATAAAGTGCCAACGGCTGCCAGTGTTTTCATTCCTGGATCCCATAGTTCTGCCCTGAGTGTGGCTGGAAAACATGGGTGCCACCCACTGGCATCACTGCTGGGAGGTGTATAAAGGAGTAGGGAGGAGTCCTTTTTACAGACAGGGACCAGTGTAGACATGGCTGCTGTGTCAGAGCTTTTTCACATGGATCTTTGCTGCTCTGTCTGTCAGCACAAACTGCGGTGTGTGTGCTTCTGTGTGCCTGTGCATGCAGGGTGTTTAAATGCCGGTGTGCATTTCTGGTAAGCACCTGTACAAAGCCATTAGCAAGTTTTAAGATGGAGCTTGGACTGTTCATGACTTAGATTATACAATATGATTGCTGGCTAATGGTCCTAAAGTCTGTGTGTACCTGAGAATGAAAGAAGCCAGGACTGTTCCTGTGTATTTGTGTGTAAGTGTGTGTGTGGGTTAGAGATGAGGTGGGTTGTTTTAGTGTGCTTGCTTTCAGAGTGTACCTGAAAAACTTGGTATTATTGCTGGGTTATTACTCCTTTGACTGGATTCATGGTGTAGCCACACTTTGGAACCAGGTAAATTTGCTAGCATATTAAAAATGAAATGAAATAAAAAAAGGAAGCCGACTTTTTGTGATACCTTAAAGCACAGATATATTCTGTTTTCCTCTACTGCCTCTGTTGTGCAGCTGGTAAAGAATAATTTCACTCATTAATTTTAAGCATGAGAACAAGCTCTGTTAAATGTTTAATCACCAAATTCCATAAAATCAATGCCCTATATTTGCCACTGAGGTTAATTGCCTTAAATGTACGGCTGAAAACAAAGTAGGTACTTCCAGGGTAAAAGTCACAATTCCTATAAAATGTTCACGATGACACTGTTGGCGAAGCTATTAAGTCTTAAATTTTAGCAATGTTTATAAGAATCAGTGACTGAACAAGGTACAGGCTCTGGATTTTCAGCTGCAAATGCGAAAGAGTTGCAGATGTTGTGCTTCAGAATACCTCCAGACTTGGCAGTGCTCAGAAGTTGGTACCAGAGAACCCTAATGACAACTCTTTTTTCTCCTTGGCTTTGTGCAGCAACGGGAGGAGTTGTGTCAAGGACTGTAGTCAAGAATGACATTGTCTGTGCATGCTGCTGATCTGTTCACTTGTAATGGACCAGAAGATAAAATGTTGAGCCATTCTGGCATCTAAGAAGTGTGTTAGCTAGGAGTGTATTAGCTGTTCTTTAAATGTAATTAGGTTTGTAACTATGGATTTTTGTACATATGCCACTTAGGCCTAGGGGTCCTCATTTGTTTATGAAGTGCTGTAGAACAAGCTTATCCCTAAATGCTCTCTAGTTATGCAGTGCATCATCCATAGGATGTGACAGTAGATGTCCTGTGCCATTCTCTAAACCTCCAAATCCCAGTGCTGCTTCATGCAACGACTGATTGTAAGGGGTAGAAAACTCCACCATATTCACTTCACTTGTTTCATCATCATCCTTTCTCCCAGTAAATTTTGTTGCTATTCTTTATGTCTGTGCAGGAGGTGGGGGTTGGAGACCTGCTTGCTTGTAATTGATCATGGCAGGGGACGTGAAAAGACTCTCACGGATGCTGCTGGAGTGCAATAGCAATGACAGGCTATGTGGTAAGATTCACACATTCCTTTAATAAGCTTTCACATGCTGGGCAGGAAGGCCAGCCTCACTAAAGTGTACCAAGCCCATTTTTCTCCTTCACCTGCACCCCAGTCCACACAGAAAGACTTGATGGAGCTTTCCCTGCATTGTGTTTCAGGGGAGAAATGTTTATGGGGATGCAGGCTCTGTGGCAGGATTCATCTCACATAATTTCAGCCATTTTAGAGAATTTCTACTTTGAATGAGGTGTACAGCAGTCATTAAAGATTGCCTGCAGCTTTCCAAAGGACCAGTTTTGTGAGATTTTGATTTCACTACTTTCTGCCATCTTTGGGAACTGAAAAAATGGTCTTGACCACCTCCAAATCTGGGGGACATGAGAAAGATAGTTACCTTCACAAGCCTTGCTAATTGCAATGTCTTTCAGTCAAATTCCAAAGGTGACCACACCCTGTTTCCTTTAAAATGCTCTGTATAATTTTACTGGAAGGAGCTGGAGCTGTAATTGCACATGTATTTGTGATGACATAGCAATATCCAGCCCTTCCCATCTCCCTGCTGTCCTGCTGCCAGTGCCATTTCTGTTTCACTGGTGGATGGTACTTCAAATGGCTACAATTTCTGGCCTCCATATTAAGGCATCTAAATGAGTGGCCTCAGGTGTGGGAGTCAGTGATTTAATGCAGTTTAGATACTCAGCACCTTTGAAAAATGGAGTGGCAGCACCAACAGTGTCCAGTTGCTATCCCAAGGAGCAGAGGAGGGAACACACACTTTTGGTGTTGACAGGTACTGAAATGGATTGTTGCTGCATGGTTATACAGAACCAATGTGCTGCTTATTCCTTGGTTTTGCATTTTCTTTCTCTGTTGCTAGTTGTGCGTGAATATCAAACAGAAGTGATCGTTGTCCCAGTTCTCCTGGTGGGACTTTTTGTCATTGTGCTCACCGTAATCCTTTGGCTCCACTGCCGCGGCCTGCGAGCAAAGCAGGAGCACTCAGCACCAGCTGGAACACAAGGTAAAAAAAGTGGTTTACAACCAGAGGAAAGAGTAATGGTTTCACTGGCGAGAAGTCAATTCCATTTCCCCATTGCTTGAGCTGTTAGGCAAAGCCATTTATGAGGATCCTGAGTGGTATTCAGCAATCCAGTAAACATTAGAAAAATTGGGAACCCTTGTTGGGAAATAGAATTATTGGGATCAATAAAAGAACTGTGCAAGCAATAGGCCTGGAAGCTAAAGGCTTGTGTGTGAGAAAACTTTCCATGGGAAAGTCCCCGTGTGAAAAATAACAAGCAGGGCTGGGAGCAAAGAGGGAGGTTTGAAATGGTCCAGCTGTGCTATCCGGGAGTGAACGAGGGAGATGGACACCGAATTCTTTTAATCATAACAAGACTATGGAAGCTTGCCAATGTAAGTCCAATTATGTAGAAATAGAAATGTGTTTTGATAAGCTTTAAGCCACTTAGGAGTTAACAAGCTGGTATACTATATAAGTGCCTTTGGACTGTTAATAAACAGAGTTTGCTCTTATCAACCATATTGGTCGGACTGCTTCCCTCTCCCCCCGCCAGGGGCCCAGGCTTCTCAACTTGTTAAGCTTCTAACTAACCCTGATTTACTCCACTTTGCAGCAACAGTAGTGGAATCTGTAGTATAGATGGATCTGAGAAAATTGAAAGCAACATACAATGTAGGCTGTTTAACGTGCTGTGGTAGCATCACAAGAGCTGCAAAGTGTATTTATGTAACAGCCTCCTGGAGGCTGCTGCAAGGAGAGTTTTACTGGGGTAGTTATGAATGATAGTAATTTTGATGTAGATCACACCTAGTTAATCCATTTTCTATACTGCCATTTAAGAAATTTAATTTCAAAATGCTGTCTCCCTCTTCCTATGGAGACAACATGAAGTAGAGCAGGGATTGGTGAGGAGGTAGGGGAAGGTTTGTTGATACATATGTGGCTGTGTGGAAATGAAAATACAGTTCTGAATTAATTTTGGGTATGTAGAGGGGAAAAAAGCCTCTTGAGCCTATATTAAGAGAAATAATTGAGAACTGGTAATAAAAGAGAATGTTCATTGCTTGAGCACATGGGAATGAAGTCCAAATGTGTCTTACCTATAAAGGTTATGTAGTTAAACATGGGAGAAATTTCTAGACTGGTTCTGTCTTTTCATCAAATAGAGTGGGAGATAAATTCTTTCTCCTCTTCAAGGGCCAGGATAAGTAAGATACAATAACAGTTCCTTACTTTGCCCTGATTTCCAAAACACTGTGGAGCAAACACTAAAGAGGATAGAAGGATGAGCACTGCCACCTATTACAAGAGTTCATCTGTCTGTTTTTATGCGTCATATGTATTTGCTTTTATCAGTGAAGAAAAAGAACCAGCAGGAACCCTGCTCAACAGAGAACCACTACATCCAGCTGAGTGAGACATCTGTGGAGAGCCTTCTAAATTCTGCATCCTTGACTCTAAAAGAATTAGAGATCCCACGAGAGAAGCTCTCACCAGGCACCTTGCAGCTGATAAAACATGGTGCTTATGGGAGCATCTACAGAGCACAGTTGGAAACTGGGAGCTCTGGGAAGACTAAGACTGTGGTATTGAAAGCCTTGCAAGGTAAGGCCCATGGTCAGGATCCACCTTGGTACAGTCTCGTATCCCAGATATGATGCTGGGTAGAGCTTTTCCATCAGTACTGGGCAAGAACATGTTCAGTGTAGTAGGTCAGAGGTGTTCTTGTAGTAATGTCTTTGTAGGATTAAAGATTGCTGACCGTTTTAGCTGTAAACCTGTTCTTTGCTGCTTCCATTTGTTGTTGTTTAGTTTTTAATTTGTTTTCTTTTGTTCTTTCAGACCTGGCTAGTCCTCAGAAAGTAAAGGATTTCTTGGGAAGGATTAAATTCCATCAAAATCTTGGCCATCATGAGAACCTGGTTGAATTGGTTGGATGTTGTGTAGACCAGCTCCCACTTTATATGATCATGGAAGATGTGTCTCTAGGTGACCTATTGACATTTCTGTGGACATGTCGGAAGGTGAGTCAAAAGAAGTGATGACAGAATAGCTTCTTAAATTCCTTAGGTACATACCTAGCCATGAATCATAGATGATTCTTTTCATCTCTCCATGCATCCCTCTATATCACTCAAAACTATTTCCATACCCCAAAGAAGTTCTGCACAAAGGTCCTACTTTGCAGACGTTTGAAGGGCACTGGAATTAAAGTGAATTCAGACAGCCACCCGAATTTCTAAAGTTTTAAATCCCGTCTCACTCCAAATGCTTTTAAGAAAGCAGAGCAATTCCCACACAGGGGGAAGGTCATGGGAGGATAACAAATTGGTAAAAGACAGGAAATAGAATATAAGATGAAAGGTTGGTACTTGCACTGGAGGGAGGTCAGCTATCTAGGACATGGTGCTGTTCACGGCATGTATTAGTAACCTAAAAATGGGTGACAGTGATGTGATGATATTTGCTGATGGTTCCAGCCAGTAAAGGCAAGGGCTGACCCAGAGGAATTGCAGAAGGATCTTCCAAGATTGAAAGACTTGCCAATAAAAAGAACAGATGAAATTCAGCATAGTTAAAAATTTAATAATGCACAGGTTAAAATTTCACATATGTGAATGATGGCTTCATGTCTGCCCATTGCTGATGAGGAGTAAAATCTGATGGGATGAGGTCTGATAGTGTAAAAATACTCAGTCCATTGAAAATGTTAACTCAAGCTAAAACAGACCCCAAATATCAGGGGAGGTTTAGATTGAATAGCCGGAAGATATTCTTCCCCCAGAGGGTGGTCAGGCACTGACCAGGCTCCCCAGGGAATGCCCACAGCTTCAAGGCTGTCTGAGCTCCAGGAGTGTTCAGACAATGCTGTCAGGGACAGGGTGGGAGTTTTGAAATGTCCTGTGCAAGGCCAGGAGTTGGACTTGGTGGTCCTTGTGGGTCCCTTCCAACTCAGCTTATTCTGTGATTTTATGACTCACTGTTACAAAAGGCACGGGAACAAAACTCTGCCGTGTTACTGTGTAAATCCATCACTCTCTTACATCTGAAACTCTAAATGTAGAAGGATTGCTTCCTGTCCTATTCAGCAGAAGGTCCAAGCAGAAGCAAATAAAGCCAGTACATGTCATGTTCAAAACAAACAAATGAAGCTGGTTCTTCATGAAGTGAGTTGACTAATGGAAGGTCTTGCCACTGACTGCTGTGGATACTGGAACTTCATATGAGGTCAAGACATGACGGAATACAATCATGGAAGGTAGCCTTTCAGAGGTTGCTGAACATGCTGAAACCATGACCATCTCAGGAAGTTTTTAAATAGAAGGTATCTGTGGTCTGTAAAATGCCAGGAAGAACATTGTGTGCTACCTTTTTCTAATCTGGGCATCCAGCTAGGATTACTGTTACAGGCAGGGTGGTACGAGAGATGGACTGTTAGTCTCATTGCAGGTAGCCATTCTTATGTTAGAAATGTGCTTTTCTACTCAGCATTCTAATTTATAGTATATCTCTCATTCACCTGTGTGGATTGTCACTCCTCACTGTCATTCTGACAATTGCTGTCTAACCTATGAATTTTTCCCCACCTTTCAATTTTCCCACCAGTTGTCTCTAGTGTACTTGTCTTACTCAACACACCATCAACATCACCCATCCATGTCCTCTTACACTGCAGTCAGTTTATGATCAGTTGTGAGGAGGAGGAGCATAAGATTCGATAGACTAGAAGGAAACATTCCCCACTACCCTACTGCTGTGGCATTTGTTTGAACCAAGGTCTCCTGTCTTGTCTCTAGGATGTAATGGCAATGGATGGTGTCCCCTATGACTTCACTGAGAGGCAGGTGTATGAGGTTGGACAGCAGGTTGCAGCAGCTCTGGTAAGTCTGCTCACATTGGCTGAATTTTTTCCTTCTTGCTTGATTGCAACACAAGTTTGCACAGTGGCCTAAGCACTGGGAATGAAGGCTTTGTTAAAATATGCTTCCATTGTGTTGGTGAGCACATGCCTCTACTGCACAGTGTGGAAGACAAGCATACTCAGTGAAGATTTATATCAATTAAATTTCCTTTCAAAATCGTCTGGTTTTCTTTCTTTCTTTTCCAATTTCCCAGGCTTATCTTGAAGAAAAGAAGTTGTTCCATGGTGACATTGCTGCCAGGAATGTCCTTCTTCATCACAACTTCACTGCTAAGCTCTGTGGTTTGGGCCTGGCCTACGAATGTCGTACCCGTGGTGCCAGCTCAGTCACACGGAAAGTGCCAGTCAAGTGGCAGGCACCAGAGAGGCTCCTGAGCAAACCCCCTACCATCAAGGCAGACATGTATGGCTTCATTTTGGGACTAGAAGTTCACCTGTCTGTCAGATCTGTCTCTTTCATTCCTTTATGTATCATTTCATGTTCTGAAGTTCACGGGAAGGCAGATCTAGTTTCTGCATAAGGCTCCTCTTTTACAGCTCATACTTTCTCCCGTCTGCAGGCCATGCCTAGTTGTTTTTATGTATTTCAGCCAGCAAACAACTTTGCTTTGTTTACTTTTCTTGCAGATGGTCTTTTGGAATTCTACTGTATGAAATGATTACATTAGGTAAGAAGACTTAATGATAATAAAAAAAATACATAAGGAAGTAGCAAATTAACGAGACCCAAAATCTCAAATTTTAGAATGTAAAGTTGGGCCATTTAAATAAGCACCCTGTTTTTTTTCCAGATTGCAAAGTCTTGCCAATTCCTTTTAGACTTCCTGTTATTGTGAACTGTGGTAGGAAAAAATCAAATTTTGGTAGGGCAGGAAGCCAGTCTTGCACAGAAGCTGCTATCTGCAGCCATTGCCATAGCATTTTCTACCATTGCTCTTTCTGCCCTTCCAGGTGCTCCACCATATCCTGAGGTGCCGACTTCTGACATCTTACCATACCTGCAGAAACAGAACATTATGAAGCAGCCCTCGAGCTGCCAGCAAGCCATGTAAGCCACTTGCTTTATGCACAATTGAACATGAGATTGGCAGAGCTAAATGGAAGTGAGACAGAGAAAATGAGATCTTACACAAGATTTCTAAGTCTAGACTATACTAAGAGTAACCTGTTAGCTGAGAACATTTGTGTCTGCCACATCTCCTTACTGGGTTCTGCTGCATAAAACCTCTGTGGCAAAACCCTTTTGTCCTTCTTTTGAAAATGACACTTGTTTCTGTTTCCTTCTCTTGAAAATGACACTTGTTTTTGTTTCCTTCTGTTGAAAATTACACTTGTTTCTGTTTCCTTAAGTGCCGTTGCATTTTGCTGCTCCACTGCTTCCTTGCAAGGTGCATCACTGCTGTGGAATGATTTTTGTCCTCTAGGTTGTAGGATATTCTGTGAAATGATCAAAGTATCCACAGGGAAGATCTAAGGTACATTTCTTTGTGTGAAGACACAGTTTCTTTTAATATTTGGAGGTTTTTTCGTTCCATAATGCTGTTTCAAAAAGTGGATTTCCCATTCTCTCAGCTGGCATCCTGGCAAACAGCTTCATACCCATAACTGATTATGTGACTGCAAATTTCAAAGGGTCATTGAAAGAACTTCACATGAAGGAGAAAAGGAGGATTTTTCCAGACATTTTAAATATGAGATGGTTTGACTGTAGCAAAACTTTGTGTTGGTGCTTCTCATTCTTCTCCACCTTACAGGTACTGCATCATGAAGTCCTGCTGGCAGTGGAGTGCAGCTCACCGGCCTTCTCCAACACACCTCTTGTGCTCTCTGAAAACAGCTATGAAGACCAGCAATGGGCACACAGTGCTGCAGGTGCCAGAGCCAGTGGTGCCTGAACTCTATGCTGATGTTGCTGGTGTTGATGTGCACAGCCTAGTGAGGGAGTATACAATCCTCTGAAGGGCCCTTTTATGTTTTGGTAAAGGAGAAGAAGTCGCAGAGTTTTCCATTTCTAAAATGTTTTGCAAGCTCAGAATGAGGTGTGCATGTTGGAAGGGATCCCTTTGTTCTTCAAACATGTATAAAATCTCTCCTCAATGCCAGACACAAGAAACTGTTATCATTATTGTTAAATCAACCTGTTGGTATCATTCTGCCAGTGGTCATTTGGGAGTAAAGTGTGTTTAGGAAGCTGTAGAAAATGTAACGAGAAACTTGAGTTAAAGGAGTGTGTTAGGTTTGTGTGGGAAGGGGTGGACTACAGGGGTGACTTCTGTGAGAAGATGCCAGAAGCTTCCCCCAGTTCCATGATGGACCTGCTGCTGGCCAAGGCTGAGCCCTTCAGCAACACTGGTAGCACCTCTGTGATGATGTATTTAAGAAAGGGTTAAAAGTACTGCACAACAGCAGGTGGAAGAGAGGAGTGTGAATGTGAGAGGAACAGCTCTGCAAACACCCAGGGCAGGGCAGAAGGAGAGGCAGGAGCTGCTCCAGGCTCCAGAGCTGAGATTCCCCCGAGATTCCATGGACCATTCTCCATGGGTGCAGCCCATGGAGAGGCAGCTGAGCCCCTGCAGCCTCTGGAGGGCTTGGGGGTGCAGAGATCCACCTGCAGCCCCTGGAGGAGCCCACGCCAGAGCAGGGGGGTGCCTGAAGGAGGCTGTGACTCGGAGGGAAGCCTGTGCTGGAGCAGAGTCCTGGCAGAATCTGTGGAGAGAGGAGCCCTCTTTTGAGAAGGACTGCATCCCATGGAAAGGGACTCATGCTGGAGCACTTCATGAAAAACAACCCTTGGGAAGAACTCATGTTAGAGAAATTCCTGAAGGACCTAGTCTCCTGTGGAGGGATCCCACACTGGAGCAGGGGAAGAGTGTGAGGAGTCCTCTGCCTGAGGAGGAAGGAGCAGCAGAGACAATGTGAGATGAACTGACCACAACCCCCATTCTCCCTGCTGGATGAGAAGAGGTGGAGAAATTAGGAGTGAAGCTGAGCCTGGGAAGAAGGGAGGAGTGGAGGAAGGTGTTCTAAGATTTGGTTTTATTTCTCATTACGCTTCCTAATTTGGTTAGCAATAAATTAATTTTCCCCAAGTCGAGTCTGTTTTGACCTTAACAGTAATTGGTGAATGATCTCTCGCTGTCCTTATCTTGACCTGGGGGCGTTCTATTTTCTCTCCCCTGCCCAGTTCAGAAGAGGAAATTACAGAGTGTTGGATGGGCACCTGCCATTCAGCCAGAGTCAACCCACCATGAGGTTTCTGGAAATGTTTCCCCATCCTTTCTGTCCCAGGAAAATGCATCAGTTGGGTATTTTAAAGAGGAGATGTCCTGGGGAATATGCTGGGGTGGTCAGTAAAGGTCTGGGATTTCTCCAGTGCTTTATACTCTAGCTTCCCGTGGGAGAATGGGCACTGTATTCCAACAAACAAACCCACAGACAAACAACCCCGATGCCTCCTTGCCCAACAACAACAAGAAAACAAAGCAAAACCCTTCATGTCTGTGGATTCAGAAGCTGTTACATAAAATGTCATACATCTTCATGGAGAGCATGCTTTCTGGGCAGGTCAGGTGAGTACTCAAAAGCTCATCTGAAATTATTTGATCATTGATTTTAATGGACATGCAGACTAAAAAATTAGAGGCACTGGAAGTTAGGGCTATTCTGCTTTCTTTTAAAAAGAAGTGGAATCAGTCTGTGAAACAAATTTTTGCACTTATGTTTGTGGTTTCTAAACTTGAGAGTGTCTTAAGGTTTTTTGCCTCTTATTATTTTGGCACTTTGAGCATTAAAGATCTTTGTGAAAAAAGACTAAATGCACATTAAAGGAATAGTTTTACCATTCTGTGTGAAGAGTGGATTCAGTGTTCACTCAGCATCCCCCCAGTTAGCGTGGCTCTTTCTGTTCTGGTTTCCATCAAAACTTGTTGGTCTTCTTCCAAAGACAATGGTGAGAAGTTTTCTTTTTATAATGCAAAATGACAGAAATGAAATCGTTTTTTCTATGTCACTTAAGCTTTATAGGAAATGATGTTTCCTTCCATAAATAAATGTCATGTGAGTTCATATAGCACGTGTGACCACTATACACTGGGGCATTGCAAAGTCCATTCCAGAGGGAGTGGTCAGCTTTCTGACTTTTCCCATGGTGTTGGCTAATTGCCACGTGGAGCTTCATAAACCAGTTGGTGTAAATCTGACCTGGAGAATTGAGGTATCTTCTTTTCCAAATGGTAAAATAATAACACCCTCTTCTCTCTCCCTCACTTGAAAACAGTTTCAAAGCTACCTGGTAAATTACATCAAATTCACAGTTATCTTTGGTGAATAAACTATTCATTTTAAAAGTATTTGATTGCTTCAAACATCCTGCTCAAGAATGGGATATTCAGAAAGGTCTTGCCTGTAAAAGATGGGTGTGTTTCAGGCAGGTAATACAATCCAAGAGCTGTGAAAGCATTCCCAGTGCTGCTGCAGACCTGACAAATAATGCACAGGGAGCCTTGTTAAACAGAGAGCTAAAGGTAACAATTGCAGCACTGTTCTCAGAGCACAGAAGGCAATGCTCTAGTTTACACAAATGCTTGTATTTTATTTGTTGTGAAAACTCTGATCAAGGAAATCCATGGGAATTCAGGATGCTGAGCACCTCACAACCTCTAACAAAAGATCTGGTTTGGTTTCCCCTGAAAGCAAATCTGTGCCAAGACCCTGTTTATGAATTTGCCCACAGAAAGACATTTCCCTGCTCTATGATAAGATCTAATTGAATTTCCCTTCAATAAAGTGGCCGTACTCATTCTAAGAATGTAAGCACTCTGATATGTCTTCCCCAGGTTAATCTATGTTGGTTTGGAAGTGACTGAATCTAAATTAAAATAAGTTTTATAGTGGCATTAATGTAATTGTACATGTGGAGTTGCCCTAGTTTAACTACTCTTCCTGCTTTTTAAAGTAGGCTATACAGAAGTCTTTTCCATGCAGCAGTCTCCATTTTAGGATCAGTGTAGACTCACCCATAATTCTCCTCCTTAGTGAACCCACTGAGGGCATTGTGGAAATTTTTCCCAGTTGTTTAATGGAGAATCATGGCTTTTCAATTTTCAGAGATGGACTTTGTTTTAGTTGTTTAACTGCAATATTTTGTTCCCATGAAAAATATTGACTTTTAATTATTTAATTTTCTCAAAGATGCCAGGACCATCTGCATAATTTAGTTATTTTCTGGTGAATTGTTCTCTGTTCTTCTCAAATGTTGCTTGTCTTTCATTGCACGTTACGGTTTATCTCTGCTACCTGTCTTCTTCAGCTGTCTGATCACCTTTTCAGTGAGAGACTGAATTAGATCCAATAGATCTCCTAAGGATGAGGAAATCCTGTCCAGAGCAGGCAGAGAGTGAAAAAAAGTCTTCCAAAAAGTGACAACAGACAGGAGGCACAGATACTAAATATTCCTGGTGTGATTTGGCTTCACCATGCTTGGAATTTTCTGAAACCACATATGAGCAATATGAGCTTTTTAAGAGGCTTTGAACTCCCAAAATCTTTTTAGTGCTACAGTGGGCATGTTTCACAGGATTCCCATTCAGCCACACAGAAGCAGTAGTCTTGCTTTTCTGTGTTCACAGAATTGCATTTTTGGTGAGGGCTGTGGTTTGGTCATGGGGATGTGAGTGCACTGGTTTATATGCTACCTCCTACAGATTGTGGTTTTATTTATAGCAGGTGCTGCACCATCAAGAAATAGCAATAATTCACAAACACCCCCCCAAAAATCTTCCAGACACATAAAAAGGCTATTTTTTTTTACATTAGTTTCACATTAGTCTCATATTTTTGTATGGTTTAACAGGTCTTTCTACCTATGGCAAAAGGAGGAGGTGGCCTGGGGTTTTCCTCTTGCCTTGTTTTTAAACAGCCCCCACTTCTCCAAGAGGCATTTTACTTCACAGAATCATAAATAGAAGTCATAGAACACCCCGAGTTGGAAGGGATCCACGAGGACCATTGAGTGGAATTGTTCTTCATGCTGATCTTAAACCAAAGATCAATAATGAGGGGATTAAAGACAAATTGCCTGTCTTGATTTTTCATTTCATTTTGCTCATCTTTTCAAGGTCAACAGCTTCAGAAATAACACCGAATTTCACATCCATCCTCTGATACTATGAGGAAAATGCTCTCTGTTATTTTATGTGTACCAGGTTTGTGTCTCAGTGGCTTATTATGCTCTTGTGCATTTAAATGGACCTTGATTCAGTGACTGTAATGAAGTGGATGTGCTCAGCTCCCATATGGCCCTGCAGAAGTATTTTATTTGTTTATTTGATCAGCTTCCTATGATTAGTACTTCAAAATTCAGTACATGGAGGTGAAGGATGAGGCTTGGGTGGGTAAGAAGAGAATGTTTTGATGTGGAAAGTCTATAGCAGAGCTGCTGCCACTGAAGACATCTTTCTTTACTTTTCACCTGAATCATTGCAACAAGACTGAGAGCAATTAAATATTTGTGCCTGAGTCTGCCTGTGGTCTGTTGTTACTTTCTTCACTGTACCAATAGCACATCCACAGGTGAGCTGGAGTTCTCAGCTCTTGACCTCAGTCTGCCTTCAAGACAAGCTGATGTTTCCTGCCTGGTTTAAACTAACATCTTCAAAGAAGCATTTCCTGTGAGCTGGTGTTACGTTTTCAAAGTGTGGATTTACTGTGGTTTACTGTTTGTGAGAAAAAAAAGAGGAACCAGATACAAGTTGAATGGTCTGTGATCAAAGTTTTTTTTTTTTGAATGTGTATTTTCAGAACAAATATACTCCAGCTCCAAGCTCGAGGGGAGCATTTAGTTTGATGAGTTAGGTTTTAATAAGTGTAATTACTTAATCTCTTATGCTGAATTACTGATTTTATTGATCTCATTGAATTCAATCCTGCATTCTGTATTTAATTTTTTCGATAGAGTATACAGTCAACGACAGCAGCACAGTGAAGAAATTAGGAATATGGGAGCAGTATTTAGATCCAGCTTGCTGGCACGTGGGAGAAGTCTGATGTTTATGTCAAAAATCTGCCCACAAGGAGCCACAAACTTGTAAAACAGGGCTAAAGTTCTTCAGTCAGTGTTCATCCTTTGTGTGATTTCTGCTGTGTGCACAACTGATTCTGATCTTGCAGGTTATACTGCATGGCAGAACTACTAGGAGGAACTGTGCTAGCTTGTTTTGCCCCCTGAATCACTACCCTGTCTGGATGAGTTTGAAATATCAAAAGCCACAGAATTAGTCTATGAAAATGGGTTAACAGCATCCTGGAGCTCACTCCTACAGAACCATCCCTGAAGATGGCATGGACTTGCCAGCCCCTTGAACCACACACCACACAAAGTGCAGTGAGGGAGGAGATCTTTGGATGTGGAGGCTGGCAAGGATGAAAGATCTCCTTTAGACCTTATTAGGCCACACAGCGCAAGACAGAGCAACCTGTCCAAGCCCAAGGGGTCTGCTTCAGTAGCCAAAAGTTTATTATAAAGATTTATTTTAAAATGTCAGTTCCTGATGTCAGGCTGGCTGTCCTCTCGTTCCCTGTCTTCTTGAAGACATTTGCTGTCTTCCAGTCTTCAGGGACCTCTCCCAATCAGCTTTCAAAGGACATTGAGAGTGCCCTTGCAATGACATCAGCTCCACTTGTGGGCTGTGGGAACCAGTGGTCCATGGACTTTTATAGGCACATTTCACTTACATGCTCCTCCATGGAAGTTAAGGTTAAGTCTACCTTGCACTTGACTTTCTTACAGTTTTCACATACCTGAGATGAAGAAGGCACTGAGTCTCTATGTCCATTGTGACCACTGCATATTCAGCAGCAGGCCCACATTTTCTCCCTAGTTTTTGTCTTTCTTATGCACCTGTAGAAACTTTTCTTGCTGCCCTTCACATTCCCCCACAGATTCAAATCCAGGTAGTCTTTGGCTTTCCTAACCCCATTTTTGCAAGTTATGGAAATCCTCTGGGTTTGCTGGCACCTTGTACACTTGTTTTTTGTGTTTGAGTTTAGTCAGGAGCCCCTTGCTCATCCATGCAGGCCCACTCCCGCCTTTGTTTTGTATCCTGCTTTTTGGGATGGACCATGGTTCAATTCAGAGTGATCCTTGGAAACCAATCAGCCAATTTCTCTTTTCCATGTGAAGCGAAGTCCCAGCTTATCCCTAAGCAAATGTGAGCAACTTTTTTCTACACAAATCAAAGAGTTGAGTGGAAAGGCTGATACTGTTGGACGGGTCAGAGAGACTGAAATGTTTGTTGTGGAAAAAGTCTGGCAGTCCAAGCATATGATTTTAGTAATGGATTCTACAGATAGAACCTGTTCAATACATTCTCTTGTTCCGTGAACGTGGTATTAAAAACAGCTCAAACAGCGTTTGGTGCAACTATGGCAGGAACAGGTTGTCATGGTTGTCACTACAAGTCTGAAATGGTAGAGCTTAGTTCTGGAGTGGAAGAATTCAAGTTTCCTGTGTGGGTCACCACAATACTTATTTCTCATCTCTCAGCTGCCCTCTTTCAGTCAGATGGTAATGGTTGCTTTGTCATCCTGCAGAGTCACATAAGGAGAATAGCACAGAAGCACCACCTGTTCTACTGTTACATTTCAGCTTCCTCCTGTGGAGTTAAGGTAATCCTCCCTCAATTTTCCTGTCCCAGTTCTCAGGCTCTCATGTTTTGCTGTGTTGTTGATATAAATAAATTGGTGTAATTAAGGATGTTGATACAGATCAAATGAGCCTGCATTGCTTTCGTTAACGGTGCTTGCAGTGAAAGAGAGAAATGCAATCTGTTATTTACCCCACTAGAATTACCTGTTTGCTACATGAGGAAATTGAATTCTTCACCTTTTTCATCTTGGTCAAGCCTAAATTGCTTATTTATATGATGTGAAGAATGCTAGATGGCTTCACTCCCCCGTCAAAGCAAGTTTCCCTGTCTAACAATGATTTATGGAGCATCCATCAGAGCAGCAGTTTAATCACGAAAGATTGACTTCTTTGTGAGCTATTGTCATTTCTTAAACCATTTTGTATTCCAAAAAGCTGATGTATGACATTATTCCTTACGTATATTGCTTTTCTGCTAATAATATGCTCTGTCATTAGATATGATTCCAAAGTGCTGTGAGGAAAGCTCTAGTGACCCAGGCCCAGGCTTTGTGGTGGATGGGAATTCTGAATTCCAAGTTAAGCAAAGTAAAGAAAAGCAACACTTAAAAGCATGTGGCAGGGATAAAAAGGAGCACATCTATCTGAATGTGAAACGCAGAACTGCCGAGAAACAGAGGAGGAGACAAAGAACAGAGGAGGACAAGGACACCAAGAACAAAGGTAAAGTCTGTTATTAATGGAAAAGATACACATATTAGTAAATAAGCAGTCTAGCAGATTTCATGTCTGAATCAGAGATTTGCATTTGTATACTAAAAAGTTTTCCTTTCTGTCCTGCTGTTTGAGATTGGGAAGGATGGGCAGTTCAAGGTAGGTTAAAGTTGGAGACTTGCAGCTCCAACAGAGTGATCTAAGAACTTCTGTTGATGCTGTATCAAAACACTCACTGTATTTGGACTTCCCTTCAGATGTAAACCTGAGTTGTGACTGATCAATAAGCCCCTACAGTGGGGTAAGTCTCAAGGGAGGGAGTCTCAGAGGAAAGTGCAATGTACTCATGAAGTATGCAGTGACTGAATATGGCTGGCAGGAAAAAAAAGGGGGACCAGAGAGAGATACCGCTTTTTGGATCAACATTTGTATCAGTTGGGTGGATCAGCTGATGACATCAACTGGTTGTGTAGATTTTTGTCCATGAGTTAATCAAAAGAACATGAATGTCTAAGTTAGCCAGACCAGCATGGGGGCAGTGTATATATTGCTCAGCCTAATACATATTTCTTCCTGGTGCCAGCCAGCGTTGCAATGGTGAGCGAATCATAAATTCTGCCACTGAGAATCACATTTGTATTGTGATTCATCTGTGTATTGAAATTGCTACATTCTGCTAATTTGCACTTGTGTTGTGCTTCCAACACATAGCTGTGGTTGATTCTGCTAAATCAGAATCTGATGAAACATCACATGTCTTCAAATAAGCAAATTTGTTATTAAATGTTAAATTACCAATGTGTGGAATATTGAAAAGAACCCTGTCAGACATTGCTGGACTCTGACATGAGTGCAGGCTGAGGTAAACTGACACTGGAGTTTGACATGAATTATATCTTTAGAGCTGATCCCATTGAGAAAACCTCACCTTTCTCACATTTATATTCTTTTTCTTCTTGTTAGGTTCTCCTGTTTCATCTACTACCTGGTGGATTATTGCAGTGATTCTAGGGATCCTCTTCTTGGCATTGCTGGGAGCAACAGTGGGTTTTATTACCAAGGGTAAATAAATATCCTTCACTGAAAATACTTCATTTGAATTTAGAACCTTGTCAGGGAGCACAGCAGAGCTCTTGAAATCCGCTCATTGGTCCAAGAAGAACGTGAACCTCTTCTTTTTAAAAAAAGACTTGCTCTCTCACCTATTTCCATCTGGAAAATGGATGCCCTTCACAGATTCCTTCAGAGACTCTGATTCTTTGCCAGTCTCAGAAGAGCTTCAGGGATGTCTTTACTGTAACTGGGGAGAATAATCTTCTGAAAGAACATACTTGTGTAAAGTGTTTGTAAGGAACTAGGCTATGACTATGAATGGGAAGAGACATGTATGATTCTTTTTCAGGCTGTCCATGTCCATGCTGCCCTGAGCAGTGGGTCACCTACAGAGGAAAGTGTTACTTCTTCTCCAAGGAGAAGAAGGACTGGAATTCCAGCCAGGAATCCTGCCGGGCACAGGGGGCTCATCTCCTGGTGATCAACAATACCAATGAAATGGTGGGTGCCTTTGCAGGGGCAAGGGCAGCATGAAGTGGGAGCAAGTCCCAGGCAGTTAGGGCCAGTTCCTCCCCTCTAGGAGGAAGGGAGAGTGTAAAAGGCTCCTGGGACCCCCCCACCACCTTCCTGCACTGGCAAGACAAGGCTTTCCCTTAGACACTTTGCAAGAGGCACTTGCTTCTCTCTGCCTGCCGCAGCTGAGCTTCGTTTGTCAGGAGTTCAGCCCTCACAACCCAGAGCTGGGGAAGCTGCCTGGCTCTCTGAAATGCTGAGTCTCACAAAGCAGGTCCCTGTAGGAAGGAAGGCAATAGGTGTTCACATTGAGAGACGGCCCCAAAACTTCCTCTCTCACACAGCACTCCTTTCTTTGCCCTTCAGAACCCAGGACTTGGCTGGGTTTCTCCGTTTTAGGATCAGTTTCTCCGAGTCTACTGATCTCTCTGCCTTTGCATCCCTCCTAGGACTTCTTCCAGATAGAATACACCAAATCCCACTGGATTGGTTTGCAGAGGAGCACTGATGGTGACTGGGCCTGGAAAGACGGCTCAAAACTGGGTGACAAAAAGTGAGTATGGTGTTTCCTTTGTACTTTTAGATAAAAGGTTTGAGATCCTTTCCCCCCTTACATGAAAAGTCCCATCGGTATTTGACAGAAGTCAGCCAGCAATGAACACAGCTGCTAAGGGATGTTCAGAGTGGCCATAGGCTCTAACAGATAAGGGCTTCCTCCTGCCCAGCTGCCAGATCCCAGCTGGGTGCATGTAGACCTGGGAGTCTCAATCCCAGGCTAATGGACACAGCTGCTACATTCCCGTCTGTAGGTCCCACCAGTTTTCTGTCCCAGAGACACAAACATGGATACAGGCACACATGGAAGCAAAGGACTGTGACACAGCTGCCTGCAATCATCAGCTGCTCCCAGAGGCTCAGACCCATCCCTTGCTTTACCTGATCCCTTCTCTTTGCTCCCTGTCCTCTGAAAGTTCCTCAACAAGTTTTGCACAGGCACCTAGGCCCACCTTGAATGTACTCAAATCCTCCTGCTCCGCTTTCACCCCACCTTTCTTGTCAGTTACAAAGCCCAGGGTGCCCCTGCCCAAAGCTGTGCCTGGAGGTTTTTGACTGCCCATCAATTAGTAGCTGAAGACTTTTAGTCTTTGCAGTTTTGTGTTGCAGTGGGGATTACTGTAATACACGTATCAAACAAGGCAACCCGTGGAAAAGAAATATCTATGGACAGATTCTTGCTAGATGTTTCAGAGATGTTTATTTCTCCAGCCACATGGCCGGGGCTCTGCCAAGGAACTGCTCAATCACGGGACCCGAGGGTCCTTGCCCACCCAGGGGAACACAAAACAACCAATGGGGAACGAGGCTGACCAGGGCCAGGGAAATCCCATGCCTCCCCTCAGGGCCCCTCTCCCAGGGCTCCATGGCAGGGGGGAGGGACCCGAACATTTCACCCGTTTATTGTAATAAAAGGAGATTTAAAACTTAACATTGAAAACAACTGGATAAACATAACAAGAACAGTTTTAAAACAAAACAAGCCACTCTCCTGAGCCTTTAAATGTCCAGACAGATTCTCTGGAACATCTTAAGGCTGACAGAAGGGAGACAGGACTCTCCGGGCATGCTTTGTGGGGAAACTGAGGCAGGAGAGAGTTTAATTTCTTCCCTCCCCCTTTTCATCCCCCCCTCGGCATTGGAGAGGAGTTGTAGGGAAAGGGAATTGTATAGGGAAGCCATGGGGTGAAAAACAGATTAGGAATAAACTGGGGATGGGGTAAATTTAGGAAGGGGTTCATATTGGGTATAGGGTAAAAGGGGAAATTAGGCTGTGGGTAGGGAAGCTGCTGGGATGGATATTGTTTATAATTTTGTGCATAATGGCTGCCTTTGACTGGAATACCCCCAGGCCCAGTAACATTCGCTGCTTGTAAACCCTTCTTTACTTGCACTATATCAAATTGTACAGCTTCCCCATCTCCTACACTTTGCAGGTAGTTTTTAGGGTTATTCCTTTCAATGGCAGTTCTATGGATGAATAAATCTTCCCCTGTATCGTCTCGTGTTATAAATCCATAGTTGTTTTTTACGTTGTACCATTTCACAGTTCCTGTGACTTTCGTTGCTAGAACGTCTCCTATCACGTGCTTGCGTGTCTGTCATGGGTGCCGGTCCCGTGTGGCTGCCACCTCACTGACTCTGACGTCTCGGCCGGGCCCCTGCGTTGCGGCTGCTCCGCGCCCTCTGAGCGGCGCTGCTCTGGCGCGTGTCTGGGCTCTGCACGGCCCCGCGTTGCCATTGCCGCCGGCCCTGTGCCCTGTGAGTGATTCGGCTCTGCCAACTCCATGCTGCTTTGAGAGCGGCGTCATTTCGGCTCAGCACTGCGTGGCTTCTCGTGTCATTGTGGAAACCGCCACTTCTCCCTCCACAGGGCTCTCCGAGCCGTGTGCTCGGAGCCGGTTTCCACGCCGAGCCCCGGTTCCTGGCTGCTCATGGGGGCTGCCTCTCTGCTGCACGTGGCCCACGGCACCCGCGGCGCCTGCGGCGTCGTTCCCTCACTTGTGGTTGCGTGGCCGGGGACCCCGAAACAGGGATGGGGCCCGCGATAAGGCGCAGGCTCCCGAGGGGGCCGGGCGCATCCAGCACAGGCACCTCCGCTGGCACGGCTGCAGTCACGCGCCCCTGGGATGGCCGCCGCGCAGCCTCGGCCATGGGATTATGGCCACCCTCTGCTCTAGGGGTAATGGTACCATACAAATGCTCCTGAAGAGCTTCACTGATTGTAATCGATCCATGGAGAGGTTCTGTCACTAGCCCATGTTTTGTTTAATCCCTTATCTTATCCCAGATCTCATACCAAAAACACTCAAGAATAGTTCCAGGAGGATCAATATCAAAAGTAAGTCTTGAGAAATATAGAAGAAATTTTTAAAAAGCCAGTTAAAAAAATGTTCTAAATCTCCCGAAACAAATACTTTCTTGTTTTGTTGTTCAAGGATTCCTTTAACTTCTAGATACATTTCTTTCTGTGGTTCAGAGAGCCACATTTCCCATGATTCTTCCATAGTCAGAGAGAATATCCAAACCAAGGTGAGAAGGGAGAGATCTAGAGTGGCTTTTACTCACGAATTTTCTGTCCTTAGGGATCGGTGTCTTGCCCGCATTCTCTACCATTTGTTACAGTGGGGACTACTCTAACACGCATATCAAACAAGGCAGCCCATGGAAAAGGAATATATATAGGCTGATTCTTGCTAGATGTTTCAGAGATGTTTATGTCTCCAGCTGCATGGCCGGGATCTGCTGAGGAACTGAGGCAGTCATGGGACCCGAGGGTCCTTGCCCGCGCAGGGGAACACAAAACAACCACTGGGGAACAAGGCTGACCAGGGGCAGGAAAACCCCGTGCCTCCCCTCAGGGCCCCTCTCCCAGGGCTACATGGCAGGGGGGAGGGACCCGAACAGTTTTTTCTGTTATTTCTTGAATGTTTGTGTCTGCGGATTTCTGTTTTATCACTTTGTCCTCATTATGCTCTTTCGCACTGAAGGAGTCCTTGGTTGAATAACTTTAATGAGGCAAAGGCTTACACCTTTCACATACCCATAAAGATGATTTTAACGGGATACTTTAACTGGGATATTTTATACTTTCTGTCCCAAATGCGTTTAGTAGAAGAGCAGAAAATCTCTTGTGGAACAGAACATTTTGCTCTTTAGCGATGGGAAATGGAGAGCCCAGTAAGAGACTTGCAATCTGCAAGTCTCCAGACAGGCCCCACTGCCAGACCTCCTGTGTCCCAGGATGGATCCTCCCTGACATCAGCTCATGAAATCTAACTGCAGCAGATCTCTTCCCTCCAAAGCTGAGATGTTCTTCCCCCTGCCAAAGTGGAGATCCCTCTCTAATGTGCCTCTGCTTGTGTGCTCTGTCTCCCACAGGGTTAAGTCCAACAGCCATGTGCAGAACTGCGCTGTTCTGCTGGATGGTGCCATCCATGCTTCCAGCTGTGAAGTCCCTACCCCATGGATCTGTGAGAAATCTGCTCAGTCACCTCTGTGGACCTTGCCTTAGGAGATATTCTTTGGAGAGCTGTGCTAAGGGCTGTGAAGTTTCTCTGAGAGGAGCTCAGAGAAAGCTCCTGAGAGCTCCTGGCTCCTGTGCCACCTGCCACAGTGCAAGGAATGAATGCAGCTGCCACAGGAGGTCTGAGTGCTGCTGGATCCTGGCTCCATTCAGGATCACTCTGGTGATGTTCACATTCATAGCCCTCACCTAGTGACAGATAGTCTTCAAAGTAGTAGAGAAGGGGGAGGAGAGATTTCTCTGTCTCTCAGTCATTTTCAGAGGTACTTGAGCATTGTCACTGCTGTTTTGAAATCCTAGGGAGAGATGAGCTTGTAATCTGTGAGCTCACACAAGCTCTGAGTTTATTTCTCACTCTTGTGAACCCTGGTGACATGCACCAAAACTGAAAGCTAGCCTGAAGTTTGAAGTTGGCCTGTTTTTGCAAGTGATCAGATGATACCCACAGGACCGTTCTAACCTAAATTCTTCTGTGGTTTATGTTTGTACCTGGAGAAAACTGGAGCAAGGCTTCTAGTGTTTCATTGCTGTGTAAATAGCTGCGAAGGAGTAAACCTGCTACCCTGCTGAGATGAAAATAAACATGAATTGCTTCTAACAATTTCTTCAGTAGTCACTTTTTCTGTTTTCCGCTCCAATATTATTGCTTAATGCATTAGGTGGTTAATAAATAGGCAAAAGGAAGCTGCTGGCAGGAACAGAGTCAGGAGAGCAGGGGGTGAAATACTTTGCAATAACACTGCAGCAGAAGTTCAGCTACAGCCACTGAAATTTCCTACCCCAGCTCTACCCAAGGGATTCAAGACTGACAAATTTACTTTTTTCTGTAACCAAGAGTGCAGCCCTTTGTCTTCCAGTCCCTTTGTCCTAAGACCCACCTTGGCCATGGTTCAAGTGCCCTGCACCACCCCTAAATGGTCTGTTTGCCCCCTGCTCAGAGTTTCTTCCAGAACAGCTCTCTCCCGAAAGAAGTCCTGCCAGACCCTTCATCCAGCACTTCTTCCCATGGGATTCAGTGGACAGATAAATATAGTTCCCATTTTTTGTGACAAGTAGGCCACAGTTACACAAAGTCCTGTGCTGTGCAACACCTTGACTACCTGACAGGAAGACTGTGATAACTTTTTAGGGATAAACTGGTGTTATTTTATGACAGTATATCTTAAAATACCAATGATTATTTTGTTAGGTTCATTGCCCTAAGCAGTGACATAATAAGTTATTAGAATTAGCTGGGAGAAGTATGTTTGTTACAGCAATAAAGCTGTTTTTTACCAATAAAATTGAGATGCTAGTGTAACACCTAGGAAGTTTGAGATGACAAAACATTTGTTGCCTAAAGAATATTTCTGAAAATCTCATCTTTAGAACCCCTTTAGTATTCAAAAAAATGTAAGGTTAATTAAAATTATGCAAGAGTAATAGATTATTATTTTCCTGCATTCTTCACTGATATCTTAAAGAATGTTTAGTTCTCATAATACATTAGTTTATTATAAAATTGTAACCCATTCAGAAGCAATTAATTAACACGTTGCAAAGTTACTTGTTTGTGTTCATTAGTTTTCTTTAAGAGTTATTCACTTCGAATTACAAAACCCAACACAGCATGTGAGAAAAACAGCAGAGGTGCTCCAAATACTTCAGTAAATTCTGTTGTTTTCTGTATTTCTTCCTAGCAGAATGTAAAGCAAATCAGGCAGGATTCTTGGCTTTTAAATTTCTCTTACCTGGGGTTTGTTTTAGCCTCTGAGGAGCACTGTCCTGTTTAATATGTGTGATGGCTCCTCATGAATATACAAGTCTTTGCACATGAAATTTGTGTCCTGTTCTCCCTTTAGAGTCTGAGGCACGAAAGAAATAGGATTGTGTTACTTCTGCAAGTTTGTGACATTTCCATAATCAACTATTAGATTTATAAACTATACTGACAGCACTGGAGATGTGGAAGATTATTTGGGCTATGGAGTGAAATCAGTGTTCACACATTAAAAAAAAAATATATATATGTAGCACAGCTTTCTTTTAAAGGCACTGTACATTGCTAAGGTATTAATCAGAAAAACAGAGGGAGAATATTAAATATATCTGCCTTGCTTTTTGTCTTGGTGAAAACCCTGTTAGCTTTCTGTTCTATGGTGCCTTCAGGGATAATGACTAAGCTTTTTCTTAGGGTATCTTATACAATTTGAAGACAGTTCTGCTGTGTACACAGTGTCAGGAAAAAAAATGGGGAAAAAACAAGTTAGATAATCAGCACTTTTTAAAGAATTTGTATCTCTATTTTGTTTAATAATATTAATCACAGAGGCAGAAGGGAATTTTTCACTGTGATCTGACTTCTTTTGTATTGCCAGCATTTTGGGTATTAGAAGGGTGAAATATTCAGTAATTCCACTATTCTGGTTTGGGGTGGAACTTTCAACTGATTTTCAGATGAGAACTTCTGAGAATAGATGTTATTTTAACCAGCTAGTTTGGAAAGCAGAAGAAAATATCATGTGTGTAAAAAAAACCTGGCTTATCAACTTCCTACAGGAGCAGATGCTTCCAGATCTGGCAGTTCTTAGCACTTTGAACCTTTAAAATATGCTTTGCAACAGTAATTAGCTAGAAGCAAGTAATATGTTCGAAATAAACTTCCAATTAAACATAATATTTCTGCAGACTTGCATTTTAATATTTTTATACATTTAAATTCATTTAAAACATTTTTCATTACTTCTTGACTGTAGTCTTGTCAGTTGTCATCAAATAAAGCATGTGGGTGAGTCAGACCTGCTAATTAATTCTGTTGTTCTGTTTGTTGTTTGGGGTTTTTTTCCAAATTCCCAAGTATTTTGATGAAATGCATTTGATTAGTGTTACATCCTCCAGGACAAAAAATTGCTTAAAGGAAACCTGATTTTATAAAATTACTTGTTTTGATGCCAGAGAAGGAGAGAGATTTTAAGCTGGTGCTTACAGACAAGGCAAGATGTTACTGTGCAACTCTACCAATCTCAGTGCCATGAATGTAGCCTACAGCAGAATCTTGTCTCAGATTTTAGATACAGAGTATGCTCTGATAGAAACCAAACTGAAGCTTTTCTGTAGTGCCAGAAAGAAGCAGCTAAGATTTTTCTTCCAGCATAAATTCTTAAGGCTCCTTTGATGCTCTTTCCTAACCTTTAAAGACTCCTTGGTCCAGAGAAGTGTATGAGTTACTTTGTCATTGTTATCCAGCTGGAAGGATATGGTTGTTCTCATTGACACTGCAAATACTTTCACAGGATTGTCAAGTTTTTGGTTAAACTTCACAGCAGGGAATTCTACTTAATGTTGTGGTCTTGGGTCTTGCACTAACAGTATTGAATCTGTCCCATCTGGTGACTTTATAATCTCTGTTCCACACCTCAGAGATTCATAGCTCCCACATCCCATCAGGCAGACAAATAAATATCTTACGTAAGCAGTGGTTATTTGAGTCCTTTGACTAGGACAGGAGTTTTTTAATAGAAAATGCTTATGGCAGTTGTTGAAAGTGGAAAATGAGAATAACTGGGGGTTTTCTGTCTCACACTAGGTTAGACTAGTTCAACCCATCTCTGTTTCTGTACTTTTTAAGAGGCAATGCAAAACTCCACAGAAAACACACTATCCCCAGATTGTAGCCATCCGAGAGAATTTTTCTCTGCTCTTTCCTTATCTAAATTTGTCTTTCATTTTTACTGCTTTCAAAACTCCCACATTAGGCATGGCTTACATCTTTCATTTTTCCAATCAAAACCATGCCGTTTGGACACAGAATATAATTTTCAAACTATGCTTATGAGTGAATTATTTTCAGTATTTCTGCAAATATTGATCCAGTTCCAGCAGAGAGTATTCCCCCTCTCCTGCTTCAGAGCCATGATGTTTTAATGCTTTTTCTACCCTGCAGGTAGCTGATCCGTGATTGTTTTCTGCAGCTCAAAGAATGGCAGCCTTTCTACAAGCAGGATGATCATTTTAGTATCAATCTCTGTAGATTGCTTTGAGATTCTTTGAAAATGGAAATTAGGATTGTCATGTGATGCAACTTGCCCAGAACTCTCACTCAGACAAAATGAGACTTGAATCTGGTAAGTCCTAGGGAAAACAAGGAAAGCACAAACAGCTGTTAGGGGGAAAGCTCAGCCAAGGCTCTGAACTACATCCTTGCTGTACCAAATAATTCAGGTACAGATCAGAAAGAGAAACACAGAGGAACTCGTAACAACCTTACATCCTTGTAATCTATTAGTGACACCAGAAATGACCATTAATTAACATTTAGAGAAAGCTAAAGCAGCCTTGCCTGACCTGAAAATGAAGAAATTGGTGACTTTCTGGCCATTTCCATTAGGCAGCAAAACAATTGTTGCTGAGGGCAGGAACCCCATCACACAGAAGGCTAAACTGGAGCTGGAAATGGTACATGAACAAGATGTGCCAAGAGGCTGCTCTTGGACACTTTTACCAGGTGGAGTAAGGGCCCTTGTCATGGCCAAAGCAGTCTTGACTTGGGGAATTTTATTTAATTTAACTTATCAATAGCCTAGGGAGCAAATTTTTGATTACTGACTCGGGCATTGAGAAAAAAAAGAAAAACTAAACAATTAAACAAATATTTAGGTAAACACCTTTTTTCTTCCTCTTCCTCCCAACTCAATATCAGTCCAATACCTCTCCCATCCTTCTGGGTCCCAACTTACCTTGTTTTTGCCATGCATTACACTCAGTCTCTCCCAGTCCCTTCAAGGATGTGATGGGCAGTGCAGGAGGCTGAGGTTGGAATGCAGCGGTTTCTCTCTGCCAATCCATGCATTTGGCTCATTTTCCTCTGCTCTGATATGGGTTTTCCACAAGCCACAGTCCCTCAGGTGTCCCTGCTCTGGCATGGGGCCTCTCCTTCCAAGGGTGCATCTCCAACCATGTCCCCAGCAATGAATTCTTCCATGTGTCTCCTCATGTATCGCCTCCTTTTTGTGGGTGTTGCTCTTTCTTAAATTTGTTTGAGCAGGGGTGTCACGTTCTCTGTCGTGGATCTTCTGACTGGCTTTGACAGGCTGAGATTTCTGGAGCATCCTGGCCTGTTCACATCCATATCAAAGTTAGCTGGAAGTTGCTGTGAGGCAGCTCCCTGGCTGCTCCAGCACATGGCAGCCTGGCAGTCTTGCCACAGAAACCCTGCTCAGTATGGACTTGTTGCCCCTGGTACCACTGACAGACACAAATGGAGTTTTCAGTTGGATTATTTGTGCGTGTGTGTGTGTTTCACAGCTAGAAATTGCCAGCCACCCACTAATACCACCTCCCTTAGCAAGCAAAGCTTAGATTTTAAGTCACTGAGTGGTGTTCTTTTCTTGTTGCTACCTCACTCTGAATTGCCCAGCTTACTTTCCTTTGCACAGCTTACTTTCCTTTTAGAATTGTTTCTTTATTAGCTTGTTCAAGAGTATGCTGCTAGACCAGGTGGCATGTTCAAATCCTCCCTGGGGAGCAAGATCTGACCAAAAATCCTTTGCAAATGAAATTTTTGTAGTTTTGTAGTTTGGACAACCCAAAACCAACTGCACAAAGGGGAGAAAATGTCCAAGCTGTGGGAGCAACTGACCTACAATGGCTGAGTCAAGAGAAGTGTGAGTGCACCACATCAAATTACAGCTCATTCTACAATGAATGAGATGTCCTACTTGTGTTTTCTGCTTTCTGGAAAAATATGAGAATATTACAATAAAAGAATATGCTGAAATATGAACCTGCCTTAGCAGCTTTGTGATTTTTCAAGAGCTCAGAAATGGGTCCAAATATCCACTTCATTCTGCCTTCTGGAATAGTCAAAATTTGCAAATTTTATGAAATGTTCATACTAAAATAGGAGACCAGATACTAAATACTTTAAAGTTGCCAAAAATCCAACAAAATGCCAATGACAAGAAGAAAATGTTGGGTTTTTTTCTTTCCCAGGCCTGCACTGTGATTTCTATTTTGTTCCAGAGAAAGAAGGCACAGATAAATGTATCAATGAGCTTTGAAGAGAGCTGTTGCTCAAAGACAATTCAGCAGTGTTTCCTTGGCAGTATGTCAAGAGGAGGAACTACCTTATTGTTGCTGCTTCTGGCAAAGAAATCAGAGCTTTTCCAATCCACAAATGGCAGAACATCAAAACGTTACAACGCTGTGTTCCTAGAGCTAATGAGGGGGTTCTTTCATTAATGAAAGATAAATGGATGTACAGAATCCACATTTCAGATTGTGCTGTGTAGAGAGCAGAAATTTGTTATTAGAAGTTCTAGAGATCAGGGAGACGAGGCTTTTTTTTTTTTTTTCTGACTGTTTCATTGAATGGCCTTGAGGCAAGCCAGTCCACGTCTGCACCTCCATTTCCCCAGCAGCAGGCTGGAGACAATAAGAGCTACCCCATGGGGCCACTGTGAGTATGAACAGATCATTTCTGAAAGAACTGAGACTGGCATATAGAACTTATTATATAAGTGTGAAGTAATGAAATGCAAACTGATGAAATATGATCAGACCTGTCACTGCTCATTTCCTGCCGTGTGCCCCTTGGAAAAAATGCACCAAGTGAAATCTGAAATATTCCAATGTTACATCTGAACAACCACTGGAAAGTGGAACAATACTTATTTCAGATTCTAATCTGCATTACCACCTTCTCCATCATTTTTATATACATTTTTACACAGTACATTGCAGCTTCACTCCTGCCTTTCTTGGCTCTCATTCTAAAAGTCTTGTTTTGCCCATTGTTTTCTACTTTTTCTTTCCTAAATACTTTATTCAATTGCCAGCATATCTGCATTGTGATACCACTCCTTCAATTATATGCTCATTTTGCTCTTGGGCTCAGAATCTCTCTAAAGAAAAAGAAGGATCATCTCTGTGTGAACTGTTCCCTCCCTTGCTCTGCCACAAATTTCCTATGTGATACCAGGCAAAAGCATTTAGGATGTCCTGTACCTGCAGCCTGAATGCCTGTTGGAGCAACCACCCACCCAATCTGGAGGAGTTTTTCCTGCAATACCTTTGGCATTAGTTTAAGTCCTTTTCAGTTCTGCCTTGGATGCCTCAGGTTTTAACTTCTGTATTTTTCAAATCCTGTACTGCCTAGTGTGTAACTCTGAAGTTTCCTGTGGCCTGTTAACTACTGTTCTCTCATGCTGATTAGACATAACAAAGCCTCTCTAAGTTTCCACCTCAAGGACACCAGGTCCCTAAATGTGTATACTAAAAGCCTCTCAGAGGGAGACAAACTTGGGGCAATTACAACATGAACTGAAGTTATAATTGGAGAATTAACCCTGATATGCAAATGAACCAAACTTATAAAAGTGTGAAGAACTCATGACCTGGAATCCATCTTGGCAGTAGTCTTTGGCCTGCCTGGGGTGTACCTTGAAGGCCCTTCAAATAAATACCTACCTTTATTCCCTTATTCTTGTCTACTCTCTGTTTTTAGGTGGCCATTTCAGGCATCACCTTGGCAACCAATGTGTTACTTCAGTGCTGGGCCTCCCATGCAATTCTGCCAGGTTCATCTATATTCTGCAGTCTCCTCACTCGTCTGTCCTTACTCCCCTCCCATATCTTGTTCCACCATGCTACTACCTTCATCTGCACTCCACAAACTGAAAATAAACCAGTTCTGCCTCCCTCTTTTTCATCCCAGGACAATCCAGTCCTAGCCAGGAGGATCCTTCTTTTTCAGACTCTAATCTTCACCTTCAGTGGAAAGGGTAGAGAAAGAGGGGCGTTTCAAGGTTCTTCACCTCTGTGAAAATGGCCGTATGTAGCAGGCTACCTTTTTTTTCAAGATTTCTTATGACACGATGCTTTCTTGGCATCCTTTGCACTCCATAGATGAGAGGCACTTTAGTGGCTGTAGACTTTTCTGAGGGCTACAGGTTCTTTTTCCCCTCCTTTTACAATTGCAAGTTTTTCTGTCATCACCTGAAGCCTGTGACTGTGTATTACTCCATGCATTTTTCCCATCCTGTGTTTCGCTATTGATTTCCTCTCTGTGGTGGGACGTGTGGCAGAAAAGGTGCACGTTTGTGTTACAGGTGTGTTTGGGATGAGCATGGTGTGGTGTTTCCAGCATAAGGTACAGGAAGTAACCACGCTTCTGGGTGTGTGGCCAAGGTGGTGTGTTCACAGGTGTGTACTCATTGTGGGAATGATGTGGGAATTATGTGAGATGTGAGGCATTTTCAGCCCTGCTCACTGGCTGCAAAATCTCTTTGAACCCCAGGTCATGGAGATAGGGGATGGCTGCTGCAAGAGAAAACATCTCAGCCTTCTGTCATCTCTGAGAGAGAACACAGCTGGACATCAAAGAGTAAGGAAAGCTTTCTGTTCATGCTAATCTTGCTGGGAAAAGCGCAGGTGCTACTGGAGGAATAGTAGGATACTGCAGGACACATGAGGCGAAGAAAATGTAAAGGGTTTACTCCAAGGAGGAGAACTCTGTTTGTACAAGTAAATACACCATGAACTCCTGGTCTCCCTGACACATCAGGAAACACTCTCAAATTCTGCAGGCAGTCCCCACCCTCTTGTCACCCTGTGCTACATCAGTCCCTTGGGAACAGCATCCATAATGCTGAGCACTAGCAGAAGGGATTGTATCCGGGAGAGCAAAGCCGGATTTTCAGCAGCAAGGGAACAGTCTGCAGATTTGGTGGCAGCTGTGTGACTTGCCACGTGTGCTGGGAACACTGAATGGGAATGCTTTAGCCCCAGTCAACAGCAAAGAGTTACATCCTCTGCAAACAATAAGGATTTATTAATGTAAGGATTTACATTCACTGACCTAAAGGCCTGCTGCTACATGGAAGACTGGAAAGGGGTCAAGTAGCAAGCTAGCAAACCCAAGGTTTTATCAACCTGAAAAGGTGGTATCAGTTGGCTCAAGGATGGTAAGGCACAAGGACTGCTAGCTCCTGAAAGCTCTCTAGGTTCCTGAATGGTGTGTGGAAACTGTAAGAGGCAGCTCAGGTGATAAGAGAGGGTTGTGACAAAAAGCCAAAACAGGGTCCTGAGCTCTGACAAAGACTCCTCCCAAATATGGGGGGAATGAAGAGTGGACAGGAGATGAATCCAATCAGTTTTTCCTTCAGCTAATAATTCAGTACATTCAATCGTAATGCAGTTCTAGCAATGCCCTTGAATAATAACTTGAATAACTGCCCTTTCAATAACTTGAAAGTTAGTTTATATTCTCCTCCTGCTTCCATGTATCACTATTTTTAGCATTTATTAACAATCTTTTAATTCCCAAAGAACAATACAACATGCAGATGGCATTGGCCAGAGTGCAAAATCAGGGAGAATTCAGACCCTTCCTTTATAGAAAGGTGCTGCAAGATCCAGCTTTTTCAGTAGAATATTAACTAATTCCTATAACACAGCTATATCCAGGCCTGAGCTGTGCTTTGGGACACCTGCAAGCTTCCAGGAACAAAAAGACCTCCTAAAGCTTGGCAACACAAGCTGGAGCAGCTGTTGTTCATGGTCAGCTGTGCTCTGCTTGAGTCAGTCCTGCAAGAGCAATGAGCTCTCCAGTCACTCTCTGAGCCTCACCCTGGGGAAGCATTTATCTGAGACTGAGTGACAACAATGAGCTGGACTTTGTCCCTCTGGAAATCTTATTTCTGTTTTAATCAGTGTTTCTTTCATCTCAGGAAGTGAAAACATCAGTGTTTAGCATGATTTGGGACTTTTTATGTTAGTCCATATATGTCCTTCACAGTGATGTTGTAAGGCCCCAAGTTAAGTGATCTCTTAATTTGGGTACCCTCTGCTCCAGGGGAATATTTTCCTCAAAAGAAAGCATCAGGATGGAGAAAGGATCCCAGGTGCAGTGATAGTGACCAGGGCAGAGTATTAATTATTTAACCATTCTAAACCAGCTGAGCTCATAATTTCCCTCAGGCCTTGCTTTAATACCATTTCTATAACCCACAGAACAAGGTTATAAATAAAACAGCCGTGGAGCACAAGCTGATGTTTCACATTTGGACCAGGCGAATTACATTCAGCAATGTCCTGCCCTTCACATCTTGTGTTAGTGACTCTCAGCAAATGCACTGACACAAACATGCAAAGCAGCATGGCAGGTACAAACAGCCCTGTGGCTGTGGCCTTTTTCCTAGGGCTGTGGCCCTTCTTCCTAGGAAAGGGGTGAGATGGGGAGTGGGAGATAAGACTACTTAGATAATACTGGTTTTCTACTTGAGCCAGCAGACAATACCACAACCCACACAGAAAAATCTTCATTGCATTTGAAACTGAAATTCAATTATTTCAGCTAATAGTGTATGCTTTTAGCTGCATCTCTGTCCACCTGGCTGTAGTCACAGCACCCTTCTGCCATACAGGGGCAGCTTGTTTCACTCACAGTAGTGGATATGAGCATAGAAACTGCTGCTATGGGCAGGCTCCAGTGTAGGATGAATTACTGCTTCTCCCTCAGTAGCAGCAACAGAAGCTCTCACAGCGGTTCCACTCTGTATGCAGCAGGAAGAGAAGGGCCTATTAAGCATACCAAGTTTTATTCCTGTGAATTTCAGTGCTGTAATTCTTGACTTTATCACTCCAAGCAATGCTCTTGCTCAGTGCTCAGGGGTTTGGGCTGGAGCCAGTGGTCCCTCTGCAGCATTGCCGTGGCCCATTCCTGCCCCCTCAGCCAGAGGGACCCACACAAACCACAGGTGCCATGGAAGGAGGGAGAGGTGGAGAGGAAGTGGCATGTCTGTCACTGCTTCTCCAGGTGACAGCATGCATCCCTTTCCTCTTCACACACTGCCAGAGCCTGGCTTGGAGTCATGGTGCTGAACAAACAGCACCCTCTGGTTTTGCCAGCTCCCAGCAGGACTCCATCCCTCTCAATCCACAAATATCCGTAAGAAAAAGCAGCTTAATTTGTCACTACTGCAGATTTCCTTTTCAAGGAATCCCAGCTTTCCTTATCTTTGCTCTTCCTACCTTTAGAGGGCCCTGTGGCATGGCAGACCCCCTGGGCCTCTCCCACTTCTTCCCACGGGGAGTCCCACCTCAGCCTGGGCTGTGGTGACGCAGGAAGAATGAGTGGCTCCGTGAGGGATATGGCTGGCACAGCACATGGGACCTGTCCTACTGCACCACCAGAGGCAGTGGGGCACAGCCAGAGGTGGTGACAAGCCCCATCCATAGGTGACGAGGCAGGAATCCCTCCGGCAGGCCAGGGCCTGGCAAAGGCAGGGCTGAGGGCAGGGCCTCAGCGGGCTCATGGCTGTGGGCAGCTGCAGGCCAGCCAAGCTGCAGCAGCACCAGCACAGGTGCCCACAGTCCTGACAGGGACACTGCCAGGACAGATGCCAACAGTCCTGGGCCACGGGCATCAGGATGGGTGGCCCAAGGGGCCTGGCATGGTCAGGCAGGGCTGGCGATGCCCCTGAGGCCCCATCACTGTTCAGGGCCTTAAAGTGGCAGAAAATGCATCAGTGTACTCATCTTAAGACTTTCTCACATCACCAGGTCTAATTGAAGTTCCCATTGGTGGCATGGCAAGACACAGCTAGGTGTGTATGTGACAATACCACCCAAAATAGGAGAGAAGGGACTTGTCCTGGTAGACAGCACAGAGTAAAACTGCGGTTGTGGGAAAAAGTAGCAGCAGAAGTTCTGGCAAAGCTGTCCCTTTATTTACAAGCCCACATTGGGAAGAAATGCTAGTCACCCATTTTGGACCAACCTATGATTTTCAAATGCATCTTTATTGATAAGTTGATTAAGCTCTAGTCTGAACTTTATTTTACAAGAACCTGCAGCTAACCAACACAAAAAAATTACCATCATTACCTTGTACAACACTAGCACAAAAACAGAAATGCCACAATTCGGTTGAAAAAACTGTAAAAGAACTAAATTAAACCGTAAACTCTACATGTAACAAACAGTTGTGATTAGTCCCACGTGTCATTGATAAACCCAGCAGCGGGAGGGGAGGACTGAGCACAAAACCAAGCACCCCAGATGCCAGCTCTTTCTCCCCTGAGTGTGCTTAACCACGTGCTTGGCATGAACAAGTGGGACAGCAGCAGAGAGACGCACACCATCTGCCTGTGTCTTCTCTTTTATCTTAGAAAGCCTCCTGGGTCTGTTCTCTGCTTCAGAACATTCAGAGCTTCCTAAAACAAGAGATTGATGCAGATTTGCACCCAAAGGATGTGAAGAGAGCCTGGTAGTTAAAGGAGAGTCTAAAAGAGAGGACTGAGCAATGCAGGCAGAAACTGAAGTTGTCTAAGTTGGCAGTAGGTACACCTCATCCAAACACATTTATTCCAAGATGGAACAGCAAACCTGAAGTTCAGGATGTAATACTGGGGACATTACGTCACCCACTTCATTCTTTGCTCCCTCATTTTCTGTCTGCCCGTTCTGACTACTCCATCTGCATCCTTTGTGGTTCCTCCCTTCTCTCCCATTCTTCTGGTACTTCCCACCCCACACAGGCAGTAACCCTCCTGCCCCACCCCACTGCCTTCCCCGACCTTCACACAGTTTTGCCAGTAACTCCCACTTGACACTCCCATGAGCTCTCCTGCCTCATGCACCTCCACGTAACAACAGTCAGAGAAGGCTGAAACCTGATTTCCTGTTCCCCACACTCAGAGGAGCACTCATCCTGACTTCTCATTCCTGAGGAACACAGCGAACAGTGATCTAACTCTACAGATAAGTGAATTGAGTAAACACTTTTAACTTAGTTTGGAATTCGCCTGTGTTCTCCATCCTTCCTGTCTTTTCCTCCCTCTTGGTCCCTCTCTTAAATGTAGGAATGTTTACAGTAATTCAGGCCTAGTTCTCTGATTTTTAGGCACGACCCCAGAATTTTCCTGAAAGTCAGCTCGCTCTCCAAGACCCATTCCTTTGTCACAGTTACGGAAATAATGGGAAAATCTGCTGTTTGTGCCACTGGGAAGAAACTGCTCTGGCATGACAGCATAAGGCTTGCACAAGACAGCACCCATCTGACACCCTTCTAAGAACAACACTGGTTTAAAATCAAATAATTTAAGAAAAAAATCTACAGATAATCTATTCCCTTTTCCCTTCAAGTCTAGAAGAACCTCTCTTGTGGCATAGAGAGGCACTGTTACCCAATCACAAAAAGCCAGCAAAACACACGTGGCAGTGACTGATTTCCTACGCTTGTGCACGTGGTGCAAGGGCTGTACAGGGATGAGACATGGAAGGGAAGGCTAAACCCACAGGAATTCTGCCATCTTCAAATCTGCAGAAGACTGGTACAAGGACAATACTGATAGATAATTTTCTGTGTTCACCAATAACAAGACCACTAGTAGTTAGTTGCCTTAATGCACAGCAAGGGTGACTAAAGTTAGGCATCAGGAAAAGCAATCTCACTTGTAGGCTAGCTAGGAACTGAACAGACAATCTCAGCAGCCTCCAGGATCTTCCTCAGTGAAGTTCAGTAAGAACAAGTTTGATGAGCAGCCATGGTGGACATGTTTGGGATACTCAGTCCTGTCTCAGAGCTGGTGTGGGCTCTTGAGGTCCTTTCTAGCCCTGTGCTTATGAGTTTATCAGTTGACTTCACTGAAAAGAACAAAAGGGTAATCTCTGATTTTTCTGTCCAGCAGTTGCAATTAAAGCAACAAAGGAAAAAAAATTGCAGAATCTTTCCTTCCTTTCCCCAACCTTCATGTGTCACAGCTGAGGAGTTCCCAGCCCTCAGGGTAAGCCCTTCTAATACTGATGGACAAAGCTACCAGCCCTTCTAATACTGATGGAAATGATGGGAAAAACAATACCCTTGGGACAATTCACAGGTAGCAGCTGGAGTGAGGACTGTCAGCACAGGACAGCCTTGTGTGGGCAGACTGAAGTACTTCATAGCTCACTGAATGGGAGCCATGGACAAGACAGGACAAGGTCAGTGTACAATTCATGGCATGCCTTCTTCATCCAGTGAAAGGATTACATGAAAATGGCCATCCTGCCCAGTCACTCTCCTGGAGCTTCACTACACTGGCTTGTCTGTCAGCCTCCAGCACTAACTACTTCCAGCTGTGGCAAGAGAAGAATTGTGAACAGTGGAGTTTCCCCATCCCCCAGTGTGGAACCTCTCAGTAGCCTTTCAGTTCACCCTGTCCCCCTACCCCCACTCCCCTCAATTTAGAAAATAATGGTTATAATTAATGCGTGGAAGCTGATGACATTGTGCATGTGGTTCACTTCCAGTTCTCTTTTTTCTCTTCTCATGCATCCTCCTCCTGCCTCTCCAGCAACCCCCTCCCCGCCAATCCATTCCATCAGTCCATCCAGCCTGCATGCCTGAGGGGCTGCTGCTCACTTGCCATAGACGCTCTCGTCGCTGTAGGCCACATAGAGAAAATAGTCCTCCTCGTGGTTATCCTGCCAGGGGAGAAAGTGACAAAGTGAGGAGCCAAAGCTGGAATCTCACTGCACGTGAGAAAGCCCAACCCAGAGATGACTGTAACATGAGCAGGTAACTTCTCTTTCACTGTTTATACCAAAGAGAACTCTGGCCACAGCTCTGCTTCTAAATACAGGCAGGACACATTTCTGTACACAGGGAATTTACTTGAAGAGCCACAGCCAGACTGTGCTGCAAGCACGAAACAAAAACAGCTATGACTGTTCACCAGTATCTCAGCAGTGGTAGGGTCTTAAGATTGAGAGGAGAGACTTGGAAGGCTTTAACAAGTCAAAAATCACCTCTAGAAGGTATTTTTAATTTTTCAGAACACTGTGACAAGTGGCTGGATTTCTAAGTCCTGTTTTACATAAGGGCAGTAGAGCTATTAAATGATTACACTGACACAAAAATTCTGCAGAGTGCCAGCAACAGAGATCTGACCTCAGCTCTGGACAGTCAGACACTTTTCCTTCGATGTGTTCAGATTTGGAAAGCACCCTGCCTGTGTTATCTTTTATTATCTTCATCAGTACACAGACTGATGTAAGTGTCCAGTTATTGTCAAAAAGTGACAGACCAAACAAGGCTCACAGCACCACGCCAGAGCTCTTTTATTAAAACACCCAGCAGAAGGAGAAATCAAGGAGAAATCAATCCAGGCTGCAAACCACCCATGGCTATAGAACTGAGAAATATGGGCGTCCAATATGCCTTTAAGGTTGATCAAATAACACTGCTGAGTAGAAATAATGGGCAGCAATGTTCACAGCATCCTACCTAATCCTCATTTATACAGTACGAGCCATGGAAAAGTAATGCTAGACAAAGGGTAAGTGTAGCCTAAAAGTATTTATAGACAGATGGATGCCCAGCAATACTGTCCCTTTTACTGGCTTTTTGCTTACTTTTACTGGCTAAAAGGAAATCTCTTTTGTATACATAGCAAAACCTATGTTCTCTGCCCTCTCCAGCCCCAACCCCTCCTCTGAAATATAAAGTTGTTTATTGCAATATTTTGTTAAGTAGTAGGACCAACATATGACTGCTGGGGCAACTAATTGCCACAACCCTTTCAACTAACAAACAATTAGTTGAATTGCTAAGGCTCCCCAGGCTCCTAACTGTGGGATGGAACTCCCTCAACCAGGTGATGGCATACAGCTCAGGGCAAGAGGGTCCCTGTGTTCAGGCATCTGTCACCAAGCTGGGCCTGCTGCCACTCCTGGACATTGTTCTTGCCAACAAAAGGCAAGAGGAAAGGGCCAGGCTTACCTCATACAGCTGGCCCATGGTAGCACTGGTGGGAGGGATGGTATTATTGACAAAGAAGAACAGGGCATCTTCCGGCCTCAGGTGGATCCGCTTTCGGATTAAGAAGTAGAATTGACCAACTGAAGAGGAACAGAGAATGCCTTAGATGCAGAAGGAATGTTGGAGGGGTGTTTTTTGTTGTTGCTGTTTAGTTTTGTATTGTAACCCTAACCATGGCTGTTTTCTTTTGGTGGTGGAAGTCACACGCTGTACATAAAAAGTGGGGGAAAATGAACAATGCAGGAAAAAAAACAATAAAAAAGCAGTAACTTCATGACTAACCATATGAGCAGCCAATCCACTCAGAGCTGGCAGTTCCTCAGGTACCTCATGACATGTACTCTCTAAATCCACACTCCTCCCACTATGGTACAAAATGCTCTACTGAGGGGATTGGTGGGAAGACCTTTAGCTAGCTTAACCTTTAAGTCCCATAGATCAAAGACACCTTAGAGAATTTAGCCTTGGTATAAATGATTGTACCATTCCTGAAAAAGAACCCTTACTATTTGCTTGAACTGTGTTGCACAAGAGATTTTTTCACAGTCTACTAAATACTGCAAAAAAAAGAAATGCTGTTCCTTTAACTCAGTCATGTTCTTAAACAAAAACAGATGTAATCACACTCAAAATCACCATGACCATTCAGAAAAGGAACTTTGCAGCTATGACTCCAGCCACAGGGGTGGAAAAGAATGGGACTATTGCAAGAACTTGTCTCTTCCTGCAACAAGAGTACAGCCTCTGGCAACTCTGCAGCTAGGTCATCACAATAATACACAATTTAGTCACTGTCATCGTGGTTAGAGCTCAGCTGTGACATGCTAGCTAAGCCAGTGAGATACCTCAAAAGATCTCAGAGAATTCTGCATGTTGTAATCCAGGCTATAAGGTATAAATATAACAAGGACAGTAGATAAATGAGATGTAGAGCCTGTCTGGGTATTTTCTTTGTGCTGATCACAGAGTAAAAAGCCCTTCTGAGACCTTCTCATTGAAAATCAGGAAGAAAGGAGAGAGACATTGTTACCTGTGAGGTCAGAAGGCACGAGATACTTTCTTTTGTCTAAGTCAGGTACTCTGGCTTTGGGTGCTTTTTCCACAATTACCTGGAAAGAGACAGAGAGAAAGCAAGAAACAAATCTTGAGTATCATAAACCAAAATGGTCCAAAAAGCATCAGTGGATAAGGATATTACCCTCTGATGGTGCTAGCAGGCCTTTAGGTATCTATTTAATCTCTAACAAATACACAACATTAAAGAACAGATAGGTGAGATGACTTAAAAGAAGAACAGAAGACAACTTAAAATCACTCGCAATAGCTGTGCTGGGAGCCCAGGGCTGCAGCAGTAAGCATGGTGAGTGAAAAAAAGAGTCCAGAACAGACATAAAAATAAGTTTGGCTGAGAAAAAAGAAAATTAAAAATTAGGACACCTTGATGTTCCCAATTCAGGTTAATTTTGTGTGAAGAAGCTGTCAGGAGGCTAATACATGAACACAAGTAAGTTAAACTCTTTCCAGGTTACAGTTCCAAACTGCCTTGCACAAAATCAGCCCTACTCCCAGTAGTCCCACATCCTAATTTCTACTTTCACCACTACCAAGTGCTCTAGAATGAAGCACAGAATTAAAGAGAAACTACACCTCACTAGGGGTTATTTTTTAGACCTCCAGTTTTTCAGTAGTTATTTTCTACTCTGAAATTCATATCCTTAAAGTTTATTATCCATATTTCATATAGCTATGGACATTTCCTAATCATATAAATATACAATAATTAAAACCAGCCTACCATCTGGGCAACTGGACCCACAGAGACCTCTGACACAAAATACTGATTTCCTTACATAGAAAAATAGGAAGCTCAGCAGCTTTAAGATCAAATAGACCAAGAAATCTTCTGCTAAAAGATAATTTTTGTTAGCAGAGCTAGGCAAAATGTTTACCTCAGAAACAGGAAGTATTCCAAAGTGACCTGATCTCCTTTTCCACTGGAACCTTTGGAACTACTGGGTTTGTTCAGAAGAAAACTGCAGGCTTTTTTTGGTGATATATATTTTTGAACTGGTAAAAGATACATCACATTTCAATCTATGTGACTTGCTGTTCTGCAGAAGCCATTTTGACCATCTAAACTAAATCTAAAGCTGGATTTTCTGAACTTCCTTAACTTTTTAATTTCATTAGACCCCATAATTGTAAGTACTCCATCTGAGACACCGTGGGACTAATTTCTAAGGGTTCCATGCTCCCATAGCTCTTTGGCAGCCCAAATCAGCAAATACAGCTGTTGTGTAAGAGAAAAGGTTGAACTACTGTGGACTAAGCCTTCTTTGGAAGCAAAATGATGCTGCCCTGTGACTGAGACACTGTGCCAGAGCAACATGTTATCATGAGCTTGGTGTATTTAGCCTGGACATGGTGCCATGCTAACCTGAATCCTTCTAGAGCCAAGTGAGTGTCTGCAAAATATCTCTCACCAGAGAGGTATCAACTAGGACATCTCTTCCCTGTGCTCCATTTGAATGTGGCCAACACAGCCAAACCCCCTGAAACTTCCCAGGTTTGATTTTAAAATAGAAACATGGTTGCCTCAGCTACTTCAGTATTTTCAAGTACCTAAGTTAGTACAAGGCACTCAAGCTCTTTGAGGCAGTTTGTGGTAGGACATGCATTTCTGTACGAGGTGCAGTTGGTAATAAATGCTGTGAGGGAAGGACAGTACCACGATCTCACTGAACAGGTGCAGGCTGAACAGCAACAATCACATTTTTTACAAGCACAGCCAACGACCTAACACAGCAAATTGCAGTGGGGAGAAACCTTTAGTTCTTGCCTCCAATTAAAAAAACTACTGGTAAGCCAAACTGCTTGCTGTGACTACCCTGACTGGGTGGGAGGTGTAGATTGGTCGTTAGATTATAAAGGAGAAGAAGTCATGCTGATGAGAACGAGGTGAGTGTTGGTAAAGATTTAGGAAAGACTTAAATCAGATCGCCAATGATTTAAGAGATCATAAGAGAGATCTCCCTCCTGCAGACGCAGGGAAGGAATGGAGGTGCTCTGCTAATTTGACTGGCAACTGTAGTCAGTTTGCTGGATAATGTAGGTTCTCTCTTCTGAAGCACTAAACCCTTCACATACATAAAAAACCTACCAGGAAAATCCTAAGGGTTGAACACAGACTATCTACACTTGCGTTGCTGCTCAGTGGTGACTGCGATAATGCAGGGCAGTAAAATCTCATCAAAATGCTGAGATGTATCACAGCACTGCAGTGTAGGCAGCCAAACGGATGACATCTTCAAGGATCCTGCTGTCAGGAAGGGCAGACACAGAAGTGATGTAAAGAACAGAGTGCTGCATTCATTTCTTTGTATGCAGCTCTGACAAGAGGCAATCCCTAATAATTCACATCTGGGCTTTGCCGTGCATCACTTCCATTTATCCTTAACTCCAGCACACCTCATTCTGGTCCTGGTTTTCTTTACAAAGTTCTGCTGATGCCCCCCCACCCCATCTTGGCCTCCTTTACCTCCTGCCAGACTGAGCCTCATCCTGGGCTCCCCACACGCTTCTTCCTCACACATTTGTCACAGCCTGCTGTGCAATCTGCCACGTTAATCCTCAATTTACACCTTGTCTTACTCCAGACCTACAAGCCCTCATCATAAATACCCGACCCCATACACTGCAAGCTGACCTGCTGCATGCTCAACCTATGCTATGCCAGGCCTCCCAAAAACAGAGAGAACAAAGGCACCCAAGCACTGACTTCCAAAAACTTTTTCAAGTCCATTTGAGGGTCACTCCCAAGACAAAAAATGGTGTTAGCCTGCAGGGAAAATATGGGGTGTAACTGTTCCGCCCCTGTCATTAGTTTTACAGCGGAGTCCACGGGTGTTTTTTTTGCATGCAGTACCCTTGAGCAGTAAATCTAGGGCAGATGTCTCCAGTGGGGATGGACAGAAAGAATACTTGCAAAATGTTTATTAAAAAGGGAAAAATCACTCCACACTTAATTAGATTTGTCATCTTTTTTTTTTCCCCCCAATAATTATTCGGAATTATGAAGCCAGAATTTTTCCATAGGCACTCCAAAGGGGCCTAAGAATGAGGAAGCAAAATTTAGCTAGATGACCTTGCATTCCAAGGGATATTTTCTCCACAGAATGATTAAACAGGAGGGCAAAAGGATCGAGAAGTATCCTTTTTTTGCTGATGCAAAGGAAAAGAGCAAGGCTTTATCGAAAAGACAAGCCAAGCTGAAGTAAAACAAAAATAAAAGGGACGTATTGAGATGACCCGGATGCAGACCATGTTTTCTGTGAACAGTACCCGGTTAACCCACTCACAGATCTCCATTTTCACAGAGACAAGGGTGAGCTCCTTCCCCACTCATGCCAGGAAAAGATCAGCAGTGTTCCCACTGTCGAGATACTGTAGATCCCAGGGAAAAAGGTGTATTCCACCCCGCACCCACCCACCCACACTGCAGCCCTTCCCGCATCACAAATAGTCTCAGCTTTGCATTAAGGAGAAAAGCAGCCTGGGATTTCAATCAGATCAGCGAGACCACGATCATCGGTACTAAACTAATTTCCTTCGCCTTCAAAATAAAGCGAGCAGCAGCCGACGGCCGGCACGGAAAACAAAGGCGGCCGAGCAGGGGCACGCAGCCACGGCCGCCCTGGCAGCGCGCACTCACGGGGACTCTGTCGGGGTATTTCTTCCGGATCTTCTCCCCTTCTTTTTTCCTGTACTCGAACGGGTGGTCTTCCTTGTACTGGAACTTCATGGCGCCGGGCTGTCACTCCGCTCCCGGCTGCGGCTGCCGCTGTTGCTGCTGCTGCTGCCGCCTCCGCCCCGACCCGCGCTGCGCAAAGAGCTCCGCCCGGCCCCGCCGCCGCCGCCCGCCGAGCTCCGGCCGCGCCCGCGTCACGGGAGCCGCCCCGACACCGAGCCGAGCCGTGACGTCACGGGGAGGCGCCGCCCCGACACCGCCGCGGTGTGACGTCACGCGGAGATGCCCCCACCGCCGAGCCGGGCCGCGAGCGCTGTGACGTCACGCGGAGGCGCCCCCGCCACCGAGCCGGGCCGTGACGTCACGCGGAGGCGGCCCCTCCCCCAGCCCGAGGCGCGGTGTGACGTCAGGGGGAGGTGCCGCGCTGCCCGGGATGGGGACGGGGCGGGGGGACAAGGGAGGCTGCGTCACGGCCCCGCCCGGCGCCTTCTGTTCGTGCATCGATTTATTGCCCGGCCATACGTAAACACGTGAATAAATAAATGCGTGAAAATAAGATTCCCTTTTTTTTGTAGTTTGCAGGCAGCAGAACGCCGCCCGCCCCCCGCAGCGTGACTCAGGGGTTGTAAACGCGGCCCCGGCTGTATCGAGGCGCCCCATCCAGCCGCGCTCCCGCACCCTTGGTGCCCAGCACCGCGTGGGGACACGGCCCGGGGTTCCCCGGGTGAGGCCTGAATGCCCCCCTTGTCCAAATGCGGGGTTATGAATGTGACCTGTGCTCTCAGTGGCTGCCAAATGTAACATCGAAAATGAAACCACCTCCCCCCCCCCCCAAAAAAAAAAAACAAAACCAAAATTGTTTGTTCTCAGAGCGTCGCCGTGGCTGTTGGGTCTGGATTTTTGCCTTGTTTGTAGCATCTCAGTGGCAGAAAGCGTGCCCTGTGATGTGTCACACCAGCTGCGTGTTGCACACAGCAGGCAGTTCGAGGTAACTGTCTGCAAACAAGCCAAAACAGCGAGCCAATTTTGGCCCAGTTACTCAACTGACACAAACAATATCTAAAGTTTTTCCCCCTAGGAGCAGATTGACTTGTAATTATTCACTGATCAGCAGAAGAGCAGGTATTAATGAACGGCTCAGCATGCTCAAATCAGCACAAAAATCAATTGCTGCTACCCTAGGGACAATGAATTGGATTGGATTAAATTATTTTCTCTTTGCATACTTTACTCAGAGGAAGCAGAATTTTGCCAAGACTGATCTTCTATCTGTGCAGGTGTTTTAGTTGTAGCAGAATATGAGTGGAACAGCCAGATGCATAAGGTGATTCTCCATGGCCACACCAAAGGCAGAGGTGAGAGGGCCCAGGTTTCCTAATTCAACCCTGTGTCTTGAACAAGGGTAGGGAAAGGCGTGTTGGGGTGTGAATTTTCTCACCTGAATCATGACATCTACTTTTGGATGGCTGAAGCGTGTCTGCAAAAACTCTGGCAGGTCCTTTACTTTCTAAGCTTTTATTACTAGTACTTTTTTTATACCAAATACTTTTATTTAGTGGGGGTAGTGTGACCTCCTGCTGATGGTCAGTTCCAGCAGGTGCATGCCCCAATTCTTCTATGGGTAAAGCAGCCCACAGTGGGAATGTCACCAGCCAGTGTGTCCCAGAAGCAACATCAACATGTTTCTGTCTGTCCTAGGACATGTAAACATTCTCCCATAGTTGCCAGGTAGTGTCAGAGGAGCTCAGAGGGGTGAGTCAGAAGGAAGGCATTATTTTCTGCAGTCCCATAGCAAACAGCCTGGATTGAAGGAACCCCAGGATTTAGACTCAAGGAAAATTCTGGTTGCATGGCAATAAACCTTTTTAATAAAGCCTATGTTTGGCATCCTTGCTTCCTAACTGCCTGCAGCATAGCAGTTGCTGAGGTGTACTGAAGGTCTGTAGTGATGTGGGTGTCTCTTCCTCAAGGACAAAAGAGAGGAACTTTTCTAGCCTGTTTCACCCAAGCCACCAACATATTCTGGCAATTTTAACAGACTGATCTCAAACTCCTTTGTCCTGTGAATTGCTGTTTTCATCCCCAGGACTGCGCCCAAGGCAGCTAAGATAACACCCGGTTTGAATTTCTCATGACAAATCAGAGAGAGGTGACAGTGTTTTTCCTGTTCTGGTGCAAAGCCATGGCCCTGTGAGCGGATTGCTGGTGACTTCTCCTCAGCAAATCCCCTGACTGAACTCTCCCTGCCCTGATGGTGCAGCCCTGGATGTGCAGCCCCAAGACTCGCTCCTCCTGCTTCCCCACTCCTTCATCAGGCACTGAATTCCCAGCTCTCTCCTTGAGCTTCAATAATACCAATAACGTCACTGGCAAAACAGGCAGGAAGATGATACATGCAGAAGCAGTGACAAACACCTAAACATCTGACTTAGGGTTGTTAAAATGTCAGCCCATGGGCATGTGACAAACCCCATGGTCTGGATTTGTTTGCTAGAGGGAGGAACTGGAAATGGTGTCAGCTAATTTTCCTACCCAGGACTGCCAGCACAAAGTGGTCCTTCACAGACTGGCAAAACAATGTATTTTTTCTTAACCTAGAGTGCCAGAATAGCTCTGAGCACGTACTGTACTGCTGTCTGCAGGTCATGTGGGTACATTCTAAAAGGGATTTCCCAGGCGTTGCCAATGCTGCAGCCATAGGAGCAGGAGACAAAAATATTTACACAGAATCTGGGGGCAGGGTTTGCAGCCTGTGCTGTACTATACAGTCCTCCTATTTATAACTCTGGACTCCCTTGGATATTTCTTGCATTATTACCTCCCCTTGGGTACTTTATTTATGCCTCTACAGACAGACTTTATTCATTTTTTTTGATCTTTAGTGTGGACTCTGCATATCAAAGTCTCTTTTGTCAGAAAATCTGTGCTTTGTGGTCTGAATGGTGATTAAACCACAGATGGCATACCTGATCTGCTTGCTGCCATCCGTGGCACAGTCCTTGCCTGGTGTCTCTCCTATGTCCCTCGTGACTGGTCATCAGTTTCTCTTGGCGCTGGATCTGTAGTACCTCCAGAGCCAGTATGGGCACATTGGTCTTGGATGAGGGCACAGGGTTAGTCACTCCCAGTAAACAATGTCTAATTGTGTAAATGTTTTCCTTTCCTCTAGGAAAGGACTCTCTATTGTCCGTGCTGGACTGTTGTCTCGCTGCTCTATTTTCTACAGTTTCTTATTTTTTTTACAAAAAAAAAAAAAAAAGTTGCTCTTTCTTCCCATACTTCTTGTATGGCCCAGCCTCAGCTCAAGTTGCTTAAATGCATACAAATGATGTCATGAGGAGATTAAGGAGCACACCTTGCTGCGTGATCAAAAGCAGCAGTAAAGGACAAACCCCCAGACCTGAAAAGCAGAGTTTGAGATCCCTTTGTTCCAGCCAACGATTGGGAGTGGCCTGTTGGGGAGACGCATCACTGTTCCTGTGAAAACAAGGGAGCAACAGTGGGGTGTTTCTGAAAACCGGTTTTTCTCAAGTACTCCGTGTTTTAGGAAAACCTAAGGGTGGCACTGTTACCAAACAAGTTAATATTTCTTTAAAAAGGAGCCTGTAGAGCGGTGTGGGGAGGGAAATTGTTTTAAGGAGTTTTAATCCATGAAATGGATAATGGATGACAGGCAAGATCCGGGTGATGCCCATGTGTTAGAAAGACAAATTACAAATTTAGGGACTGACATGCTTCAGTGCTCTTAGACCTGAGAGAGAAATGTATTGTTGAAAACTGGACACAATGCAGAATTTATAAACCACAAAGACACTTACAGAAACTGAAGATGAAGGAGAAGCTAACAAAGGCAATTAATGAGATTCTCTCTGTCTGGGAAAAAGATAATAAAAAGACTAAAAATGTGGAGTAATTAGCATTAGAAGCAATAAATAAATAACAGTAGATGATAGAATACTAATTAATGAAGAGAACTATGTAACTTACAAGCCAATGAACACTTAATTCCTTTGTTTGCTCAAATGTATAAATAGTTAAAGGTTTTGCTAACTGGCATACATGTTCTGTGGAGCTATCCCCATGTACCCCAACACTGAACAGAAGTATGCTAACTTTCTACCCTGACCAGCTGGTTAAGGAGTTTATTTCCCAACTTTTGGTGGCAGTTTCTGGTACCCTAGATGGGACAAAGAGGTGACGGCTCCACAGACCAGAGGAATTGTCAGCACTCCAGTGCACACTGAAGTATTTTCAGGGAGATCTTCCCATTCTCTGGTCTGGTGAGTAGAGCACTCTGCCCCTTCTGGGAAAAAGAATACAATATTACTCAAGGCACTTTATTTGAAGGTATTTTCCCTGCACATAAGTTGCACTAATAGAAAGCTTGCAGTGTGAGGCTCAGAGGTTTTGTAAATGTTCACTGGCTTGGGTTCTGTGAAAGGTTGTAAAAAGTTGTAAAATACTGTAAGAGGTTATAGAAAGCTTGTAAAAGGTTTTAAAAGTGCTAAGAGGTTTTTTTCCTAAGATGGTAAATATGGGAGTGGGGCTATCTTCATAGCTCCCAGGAGAAGGGATCCTGAAGGGTTCCCCTTTGTGTTGTGTCCTAAGGAACTGGGAGAGGTCGGGGGTTTGGGAGGCGTGACCCCCGACACAAAAACAACTTGTTGAGTATTGTAATCACTGGTGGCTGATATATAAACTTAGTGGTGGTGAAAAGTGGCCTGTTAATGGGACTGAAAATTACAATACCATTTTGCAATTAACGCTGTTTTGTAGAAGGAATGGAACAGACACCACCGTATGCCGATTTAATTTTTTCATTTGAGGAGTAATTCTGATTAGTGGAAGGAATGTATGCATGTGCCTAGAGATCCGATGGTGTTAGCATTAGAACAGAAGGGATGAGAAACCGCTCAAAAGATGCTGCTCTGGCTGCAGTCTAGGCTCAATCCCCAGTGCCAAGTGTGTGGCTGCGGGCTCCTGTGGCACAATGAGCTGGGCAAGTTTGTCCTGGGGCTGAGGGACTGGTGCAGCTCAGCACTGGGGCTGCTCGGGGAATGTCATGTGGGAAGGCTTTACCTCGGAACTGGACTTCTGCTTTAGGATATTTACTGTCTCACAAGGACAAAGGAGTTCGGGTCAGGAAGAAAAAGAGGCTGTCTGTCCAGTCCTGAGCCCCTTTCTAAGAGGGAGCTGAGCCTGACTGCAGGAAAGACTTTCAGGAATTGAAAGATGCTTTAATGACTGCTCCTGCTCTGGGACTACTGAGCTTTCTAGGCAGAATTGCTGCCCTGTGGAGCAGAGTGACCATCACGTGTTAAATGCCAGCACAGCTCAGGATTCTCCGGCAGGAGGAGCTGGATGTTCTCCCTGGAAACCACTGTGAAGACTTCCAGGGAGTTTCTGGGCTTGACAGTACTTGACACATGTTCAGCAGACTCAAATGTCTCTGCTTGCTTCAGGCTTTTACTGTGGAGTGAACAAGAGCCTTCCAGGAAATGTTCTGCAGCTTGGTGAAGACAGGCTTGAACAGCACTTCAGAGAGCAGCTGATAAAATAGGTCACTCTAACAGGTGTTCCATAAACAGTTGTTGTTGTTATTTTTATTTTTATTTTTATTTTTATTTTTATTTTTATTTTTATTTTTATTTTTATTTTTATTTTTATTTTTATTTTTATTTTTATTTTTATTTTTATTTTTTATTTTAAGGCCGGGTTGGATGAGGCTCTGGGCAACCTGGTCTAGTGGAAGGTGTCCCTGCCCATGGCAGGGAGGTTTGGACTCAATGATCTTGAAGGTCCTCTCCAACCTAAACCATTCTACAATTCTAAGATTGAAGAAAGGTGTAGTAGCAGAAGGGGCATAAATTTGTGTGTCACTTCTTTACTTATTGCATTCCAGTTTATCACTTGCTAATGATACAGTTAATAATGACTAGACAATTTAGGAAGAAATTTGTGGCCTCAAAATCAAGACCCTCATTAAATTCCTTTAGATACAAAATTCCTGTGACTGGGCAAGGCCTGGGGCATCATCAAAGATGATGGTTGTTCAATTTAGTTTTATTCTATCCCTGAAGCTATCTTATCAATCTTCTCTAAAATTTTCTGTGGTTGTAATCTCATCATCAGTTAGGTTCCTAAACATGTTTGGGACCTTGTCCTTGTTGGACCTTGTCCAACATTGTCCTTGGTCTTCTTATCTACAGAATAACTATTTTCTGTATTTCACAGGAAAGAAGACCAGCATATTAACTAAAGTGGGAATTTGGGTACTTCAGCAGGAAGGGCCAATGCAGGCATTTCAAAAAGGTGTGACCTGTGCATTCATATCAGCATGAACATATACATGCCATTCATTCATGGCTGAATGTATCATCATGTGATATTTAATGTTGTTCTGCTCTAATGTTTTCAGGTGCTGAGTCCAAGGTAGAGACAACACTGATGTAATTTAACACTCACCTTCACTTGATTGCCTAGACCAAGGTTTTACAGATGGGCCATACCTATGTTCATCCAGTTTCATTAATATTTCTGGATGGTTCAACATATTTGTATTGACCAGGAGGGACTCACAAATTATTCTGTCTGAGAAATGGCTTGCATGTTTTAAATGGTCTTACTGCAATTGATCTGGTTTTAACAGCAACATTAGGAATTAATAAATGATACTATATGAAAGCATTGAAAATATGATTGAACTTTATTTCAGAGGTAGTGTTCTTGCTCCTTCCCTTGTTTGATCTGTGCATATATAGTATTTTTTAATTCAACTATAAGAGTTTGTGACTACTATTTCAGAATTGCTATATATCCTATTCAGAACAAATACATTCTCTGTATCCCACAGGGCATTTAGGGCAGACTGTCTGTATGTATGGTGCCTTTTGTTTACGTGCAGATGATTTACTTTTATTTTATTTTATTTTTTTTAAATTTACTATAAATGGTTGGCACTTTCCAGAAGTTTGGTGTTATTATTGGGTCGTAATAGACCTTTGCAAACATCTTTCTTTTTTTTTTTTTTTCTTCTGTTTTGAAGACCTCTTTGCCATCCTGAAGAAACTTAGGCTTAAGGCAAGAGGAATGAGACTGCATCTGCAGCCACCCTGTAGATCACTAACCTACAAAATGGCTCAGCACCTTGGTCCTGCTGCCTGCTTATTTCTGCAAAGTGTGATTCTAGTGTTGTGTGAATGTAATAAATGGGCTTGGAGAATGCAAATTATCTCAAGGAGGTGTCAGAGCCATTAGACTCTGCTAGATCTGAAAATATTTGGAATTTCAGTTACTTTTTTCCCCCCCTCTTTTCTCAATTGACTAAGGAAGTTAATCTGAAATTCTTAAAACCCTGCCCAGCTGAATTAGTCTCTGCATGTAACTATCCTGTACTGTTTGCTGTTAGTAAAACCAGACATTAGTGTCCTGGCAGGGCTGGCTGGGCATCCTTGCCCTCGGCAGATGCCTGCGGCTTTTCCTCCGGCACCGGATCCAGGTCTGGCACCTTCTGCCCTGCCTTGGCGACTGTGAACCTGCTCATGTGCAGAGCTTCTTCATACACTGGAGGGGTGTCTGATGTGGAGAGGGGAGGTGTTCCCTGGGCAGTGTTGTGGGAGTGTGCCACTGCTAATATCCTCCTGGCAGCAGGTCCAAACACCGAGTGGAGAGCTGGAAGAGAGGAGACCAAAGCTGTTTGCCTCATCCTGAAAGCATCATGTGATTAGAGGATATCCACAGGGTTTTCTTTTCCCACAGCCAGGGTGATTTCCTTTTCCTGCCCCTTCAGTCTCCCCTAAAAGGAGTGGATGTGAAATCCTGCTAGCAACATCCCACAGTTACCCTCTCCTGAAATGCCACTGAAACCTGTAGCTGCCCTTATTCCACCCAAACATATCTCACAGCTGAGCACCTTAGTTTGTAGCATGTACAGAGGTCGCTTCCCCTCCATCCTGCCATGAACTTCCCTCTGTCAGCCTTGGGGTGTCACCAGCTGGGCTTTACAGTGCAGCCCCCACACTTCACAGGCTGGTGAAGTCCCCAGGATCTGGCAAGGCCAACTCACAAGTGATGGTGCTCTGGAGGGTGCTGTCGTGGTCAAACGCAATGACGGTGACCTCGTAGGGCCGAGGGCCCGACTCGTCCCCTGTCTGATGGCAGTGGAAGCAGCACCTCACGCAGACAGAGACCAGGCCACACAGGAGCAGGAGCCCCCCGATCACCAGCACCAGCCTGGAATGGGAGGGGACACAGGACAGAAAGATTTTGTTTGTAGGACACCTCTTAATGTCTCTGACTGCTTACAGCATGGTTAACCTCAAAACTAAACAAAGTCACCCGGGGCCTTGCCCAGCTGAGTTTGGACAGTCTCCAGGGATGCAGATCCCTTGTCCACTCCAGGCACCTGTTCAAGTGCTGCACCATCCTCAGGGGAAGCATTTTTTCTCATGTCTAATCAGAATTTTCCTGTCTGCAGCTTGGTCACCCACCTTATGTGCTTCTACTGAGCACCTCTGAGAAGTCTCTGTCTTTATGCTCTCTCAAGATCCCCCTTAGGTAGTGGAAAACTGTAATTACCTTGTCCCCTTAGCTTCCTCCAGTCTCAAGAAACCTGGTTCTTTTTATTGGCTCTCCAGGGGACTGGCTTCAGGTCCTCTGCATCTATTTTGTACTAGGGGACCAAAACTAGGTATTCCAAACATCTTGTCATGAGTGATGAGCAGAGAGGAAAAATTGGATCTCACAATCTTCTAGCATACCCTTATTAATTCAGCCTTCTAGATGCTCAACAGCTACCATCCATTTTGATCTCATCCTGGTGGGAATGACTAAGAAATCAGACAGAACTTACTTTAAAAATCAGTCTTTTCAAAGGCATATTGTGCCGTGAATGCTTTATTAATATTGTTCATATGACTATATATGTGGAATAAAAGAGGAGGCTGGTAGGTCAGCTTTTGTTGATGAGACAGCTGAGGGGTTGCCTTACTCTTGTAGAGCTTTAGAGAATTCCAGGGAAAAGGAGGGGGGGTGGCATCACTCTTGAGCAAGTCACATTTAATCCCACCCTTTGGTTCTGGAATTGTCTAGAGATGCAGATATTTAGAGTAAACATGTTATCTTACCAGATATACCACAAACGGTCCCATTCTGTACCTGAACAGCTGAAGAGAAGAGGGTACAAGAAATAGTTATCCACAGAATACCAAATAAATGGGAAGATCCCTGTGGTACCCTCCTGCATCTCCCCTCATGCTCCTCACTTATTGTGCAGATTCCAAACAGCACAATGATGAGAAACTCGTTGTGCTTTGTGGAGGACACAGTTGTCCAACCTCATCAATATCCCTGTTAGGTGAATTTCCCTTCTGTTGGCTTTATCTCTTTGTTGTTTTCCTGATATTTATTCTTGCCCAATTCCAAGTGCAAATGTTAGAAGTCTGTGTTCATGTTTGTTTTTTTCTTTCTTGTCAATATACCATTTCAGTTATTCTTACAAATGACATCACTGATAGTAATATTCACCAAAGCAGTATATTTCAAACAATTTATTCAAGGAAATTTTGTTTCTAAATTCATAATACCAATTAATTGAAATTACACCAGAAAGCTTTTAACTATTGCAGTAATGCAAATAGGCAGCAGGAGCAGTACCACATGATCAGTATGTTGATCAATAAAAATAGTAATTAATACACTTCACATTCAAAGTAATGCTCATTTTGCATGTGTTGCTAATACAATTAAATAAGCTTTTCTGGAAAATGTCAACCATCAGGTCATAACACCTATGTCCAGTATTGCCTTTGGTGTTCATTGTCTCTCAAAAGAAGAACAAGACTGACAAATACTTACAGTTCAGTGTTGAGGCAGCCTTCCTCACCTCTCACCTGGGGGAACTAGAAGGGGAAAACCAGAAAAGACAAAGCTAGAGTGAATTGAATCTTTGTCATATGCATCTTTTTAATCTTTTATGAGTCTGGATCTCCTATGGTAAAGACTTACTGTTATCTATCTTCCATTTTTTCCATCATATGTTCTGCTGTAGATTTGAAGTTACTCAGATACCAACAGCATTGTTTCATATATTAACTCCCTGTAGTCACTAAAATCCTATTTAGTACTGTTCTTCATCCTCACCACAACTTTCCCTTTCTCCACCATAAGCCATTTAGGTACTTCTCCATTCTCAAATATTAAGAATATTTAAATACCCTGCTTCATGTTATACCCTCTCTGGCTTGAAAACTGCTCTATCCCTCCAGCACTCCTACCCTTGTCATTCCTTTTCCTTGGGTACCCTGACATCTGAGTTACCATCCCTGGAATACCAGCAAATATTATCTTGTCCGTGTGTGCCTTTTTTGTGGCCAGTTCTTTCTAAAATCAGGGAAATTATTATTGCTAATGGCCCTCCATCTTTCCAAGGTAACTCCATATCCGAGCAGAGACCCATAAAGAGCAATGTCAAAGATGACTTACCCATAAGAAACTCCCTACAACAAAGCAGAGCATGTCTGAGTTATGCATCCCTGTAAGGTGGTTCTGTGGCCTCTTGGTGTCTCAAGCTGCTCGGAGTCTTCTTGTCCTTTCTATTTTCAGTTCATCCTCACCAGTCCAGTGGCCAGGAGAAGGAGCAGCTTCTATGCTGTGTGTTGAATCCAATCTCTTCCTCCTCCTCTACCTCTTTCTGCCCTTCAGGTTTTTGCTTTTCCTCTTCCCCTTTTTGTCACTGGCAATTCCTGATTGTTTCTGCCTGTCTCTTTTTGTTATTCTATTGGCCTGGTTCTCTTCCCCTTTTGAAGGGATTTCTAAAGCCTTCCAGTTAGATCAGGAGAACAGCAGTGGCTACAGGTTCTTACTTTAGATGTTTAACTAGTTCAGTGAAGGGCATCGTGAGATCTCTGCAGGCCTGACCCTTCCCTTCTGTGAGCAGAAAGGGTCTCAGAGTTTGTTCATTCCCAATTATTTCTCTCCCCGCCTCTACCCTGAGGGGAGTAGGTTGAAGGTCATGTTACTGACCTGTTTAAATGGAGTTCAGATTCCTCTCCATCCTCCAGTACCTTTTCTGCCCCTGCACTCACATTGTCCTACCTCTGATGATCCAATCTACCGACTTAGAAGTGAAAGATTTTGCCATATAATAACTATATCCAGTATTTTATATATATATATGTATATATGTGCAGGTATATGTATATGTGTGTATGTAGATATAGATGTGTATACATATGCAACATATATGTATGCATATATATATATATGTGTATATATATATACTCATATGCAGCAACTCTTGTATCTCCTGTTTTAATGCTCTGCCATTATCCCTCTTACCTGGTTGATGCCTTAGGTTTTAACTTTTATGGTTTTCAAATTCTGTACTGCCTAGTGTGTAACTCTGAAGTTTCTTGTAGCCTGTTAACTTCTGCTCTCTTGTGCTAGGTAGACATAACAAAGCCTCTCCAGGTCTGCTCTCCAAGGACATCAAGACTATCCTAGGCCAAAAAGGAACTAAAGAGCTTCTAAAGGAGGAGTAAGCTGAGGGGAATTACATCATTAACTGAAGCTTTAACTGGAGAATTAGCCCTGATATGCAAATGAACCAAACCCATAAAAGTGCAAAGAACTTGTGACCTGTCATCCATCTTGGGGTCCATCTTGGCAGTAGCCTCTGGCCTCCAGGGGGTACCTTTGAAGGCCTTTCAAATAAATACCTACTTTTATTCCCTTACTCCTGTCTAGCCTCTGTATCTAGGATGCCTCTTAAGGCATCATGGTCGTGTCGTGCTATGTCAGTCCTGCAGCTGAGAGTCTGTTCACTCACAGGTCCCACTCCCAAACTTCCTGTGTGGCCAGCCAAGTCCCCCTAAATTCCTTGCAGCAGAGAGAATTTGTGTTGATTATCCTGTTCTGCATACTATTAGTCCTACAGCTGGTTATATTCACAGGTGCCATGCAACGACCCATTAATTTTCTCTGTCTTGTAGAATTGCTTCAAATTTCTGTTAGTGCTCATGGCTGTCCAAAGTGTTATTACAGGCATGTAATTGTGTTCTCCTAATCTTTCTCTTTTGAATAGCTGAGACAGAAAAAACTGCTCTGCAGTAATGTGTAACTATTTGTGTTTGGGAACCACCTGGGACTGGTGCATAAATGTTTGTTAAAGGCAGGATAGCAGCTGGTGAGACTTGTTGCCCTTTGTTGCAATCACAGCCCCTTCCCATTACACTGGTGAATCATTAGCCCTGGTGGTGCATTTTAGAGTTGCAGAGCAGAACCAATGGATTCATGAACATAATGTATTCTCCCAAGGCAGGCTAAAACCCGTTTGCCATTCTCTAATTATAAAAGTAGTGGTGCAGTATAAACATGCCTTAGCAGTAGTTTACCCATCCATCCATCCATCCATCCATCCATCCATCCATCCATCCATCCATCCATCCATCCATCCATCCTAGTCTGCTGGAAGGAGGTTTCTGAGTCCTGATGGACAAATAAGAAAGAAAGAAACATGGCCTACCTGACATTGTATTTACATAGGAATTGACCAATATTCTTTTTGTCTCCTTCTCCTAAATTCTATGGTGTATTATAGAAGTCTTAGAAGGAAAGACCCAGCAGAACTGTAAAATATGTGTGCACGGCTTTTGAAACTGGTGGGATTAAATGTGGAAAAGAAGTACAAATTTAGCTATGTTTTTGGGGGCTTTTAATTATCAGCATGATAATTCAATAGATCATCACTTGATTTTAGCTGAAATTCAGTCATATGATAATCTCAAATTCTACAAGGATCCAACTGGAGAAATATCATATAAAGTGACAAAAAATTCCCTAAAGCAAAAGCAGCAGTGTGACATGAAACAGTGACCTCTCCAAAAGCACAATGTAATTAATTCTTACTGAAACTTATTGGTTACTTTTCTTCAATTTCAATGGCATTGCTATTAACAATGTGTTTCCAGTGTTACCAAAAATAGGTAAAAATACAAACTCCTTAACACAGTGTAGCATTAAGAAGCAGGCTTTCTTTATTTGGCTGGATGCATGAGGGGATATCCTTTGAAATACTGTGCATTCTGAGTACAGAAAAAGATGTTGAGTCCAGTAAAAGCTCCTATTTAGAGGCTTTATTTTACACATATATTCCTTGATTTTCCTGGAATAAATATACATTTGATAATCATTTCCCCAAAATCATTAACATATTTTTCCCTCCTCTCTGCAGATGTGTTTTTCTGTCCTGGGGGTCTCTTTGGTGGTCCCTGGTGGTTGGTGACCCCCAAGTCAAACCTGACTGCCTGGTGAACCAGTAAAAGTTGGCACAACTGGGCTGGTTGCTCTCCAGTTCTTCTTCCTACAGAATAAGCATTGTGCAGTTCCATGGGCCAGTGGTTTTTCAAGAATGATCCTTGTATTAACTGACCAGGTGCAAACAATTCTTCATCTGGCAACATTCCCTCCTTTAAGGCTTGGGAAGCTTGTCTTCAGCTGTTCCAGGAGGTGGCCTTTTCCTGCTTAGGGGTTTGTTTTTTAAACAAATTGGACATTTCACTGTTACTGATTTGTCTATTTCAGTCGTTCCCACACTAAGTACAGAGTTTTGGAGACTAGATGTCAGGGACTCAATTCCCCCATGGGTTTTGTTGTGTTCTCTTCCCATTACTTTCCTCCTTACAGGAAGTGGAACTATAACCTGTTGTCTGTTTGTTGCCCCCCATCCCTCTTGATTCTTAGTGGCTTTTAATATATTTTCTAAATATTGATCCTCACTGTCAGAATTAGCCTTAAATTCAGATATGTCAATTTTTTTTTTGGTGGCACTAACTCTGGGATGCTTTTTTCAGCTACTCCTCGAGCTGCTTTGTCTGCCAGTCGGTTTCCCACTCTAACATTAGTTTGTCCAGATTGATGTGCTTTGCAGTGCATCACTGCCACCTCCTTTGGTTTTTTAACTTCAAAAGCTGTAAAATTTCTTCTTTGTGTTGATTAGATGATCCTTGAGTTGATAGCAGTCCTCTTTCCTTCCGTATGGCTCCATGGGCATGAATTACAACAAATGCATATCTAGGATCAGTCCAAACGTTCACTCTTTTGCCCACTGCCAAGTTCAATGCTTGTTTTAGGGCTATTATCTCTGCTTTTTGGGCTGATGTATTAATTGGTAAAGGCTGAGCTTCTAATACCTCAGTGGCAGTCACCACTGCACATCTTGCCATCTATTTCCATCTTTCATGAAACTGCTACCATCTGTAAATAATTCTGAATCAGGATTCTCTACTGGTTCATCCTGTAAATCATTTCTGCTGGAATACCTGGTCCATGGTTTGGAGACAATCCTGTGACAGGGCTCCCTCATCCACTGCCTTTGGATCGAGGAGCACGGCTGGATTCGTGGCTGCTGTCATTTTTAATTCCACCTCATCCTGCTCCAAGAGCACTACTTGGTATTTGAGCATCCTGCTGGGGGACAGCCAATGCCCTTCCTTTTGCTCTAATATGGATGTCACCATGTGAGGCACAAAACCAGTGATGTGCTGTTCAGTCTTGAGTTTCCTGGCCTCTTGGATCAGTAGAACAGCTGCAGCAATTGCTTGCAAGCATCCTGGCCATCCTCTGCTCACATCATCCAGCACTTTGGAGAAATAGCCCACAGGTCTCCAGGTTCCCAATTTCTACATCAGGACTCCCAGCTCCCCTCAAGTTATCTGGGCATCCAGTTTTCCCAATAAATCTCTTCCCAACAAGGGCATTGGACATTCAGGCATATAGAGAAACTGATGGGTAGTGCAGTTCTTTCCTAATTTTAATTTCATGGGCTGTAAAAAGGACCGAGTTTCACTTTTCCCTGTAGCACCAGTTACATTTACCACATTGTGTACATTTATCACATGTACCAATTTACATGTAACAACTTACAGTTTACAGTTTACAATTTACAATTTACAATTTACCAATTTACAATTACCACATCCTTACTAAGCTTTTCTTTACATGTACTCAATACAGAATAATTTGCTCCTGTGCTTACCAAAACTTCCACTTCTTTTCCCAGCTTCAGGGGCTCAGCTGGGGTAGAATCCCCCGTGTCCCTTCAGTCTTCATCTTCTCATATAACAGCCAGTGAGGCAGGGTCCAGCTTCCCAGCCTGCAGGTCTTCCCGCTTCCAATGCTCCTTTTCCTTACCAAGTGCGCTCTGGTCTTCCTCTACTCGTTGTCGGGGAAACGATGGGAGCCTCCTGCCTCCCCTTCCCCTTGTTCTGCCTCGCCTTCCTCTTTCCCCTCCCCTGTTGGACAGTTCCTTAGCACCCTCTAGAGTTGTAAGTAGGTTCTCGTGTATCTTGTTCTCCCTTCCAGCCTGTCACATTTCCTTTTCTCTGTCCCTGTTGAGATATGCTTTCCAAGCTTCATCTAACAACTTTCCTGAATCACACCACTCCAGTCCTTCCATTTTCTGGAGTTTCCTTCTAATATCTGGGCCGACTGCCCTATAAAGATAGTTGCTAACTGTACAGCCTCCTCTGGATTATCAGGATCCAGATTAGTGTATTTTCTGGCAGTGACCTTCAATCATTCGATGAAAGTTGCAATCCTGTCCTGCTTTACCTCGTACAATTTTGACCAGTTCAAGGCTTTCAGTGTAGCATGCTTTACACCAAATAACACCCATCTCTGGTACCTTGTTAAACGATCTCCAGCCCAGGTAAATCAGGGTCCCACCTTGGGTCTGTTGAAGGAAAATTCTGATCTACAGTTCCTTCAAAGTCTCCGTGAGCATGTGCCCCCTCCACCTGCTTCTGCCCACCGTCAACACCATCTTTTTTTCTGTACTAACCAATGATGTTAACTAGTGTATCATTACTTGTGTATCATTCCAGTCAGGGTCCTGAGTCCTAGTTATGGTTCCTGGTGTAATTCCAGATGTTTGGGATAGCCCTGGTTTAGTAGTCACAGAATCACAGGACCATTTAGGTTGGAAAAGGCCTCTGAGACCATCCAGTCCAACCTGTGACTGATCACCACCTTGTCAACCAGACCATGGCAATAAGTGCCATGCCCAGTCTTTCTTTAAACACCTCCTGGGACTGTGACTCTACCATCTCCCTGGACAGTTCATTCCACTCTGACTTCACCAAATTATTTTTAGGTTTTTCCACGTTTCAGGGTAAGGGAAGTCCCTTGCTTTCTGCCTTCTTTCCCTTTCTCTACTGCTTTAGCTTGAACTTTTTAATAACATTGTCCCCCAGCCAACTTTGCAGACAAATAGTATATGAAATTATTCTGTGGAGTGAGACCAGAAAGGCTTTGGAAAGCCCTCTTTGTAAATGTTCCTCCTAAAAGCTGCAGAAAACACAGTCTGTTGAAGAAATGAAGCTTTTTCCTTCACTGACTGATACTGAAGCAATGCCACATGTTGTGCTAATTCCCTTGATTCAGCCACACAACACAAAGGAAAGCAAGTACTAGAGTTGCCTGGCATAGTCCCAAAAAAGCAAGACAGTAGCTAGTGCAAATGATGAAAACAAGTGCAGTTTTATTAATGAGCTGAGCTTTAAGCCCACCAGCCAATTTGAAATGACTGCATTTGCCAGTGTCCAAGAATCCTGAAAGGTCAGAGCACAGGATGATACAAATTCACTGCTAGCTCATCTATGAAGGCCATCACAAGGGGAAATATATGCTATACATATCCAGGCTCATGTTACAGACTTCAGTGGTGTCACTCCTGTGCTTTCCATTGCAATTCAGACTTTCTTACACTTGAAGGAGGGCCACACACCTAATGAAATGAAGAAATAAAGATACAGGGAAACAGCTACAGGACATGGTCGATTCACTTTTTCCACGAGCCTGGGAAATGATGCTGATGTTGCTTTTCCTGGGAGCACAGAAAGAAACTCCGACCCAAAAATAGTTCAATGGGTGCATCAGCTAGTTAGTTATGATTGAACTGTATGTGTGAGATTGCAACTGGTAAAAGCACAGTTTATTTCTCTGTTGATACAAGGACCATGCTTTCGTAACTATAGAGCACCCACAGGTCAGCATGGCCCCCCTTGACTTGTGATCCCTTGTTCTGTCTCTCAATAAACTTAATGCCTCTGCAGTCCACCCCTATTTATGACACAGGGTTTTACTTCATTCTATTTGTACAAGGAGTACAGCACAAAAAGTAAAGGGCCTCCTGAAGGAAAGGAATTGATTGAAAATGTGCTATCTTTCCTATCTGGGTTGTGATGTGGTTGTTTCATGCAGTGGTCAAGGTCCCCTTTGCTGATAGCAGGAAGTTGACCTCGCTTCTTCAGAGAAACTGCTCCCAGAGATTTCTCAGCACAGAGGAAAATGAGCAACTTTCTAGTCTGAGGTGACTACCCTTTCTGGAACTTCTGTAACTAAAACCTCTGTATCTAAAACCAGACTCCAGAGTTTCCCATGATTTTGTATGGATGCAGATTTGAATTTATCCCTCCCACCTCTGCAGAAGAGCAGGAGGTGGAGAGATGGCATCCTGTGTGACCTCATAGGGGGAGGGCTTGGAGCTTTTAGCAAATAATAGCTGAGACTCTTGGACAGCACAAACTGCAGACTTTCCCTTTGTATTTACACCTATAGATTGAAATAATTTGTCTCCTAGGCTACACAAGTAGTCTCATCCCTTCTGGGAACAAGGATGTGCAACAAGTCTGATGTCTTGAAAATCTGTGTATATAAATATGTTGCCAGATGGGGAATCAGAGACTATGGAGTACAGGACTCACCTGTCTTTAGGATGAGAGATATGCCCTGTTTTACGAAACATGTGGAACAGATGGAGTGGGGAATGCTCAGAGCCCCATCCAGCCTGGCCTTGGACACTTCCAGGGACGGAGCAGCCACAGCTTCTCTGGGCAACCTGTGCCAGGGCCTCAGCACTCTTTAAACGGAGTAATTTCTTTCCAGTATCTAATCTAAACCTAGCCCTTATCTGAACTGTTCCCCAAGTTTCCATTCTGGTCAGCAAAGAGAAATTAGCATTTCTAGGGCTCAATTTATCTCAGTGTATTGTCGATTTCTAAATTAAGTGAGCTGCGTCCTTAAATTCCTTTGTCTTTCCTGGGCAAAGTCAGCTGAGAGTGACCACGCTGGATGTCCTCTGTACACACCTTGTAAGCTGCTCCCAGTTATCTCAGAGGGAGCTTTAGTGTCCCCTTGGTGGACACTAAAGTTGGGCGAGATGAACCTCAGTGTGTCTGGCTGCTTGTTCCTGTTTTCAGAAGTGTTTGCAAACTGCCTTGTTTGCTTTTCATTAATGCTTTGGCTTCTTCTCACCTTGGCCTGGCTTTAGCTGAAAATGATATTTTTTTGTATTAAATGATATTATTTATATTTAGGTAACTGATTTGTGTCAAATACATGCATCCTGTCCTGCACATTGAAAAAATTTGCAAGAGAGCAAAGGACAAAATTATCCTTTGGGTTACTGAAGGCTGATCTCTGTAAAGCGTTAGAAATACTACAAGCACTTATAGGAAAATTTCAGGCCACTTCTTTTTTCCTTTTTCTTCTCCTCACTTGATTATTTTGTTAGGATTTTATTTTGTGTCTTACCAGATCAATACTACCTCTAGTTAAAATACACACAGCCTTCTAAAAGTAGGAGTAGGGGAAAGGGAAGAGAGCTAGGACTGCAAAGTTCTCACCTTGGTGTTATGGAAATAAACATCCATCTCCCAAATTAATTCCCCAAATTCCACTTTGTCTGTGAAAAGACATAACAAGGTGCAATGAGCAACTGCTTTGAAGTGAGAAACATTTGATCCTTCTGACTTTAGATCTTTTGACAGAGAACTTCTGTGCCGATATCCCCACGTCACCTCTGCTATGCAAACAGGGGAAAGGCCACAGGCACTCAGCTTCTGCTGAGTCAAGGACTGAACCTGAGAGCCCTGAACATGAGTCCAGTATAAAATCCACAGCCTGCAAAATGCTTCAGGCTCACACAGGAGAGAATCTGAATTGATTCTTTAAAAGCTGAGTGGTTTTCCTGCTGAAACCTTTGTCGCTGCAGGAGAAGGATAGATGTGAAATAGAAATTCCCTCAGCTTCTCTTACACTCACTGGATGCCTCAAAGCACAATCTGCTGTGTGGGCAGACAGAGAATATTTCTAAGGGGTAAAGCAGATATCTCAGAAAATCAATAAGCTTTAGTGTAGGGAGTAACCATGGCAAACAAAGTGTTTGCAAAGGCTCAGCCTTCAGGATTTCTCTGGATGGGCTCAAGTGGGGGAAAACTGATTGTCAGTCACACCTAATCCCCTTAGCTGAGCTCCTGCATTCTGAGAAGCACTTCTCAGAGACAGGTACCTCGGGAAACTATGATGCTAAGCAGAGTGTTGGGCAGTCAGCAGCCTGTTTTATGCATGTTTATGCCTTTGGATGCCAGACTGAATAATTCAGCTGGCCTGGTGCTCATTTGGCTCATTTGCTAATCAGTGCCATCAATCAATGCCATCAGCCCAATGCAAGTTAGTTCAGAAGGAAGCTTTGCACAAGGCAGGGCTGAAATTAGACATTCAGGTAGAAATAATTCAAGATAATTGATGACTAAAATGTATGTTTTGTCACTGATCTGTCAGACAGCTGTCACAGTTATTCTGATGCCTGGCTGGTCATCTCTTGGTGCCTGATGTCAATGAAAAGGAGATTTATCCTTTTTCTGGAGGCAGAGATAGGCCTGCCCTGGATGGATGAAGGGAGACCACTATTCAGATTATGTGGGAAGAGAATTAAGCTCATTTGGACTGAGCACTTAAAGGACTGGTCAGCCTGAGTCAGTGCTTTATAGGGGATGGTCTCCAAATAAAGGAGCAACAGATCTATATTTCTGTTGGACCAAAGGAACACGGGAGGGCCTTTGTTTCATTTCAGTAGGCTTTGGAAGATGCCTCTGCTTTGGAAATCTGCCTACTACAGTTCATCAGTCAGCTTTTTAAAAAGCTTTTATTGCATTTCAGAAAAGCAAGAAATCAAATGGAGCCCTCTGAAAACAAACCAACCAACCAAACAAAAATTAATAGCAAAACAGTCCTCTAGGGCAAGGAATCTGGATTGCTGAGTCTGATCTCACTGTCGTGCCTTTTGCTCTACTATGGGAGAAGTATTAAGTCAGATATTTGCATTTTTGCTTTTCAATATTTAACTTTGTTTTTTTCCTTCTTTTTCAGATAAACCCAGTTACCCAGTACTAAGAAAAACATTTTTCTCTTAGTCCCCTGTAAATTCCAGCTCAGGAAATTATCCTAAGCTTACACTGATGTGTGATGTTTCACTTTTAAGGATACCAAATGCATTCATAGCTGTCAAATCTAATGCAAGTCAAGTGATTGTTCTTCTAGCTAGCAGCTGCAGCATCCTCCAGAAGATAATACAGGACTTAGGTTCCCACAGGTCCTAAAAGCATCTTGTTCTTTTCAAGCACAAAATCATCCTGCCTATGACCCTGTATTACAGGGCACCATCATTTATATAATCAGTGTATCATAAAGAGACAATTTAAAGATCAATTCTAAGTGTTTGAAATCCTTCATTCTCTTAAGTTTGCTTGCATATTAATGTCTTGTAGAGTAAAGCCTAAAAATGGGGTCATTTGAATTAGGGTTTTTTCTCGGTTGAAAAATGAAACAAAGCACTTGTCAATGTTTCTCATTCTCCAGAGTTTTAATAATGATCCCCAAATGTAAGACATTCACAATTTTCTGCAGAGCTAACCCTACACATCCAGGGCAGTATTAAGGCAGTGACACACAAAAAGACTGAAGCTGTCTGGATCCATCTGTGCAAAATGCCCTCAGTGCATATGTGCAGGAAGACTTTTTAGGGTGGTTTCAGTAATGCTGTTTTTCATATGATTTGAATAGTCCAAAGGGCTATGTTGTGTTATCAAATCTAAATTGCACTTGGGTAACACTGAAGTGATAGGTAGAAACCAGATAAAGGAAGCCATAAGCTGCTTCTGTCAGTATTGTTTGAGAGGGTCATAAATGCTGTCGGGTTCAGACACCTTCAATTATGCAAATCTTGAAGTATGTTTTAAATAATAAAATTGGTACTGGTGTACTTTTATTAGCAAATGATTCAGGAAGAGAAGAGCTGGGGATTATGAGGACTGCAGCTAACCAGAAAGAGAGGGGAGAAGAGCAGAGGTGTGGCTGAGGTTGGTGTGGACAGGAGAGTGACAGGGGAAGGCTGCTGGTGGATCTGAAAGGGAGATTCTGCGTGTGCTGGTGGGGAAGGTCTCAGGTGTAAGAAAGGCAGTGGAAGCATCTCCCCAAGGTAGGGGCATGGCTTAACCAGCCTTCTCCATTTCTCTGCTGATCAGGAATCTGGAGGTCTCCTGGCTAGAAAAAGGATGGGCTGATCCACTTTCAGTGCCCACAGCACATGAGCTGCTCTCTGCAGAAACCCACAGCCTGCGTGTGCTGTGGATGTCTGGGGAGATCTCACTGACTCTGGACCTGCTCATTTATAAAGAGACAAAGGGACTTAGCCTTGGGGTCTTGGACACCTTTCCAAGAGCTCCAGACAAGTTATAATTGTCTAGTACATCTCTGGGTCTTGCACCTCTCGTTCCCTCCCTGGCATGAGAAGGAGCACAAGGACTTTCAGAGGTGTTGAGTGAAGGCACACAGCAGGAGAGATGTAGCAGCTATAAAGTGCCTGATTTTACATCCTCTAACAACCCTCTGGCTCTGGTCTGCCTCTACAGCAGCAAGAAGTGTCAGTCAGAGGGAGAACTTCACTTCCTCAGCTTCAGAAGATAAACACATGTTTATAAATTTTAAATTGCCCTTCTTATTCATATTATTAGGTATTTCTGTTGTTATCAAAAACCAGGATCATCACATTCCAGAGCTTGAAATGAAGAGATTAGGAACTGCATTCAAGCCCTAATGTTTGCCACAGCTGATTTTATACATTTATTAAAGAATGAATGTCTATTGTACTATTTGTTGCTGGTCAGAAGAAATATGCCTTTATAATAGAACTGGTTTCTGTTCACTATAAATATCATAAATATAACTTAGGGGCTATTTAGAAATTAATTCAAACCAATCAAAGTGTTATCTACTCACTTAAAGCCAAACAGTGGCAAAATGCCCAGCACAAAAGGTACACCTCTAGATTTATGTCTCAAAAATTAATAAGCATTCTTTTTGAATTAAGGTGCTGATACTGGCTGGCTGCACCATTTTTCTGCTGCACTCCTCTTTCACGTTCCATCAAAAAAGCAACCAAAGAAATGGAAAAGTAGCTTGGAGATTTGAAGCCATCTTCATCAGATGAGAGTGATGTAGCCACTGCTTGTTGTGCTGCCAGATAATGAGGGCAGACCTGCGATGCCAAATCTTTCTTGTTGTCCAGACAAATCACTTTACAAGCTTAAATAAAAGAAATAGACCGAATAACTCTGTAAGATGTTTGCCCAAACCATAAATATTTATTTGACCGTCTCTCTGATTTTAAGAATAAAAGACAATCCAGATTATATTTACATATATTGCTTTTAATATATTCATATATTCATTTCCACATTCTAAAGTCGTCTTTCGTATACGTGTGTGAATTCTTCCTACACATTTAAAGAAGTCTTGCACATAATTATTTCATTTGATATTCAGCCATCAACAATTGTTGCAAAGTGACATTACTGCAGCTGGTAACATTTAATATCTTTATTTCTAGCCTAAAAGTCACCTATTTTGCCATCAGTCAGACCTAGTAATGAAAAATCCTGGCATCCATGCATAAACATGCTGTTCCAAACAAAGCCAGTATTATTTCCATTTTTTTAAGGATAAAACACAGGGCTTAGTCTAGAGTTACATTCATGCAAGAAAGGAAGAAATATTTTTTAATAAGGTATAAGGGTTTGAAGGAAAATGGTGGATACACTTGAAACCATGAAGACATATGAGGCTGTATTTTGATATTTACACTTGCTGTCTGTATTTAATTTCATTTCATTTCATTTCATTTCATTTCATTTCATTTATTTTATGGATAATTTTAGGAATTTGACTGCAATCCAAAATGTAGAAATAAACTGCATGTCCTTTCTCTCCCATTAGCTTTTCTTTTTATTCCTCAGACATCTCCATTTTCTTCTCTTTGTATAATAATAACAGAGTGGTACAAGTATAAGAAATAATCATCTGAAAATGCAGAAAACTGAGGGCAATTTTGTGAAAAGCAGCTGGAATTCCAGATCTGTAAATGGTGGCATTAATTTGCTCAATTTTGCATTTAACCTGTTGGCCTTCAGAAGCATTTTCTTTTCTTCAGAGAAAAATAAAATAACTAATGACATTGTTACTAAGATGACAGAAGGAGAGAATTTCGAAAAATTCTGTTGATTAAAGTGCATCTGAAGAAATTATGCACTCAGGCAGGTAATTGAGGTGTTTCTGTTGTGAATGGAAGTTTCTGGAGCTGGCTGACTGCGTGGAAGCCAGTGAGTTAACAAGCAGAATAATAAAAAAAAGAACTCACAGATAACCCCATATTACACCTTAATCACATAATTTATTATGGCAAGATAAGAAAAAGAGAGACAGACAATGTGAAATATTAATCCTGGGGACTTGGATGACATCTAGGAGGTCTTAATATGGATCCATGAATTTAAGGATTGATGTGGATGTTGGCCCAGCAGTCTTTGAAAGTTTTTAGCTTTGCTAATCTGGATTGGATCCTGATTTCTCAAGCATGTAAATAAGGATCATTATTTCAGCTAAGTTACATTGTGGTTTTTGTGATGTGGTTGCATATAATACATTACTCCTTAAGTACATTCTGAAAGTTACAAAGGTGTTGGAGGCCTTACCCAAGGCTTTTAGGGCTGAAAGTGATCATTCATTAGTGGTGATGGGGAAGCCACCTCCACTCTGCATCAGTGAACTTTGGGGGTTTGCTGGTATACTCTGCAGAAAAAAAAGGAATTGCTAATGAAAACAAAAACTGACCTAGGTAGAACCATGGTTGGATTTGGGGTGACTGTTCTTTTATTGATTATTTACGTGGAAATTGTGTACTTAACACCCTCTCAGAAAGATCTGGCAGTGGCAGTTACCCCACCAATATTTTAACTTCATTTATTTTACTGAAGTTGGCCCTGATCTCTGCTCTGTGTGACCAGGGACAGGACCTGAGGGAATGGCTGGAGCTGTGCCACGGGAGGGGTTAGGTTGGATTTTAGAAAGTTTTCTTCCCCCAGAGGGTGCTGGGGCACTGAACAGGCTCCCCAGAGAATGGGCACGGCCCCAAGGCTGTCAGGGCTCCAGGAGTGTTTGGACAATGCTCTCAGGGATGCACAGGATGGAATTGCTGGGGTGTCTCTTCAGGGAAAAAGTTGCAGTAACTTGAATGCACAAAATAGCTACTGGAATTGGTGTTTGCAAGCATGTATATATTCTATAAATATAGATTAATAAATGGAAGCAGTATCTAATAACCAGACAGAAGGGGTTGATTGGTTTGACTCAACTTAATATTCCTTCCCAATTTCAGACATCTGATAGAGAAAAAGGGCTGTTAAACCTGCAGATTACAACCATGATCACATCAGCTCAGAGAGGAGATGACCTGGCCTAAAATCAGCCTGGTTTCTAGATTCATGGAAAGGACCATTCATCCCCAAGTCCAACCTTCAACCCAGCACCACCACCATGTTTGTCACTAAACCATGTCTTACAGTGTCACATCCATGTGTTTTTTGAGCATTCCAGGGATGCTGACTCCACCACCTCCTTGGGCAGCCTATTCTAGTACTTGACAAGCTGTGCCATGAAAAAAATTTCCTATTATCTAGTCTAAATCACCCCTGCTGCAACTTGAGGCCACTTCCGCTTGTCCTGCCACTTCTTACCTGGGAGAAGAGACTGACCCCCACCTGGCTAAAACGTCCTTTCAGGGGGGTTTAGAGAGCACCAAGGCCCCCCCTGAGCCTTCTTTTATCCAGGCTAAAAGAGAAAAGGCTACTCCCTGCTCCTCGTGGGATTTGTGCTCTTCACCAGCTTCATTGTCCTTCTTTGGACATGTTCCAGCCTCTTTGGACACACTCCAGGCAGCAGTTCCCAGGGTAATTCTGTCACAGACAGTGCACAGGCAGACTGTGTGTGCTCTGTTAGCCCAGCAGGATCCTGATCACACCTGGGGTCTCTGAGAGCAGCAGGTGTTTAGCCCCTGGAGCTGGGCAGCCAGCACTCCTCATGGCATTCTGCTGCCCAAACCCACAGACATCCTCCCCCTTTGTCCCTGCTTGGTTCAAGAGTTATGGTGGGAATAAATCCCAAAGAGACTGGGACCCATCGAGTCTCCTGCACTGTATGTTGTAAATCTTGGTTGTAATACTTAGGATGGTGGTGTGCATGGAAAATCCAGGTAAGATGAATGATGGATTTTAAGCCATTTTTATTTCAGCACTTCCCAGAAAGGTGTAAAAAACCCCAAGGTGAGGTGATTCATGGTTATTGCCATTTGGAAAAATCCCTTTTCTCCGTTAGCAGTGAGACACTGCTTATAACTGACAATGATTATCTCCCAGGAGAGGCATGGCTAAAGTGACTTCCCTGTCCTTTTGAATGAAGACTTCCAACATGACTAGATGGAAAATACAGCTGTGTGCAACAGGCTGTTGGCATCTGATCAGGTGCAAGTGGATGAAATTACACGGTGTGTTAGACTTGTGGTGAGACTACAGGGGCTATGGAGCCATTTGTACCTTTTAGTCTAAACCAAAATGATATCTCCAAGGATGGGAAGAGTTATGAGCTGTGCTCCATCCCAAGAAAAGGTCTGGGCAGCTGTAAAACATCTGTTTTGAAAGCTTCCTTTGGAACCACAAAAATCTGGGGTTTTTTAAACTCTGTCCAATATTAAGACTAAAATACTGTGTGGCAGAGATTTCTGATTTGTTCTTCCCTTGTTCGGAGCTACATCCTGACTCTGCCAGAGGACAAGTGTGCAGTAGGAATTCTCTTTCCTGTATGAGACATCTGTGCTTAAAGAGCTCATGTAACACAAGAACATATTAAAGAAACCCCAACTCATAATGAGAGAGAAGAAATATAAACTTCGCAGAATATTACCCAGCCACTGAATGACACAGAGAAATGGCACAAAACTTGTGTTTCACTTATCCAGTCCGGATCTGTGTTTTGACTGCTGTTCCCATCACAAATCACAGAAAGCTGTTACAAATACCAGCCCAATAACTTCCCTTTGGACTTTGGAATTAATTTGTATGTCCAGGAATGACTAACAATTTTGGGCAAGATCAAGCTTTACTGGTGCTGGGTGGGAAGGAGTCAGCTTTCTTCCCGGTGCTTCCCAGCTCCCCTCTATCATCTCCTGAGTTTCCTGTAGCATTTTACAGCTCATGACTAATAACTTGGGACTGAGAGACCTCAAAGAACCTTGAAATCAGGGATGATCTTAAGACATAGTTGTGGCCAGCTACATGCTGGATTTAAAGGAAGTGTGTGGACCAACAGGATAGCATTTGCCATCAGACCTTTTTGCTGCGTGCAGTGATGCTCCACATGGTGTAGGTCTCTGAAAAACACACACATCAAAAGACTTTTTTCTGGAATTTTTCTGGTTCCACATACAATACTTCGGCCTATTAATGTATATGTGCTTCAAAATATTACTGTCCAGTTATGCTGACAAATCAAAACAAGCTGAAACCATTCCAAGCCACCAATGAAGCTCCTAGCTCCACTTGAAGTGCTTGTGCACCAGCAATAACAGGGTGACTCATTAGGTTTTGTAATTAATTCCTATGCCAATACGCCAATAAAGATAAGCAGAAAATAAATCAGGCCTCCGTGGCCTGTCGTCTCTCCCTGGATTCCCAGGAATGCCCCTAGGCCACTCCACCCTGACAAAAAAGGGAGAGGGCTTACCTGGCTGAGCTCACCTGCATGCACCCAGCATCATCTTTTTTTGGACCAGTGGAGGTTAAAATCCTCATTTGATTTTCTTTTCTGCCCACTTGTCCCCCTGCCCTCCCTTCATGTCCTCATTCCGTGTGTGTTTATGCCCCGGAGGTGTCGTTATGTGCAGCTGCAGGGCAGGAGAGATAGAGGTGACCTGAGCGGTGGCACTGGCCTGCCACGGTGCCAGGGCAGCGCCCTGCTGGCAGCAGTGGCACTGTTCTGATTAGCTCTATCAGCTGTGCATGTGGCACAAAACATCCTCAGGTGATGACTTGTGCTAAGAGGGATGGAGGAAGATCAGGGAACTTTGTAATCTGCCGTGCCATAAACGCAACATGACTCTGCACAGAGGGCTGGCTTCCTTTGGAGCGTTACCTAAACGCAGGCGGAACTGCCTCACACAGCAGTGCCTGTGGAGTCAGAGACTTCTGAACTCAGAGTTGTCAACTCAGAGCTCTGATTAGTGCTGAACTACAGGTTAATGAAGGAAGGCTTCTCTGAAAGCACTCTGACACTGCAGGGAAGCCCTGCCAGGAAGAGAACTGCTGTTGGAAGTGTGCAGGGATCCAGCGCAGCCCATTCCAGTAAAGCAGCCTTGGCTAAGTCACATTCCCTGATAGCTGGGACCAGCTCAGAGTACACAGAGGGAGAGTTACAGGAGTCTTGTTGTGTTGGGCAGCCCTACACCCATCCTGCAACTGAATTTCTTTAGAACTACACAGAATCCCCTGGTTAGGTTCCTAAATTCTCAGCGTCCAGACACTGAGGTGCCCTAACTTCCCAAACAGTCCGAGCACTCACCATCAACACACATCCAATATTTTGCAGGCTGTCTCTACTAAATAGCCATTGGCCATAAACTTAGACAAGACACTTCACTTGTAACATTAAAATAAATAGGGATTTCATTGAAGCCCTTCAAGTGAAATTCTTCTCCCAGGTGCATCAGGTGAAGCTAAATCCTTTGTCATTTAGGGACATGGGGGTTCATCAGACCTGAAACAATGATGAAGTGGAGGCATTTCAGTTCTTGTCCATGTCAGTTTTACCACTCCATTCATTAAGACAACACTGAAATATTTCACAGCTGTAGGACATTTAAAAATTGAGGAACCTGATGCTTGAAAGTTCTAGCTAAAACCACTCCAAACCCTGTGGATGTACACGCAAATTTTCACTTGTGCAACCAACCCACGTGGCTTTGCCTGCATATTTCCACAATAGCACAATATCTTTTTAGCATGTGCTGCCTTGAGAGGGGTTTGGAGGGGAACAGACTGGCCTCAGCTGGGAAATCTTCAGCTGAAGGAGATGTACATGGTACTGCCTTTTATCAAGCAGAGAAGAAGAGGGTGAATTGAAGCTTGCAGGGCAGAGGCAAGAACAGAACAACTGAAATTTGAAAGCCATTAAAAAAGAAAGAAATTGCTCACCCAACAAGGATATAGATGGGAGAAGGTAAGTCAGCCATGGAGACAGGCAGAGCTGGACTGAAGCAGTGTCCAACTGCCCACTGTATTTGCTCAAATCATAAAGAACCCCCAAAATCCAAGTTTGGCACTGCTCCCTGGCAAGCAAATACCTGTGAAACCTGCTGGTACCCTGTGCACTCCATCAGTATGGATGGCAGGGACCAGGACAAGGAGAACTTGATGCTGGGAAAAGCTCCTCAGAGCCTGGTGCAGAGATCAGGCAATGGGTACTGCAGTCCTGGTGTGTCTGCATATACATGTTCACATATATACATAGACATATATATATTGATAAAGAAGAAAATCAAAGTTGGATGGAGGGTTTGGCACAGTCTTTACACCTGTGCTCTCTTTGTATAATGTAGCTATAATAATGTACTTTTTTATGGCAATGTAGTTAGCATAGTTTTAATAGCAGCTTTTTCCTGCAAGCTGCTGAATATTCTCTTGTTCCTTAAGTCATTGCAATTCAGGATACTGTTCCCTCGAAGGGATAGGCCTTATTTTCCAAGTATAGGCATCATTTGGGGAGTACAAATTTCAACTTCATTTCCCCTGGATTGCCATTATGCACACTGAAAAGACAAGCTACTAAAAAAAAGCAACTGAAATGAGCTCAAAGAACTGGGATTTTTCTGGCTACTGTATTGCTTCTGTTCTACACCTTAGCAATTTCTGTTGTGAATGATTAATTCAGATCCAAGTTATTAGATGAGGCAAATGTGCTGATTCAAAACATAACAGGAATGCAGGAGGAAATGAAAGAGAATAAGCATGGTAAATATGCAAAACATTTTACGATGAGATTACTTCTGCCAGGCCAAGGAAATAAAGTTTTACTAGCTTGTGCTACATGCATATATCTGGAATTATGACTTGCAAAATAAACCTTGGAAATCTCTGTATTCAAATGAATACAGACATTCAGAGTAACACAGGAAGAGGGTTTTTTTAAGCCTTTGGACATACTTTGTATACCTGAAGTAACCATGGTGAAATCTGCTGGCAGAGGATAGATTTTGAATATTTACACCTTAAGGTAGGAAGCAGTGGCTTAGGTGTTCAGCCTGGGAGCCAGAGGAAAATGTTGAGCTCCTCTGAGAGATTCCCTAATTCCTACCTGAGAGCCAGGATCCAAGTGTTTCTTGTACCCCCACTGGAAAGATTCCCCATCACCTCTCATCCTTAGTGACAGGAAACCTCTTTCCAGAGCATGTTTTCCATGATTTTCAATGCCACTAGGACCTGCATGAGTGGAATTCAGAGTTTGCTGATGGCACAGGGCACATTCTGCAGGCAATAACTTTAAGGGCAATTTTATAGGTGAGAAGATCACTTGTCTTTGAGGCTGAGAAAAGAAAAGGGGGGAAAAATCAATTTTACAGTGCTGGCTTTCCTTGAGATTGGATTAGAAGCTGGTAAGTGTCCTTACTCCTTGTGATCAATCCTGGCTGCTCAGGTGTTTCTTGGAAGGATATGTCTATTTATTAACTTCTCACCAGGGCTCATGGGAGTACATCTGGGAATCAGCTCCTCTGACCAAACCCAAGTTGTTATTTTTGATAAAAAAAGAACATTGGTAAAGCTGGAAAATCCCCAAAGCACTGCTTCATTTTAAACCAAGATCTGCATGGAGGTTCTTGAGTTGAAGGTACTGAAGGGCCTTGGCTGAATAAATTGAGGGAGTCTTTCAACAGGAAGGGTGAAGCTACTGGATTTTTGAAGGAAAGGATGAAAAAAAAGAGTGAATTACTTTGTGGCTATTGAAAGGAAAATTGAAAATACTAAACAGTCTAAAATGTTTTGGTTCATAACTATTTATTTTACTGTGATACATTCGCGTTGCTTAAGGTCACATTAAACAAAAGTGGAGCTTTCTGTCTGAAAAGTATTAATGATCATTTCCAGAGATTAATTTTTTTTTCCAAAAAATACATTTGAAACCACCTTATTAATGGAGAACTGCCTCTTTCCTGCAAGTGACTTTTATTTTGATAAATCTGCATATTCTGTGGAAAGATTTCAAAGTCTTCAACCACTTCTGGTCATGAAACACACAGGATTAAAGCCCATGTTAAATATCTATATAATACATCTATTTAAATATCTGTTTTCAGTTTGTGACTTTTTTTGCCTGTACTCTTCTTATAAAGACATATAACATCTTAAAAAAATGATTGTGCTTCTAAGTGCCTCTGCTTTGAAATCAAAAAATCTTCAAAACACTGGCTCCTTAACATCACAAGATTCAAGCACTTGGAATCAGTTTGCACTTTTGAATTGTCAAGCTGTTGTATAATTGATAAAATGAAACAAACAAAAAAACTAATTCACGTAAAATAAGACACTGTTTTTCTAATAATCAAAATTATTTTAAGATGCAGCTTTTCCCTTGGAAGGTAAGAATCGTTTCCAACAAAGTATAATTTACAGAATAATCTTATTAAACATACTTTAAGGCACCATGTAATGTTCATGCTCACTATTTTTTTTTAAATTACATTCTGACCATTACCTCATTTCTTTATCTGGAGAGCCAATAAATGACAAATGGGAAGCATTTTTCATGACTCAGCATTTCAGTTATTTATTAAGTTAGCTCTAATATTTCAGTTGCCTTTATCAACTACCTGAAAAAAAAAAAATCAATATCTGATAAGGCATCGTGGTGTGTAGCAAAGTATATAAGCATGAGGTTTGTGCTGCTCAGTCTCAATTTGTCACTTTGAACCATCTGACTGAGAACTGACTCTTAAATCCCCCTCATATCCCTGTTATCTGATTTGCAGGAACCCAAGACTTAAGCAACCATGTCCAACTCCAGTGAGGCAGAGCTCCTGCACACATTTAAGGGGATTCCCTTTACCACCAGGTCTTCTCCAGAACTTTTAAAATCCTTGGATACTTTTGATGCTAGAGAAGATGATGTCCTTCTGGTTTCCTATCCCAAATCTGGTAAGTTCTAGTTTTAAATGTTAATTGCATGAAGTCTCATGTGTGTGTTTCATGTTCTCTGCTTAAACTACTTGGGAAATGTCTGTGTGAAAGAAATAGGAAAGGGTGTTTGAGTATGTGAATATATTATTCTGTCAGTAAGTGTTCAGATTACAAGAGAGATGGGTCATTTACATTTTGATTCTGTAACTGAAAATAATCTCAGGTGTTTTCATGTTGGAAAGCAAATAAATACTCCTTACCTGTAAGCAAAATCTGCACTTGCAAGATTTTCTTGAGGACTTTCTACATTCAATTAGTCAAGAATTGTATGAAGTTATTTGTGTGGCTCTTGGCTGTACATTTTTTAGTTTCCTATCCTCTCTTCACCCGCCTCTCTTGCACAGAGGAGCACACAGCAAGGGGGAGCTCAATCAGTACTTTCCAAATATACAGACTCAAGTTACTGTAAGGAAAAAAACCCCCAAACAAACAGGTTATTCTAAAATAAATTATAAAAACAATGTAGCCACCTCTCAGCTGACAGAAGTTTGTCTAATGAGATGGTTTTGGTACCAATATTAACACTTCTCTCAGAGTTACACTGTAATTCAGCTACAGCCCAAGTATTTTTAAGTGTGTATATATTTGGAGCCAATGGGATTACTTAGTCACGTAGTTTCTTGAATCTGGAGGATTAGAAATATACCTTGTTCACTAGCAAGATGTTTCCATGTGAGCAATGCATGTTTCAAAGTAATAAATATTAATCCTTTTTTGTTTGTTTGTTTTGTTTTCTTAAAATTACATTTCTGTAGGGACCCACTGGCTTGCAGGAGTTATAACAAAACTTTACAATACTCAAGTTACAATAACATCTCCCATTGAGTTTGGAGACATTTCCCAACTGGAGAAGCTGAATAAACTCTCATCAAAGAGAATCATCCCAACACACTTAGACTACAACATGTTGCCTCCAAATTTTAAGAATAAGAAATGCAAGGTAAGGCAAAAATGATCTCAAAGCAGTAAAATACATAGAAAGTCTACTAGGAATCTATTTTGTCCTCTTTATCCTTAGTAATCTTCGAATGATTTGCAGTTTTTAGAAGTGTTTTGCTGTGAATTTTGGAGACACAGCTGACCAGCTGTTGAAGGCAGCAGGAACAGAGACTTGGACTAGGGACTGGGTTCTGCTCCTGCCCCACTGCTCCCATGGGTGATTTCTACACCAGGCACCACACAGAACTTCAACATCTTTCAATCAGAAATCTCCCATTAGGAATGGGGGTGTCCTCATGACCCCATTTCCTACTGTCTTAGAAAATCTTGGGTACTTATAGGCTGTTCTGGGATTAAAAGTACTCTGTCCCTCCTGCTGGAGCTTTGGGAAGAGCCCATAAAGGTATTGGGAAAAAGAGGAGAAATGAAACGTGGGATGCAGATTCAGATCACAGTTTTAAGTTCATAGAATCACAGAATCACCCAGATTGGAAGAGAGCTAAAGATGATCATATTCCAACCCCCATGCCATGGGCAGGGACACTTACTAGACCAGTTCCTCCCATGCTAATGTGGGAGATCTTTAAAAAATAAGCTCTGGGTCTCAGATTTTATATTAAAAGTCAAACATTTCAGGATCACTCAGATCCAGACTTTTGAGACAAAGCTAATTTGAATGAAAGGCCAATATTTATGTTTTACAGCTGTCCTTTGAATGTTAATTACTAAATGCTTTCATATGTGAGATATATGAGATAATATACTGACTCAAGGTTAAAGTTAACACAGACTCTTTCATAAAACATAAACATTACCCAGCTGGAGCAAACACACGCCTGCCCACATGGAATTGTTTACTAATCACTGTGGACTCCTCACTAAGTAGAGATAAATACATTTCTAATTTAATGGCATGATCACCGAAGGAGGAATCCTAAAGGAAAGGGTTTTGACACTGCAAACTGCCTATGACAATGCTCTATTTACACACAGAGCTTCTCTAAAATAAAGGGAGGATATTATCATTAATAACTACATTTTCTCTGTTTACAGATGATCTACATCAGCAGAAATCCAAAAGACACTGCAGTTTCCATGTTTCATTACTACAGAGATAACCCAAACCTTCCCACTGTAGACACCTGGACTGCTTTCTTTGACTTGTTCTTAAAAGGCAATGGTAAGGATAAATGTTTTCTCCTTGCAGTTCATGTTAGTTTACTGTGCACAGAAAGAGTTAAGAAATTTGAACTGTGTGAAAACTCCTTATTGCACTCTTTATCCATATGGGGTTGGTGGGGATAAATTCTAATGCCAAGCTAAACAAGAGCAAATAACAGGATGCTTCCTTCAGCCCTGCAAGGAGTCATTCTGAGAAGCAGCTGCATCACTCCAGCACAACAGCTCTTCACAGATTTTGCTGCTTTTTGCTACCCTGGGCGAGCAGAGCAGTGGTTGGTGACAGGGCACATGAGGTGACTGTCACCAGGCTGCAGGGACAGCTGTGACTGCAGGTCTGGTGTCTTCTCCAGGCTGGGAGACAGCCCTGGGCAGCCCAACAAAGGAGCCTGGACACGTTCCTGAAGCCACACTCTCCCTGACGTGTTGTCTCAGAAATGGGGTCCAAAGACCAAGGACAAGAGGGAGATTTTTTAGGAGTGGTGGGATGGCAGCTGGCAACAGGACCTTGTTCATGTTGAGCACTCCCATTTTTAGTGTTTTATTGCTCCTTTGAGGACATGTGTCACCACAGTGACGATAACAGCAATAATGACTGATCAGCTTGAAAACTGAAAGAAAAGTGCTACTGCAGTCATCATGGGCTCACAGCAGAGCTCCAGAAGTTGATTTGTTTACTGCCTCTTCCAGGCTTTGGCTCAGGTCTGGTGTTCTGAGTTCAGAGCAGCCCTAAGGCACGTGCTCCAGTGATTTGCAGGATCTTGGCTTGTTTAGTACCAACTCTGAACACACAGTAGTGAAAAAAAGGAAAGAGGATTCTGTTCAAGGCCAGGTTGGATGGGGATCTGTTGGAACTAAATGATCTTTAAGGTCCCTTCCACTCTGAACCATTCTGTGTTTCAATGATTAAATTTTAAAAGCATCTCCTATTTACCCGTAAATTATTAGCCAGCTTCTATTTTCCAAGTGCTTATGTGTGGCATGAATAGATAACCATGTAGGTTACAACAGAAATGTAGGTAAGAGGTGATGTGGAGGGAAAGGTGGTAAATTTTGCTCCTGGTAGAAACATTTCAAGGTTGTGCTGCTTGATCCAAATCCTGCAGTACTCTTGCAGAGTTAATAACAGTCCAAAACAAGGGCTAGGACACACAGGGACAACTGTAATGAATTCCCTGGAGTCTCCAAGGCTTTCCTGAAGTCACCAGGACTGTCCTATCACTGGCCACATCCCCAGAGTAGCTGGCCAGGGGAGGAGGGTTTAATTGCACACTGTGGAGCCTTGCACATGCCTTGCACTTAGAAACTGCTTTATGTGCTGGAGAGGGCTACAGACTGGAGCATCCAGCTTAATTATAGCTATTAATTATAATTCATACTTAATTATAACTCAGAGTTTGTGACCAAAATGATGCCCATTACAAGATTGTAATATTCTGGTGGTGGTGGTTATAAAGCAAAGTCACAGCTTTGGAGAATGCTGGCTGAGCTTGCTCTGTTCATGCCTCTTCTCATTGCCCTGCAGGAGGTTTTCATCTTGCCTTTGTAATGGAGAGGTCAGAATTTTGGTTTTTAAAAGAAAGCTGAAATCCAGCTGTGTTCCCATGGTTCAGCAAATGGTACATTCAGACAAAACAGATCAGCTACAAACCCCTTTATCTGTGTCACTGGCTGGATGAGGCTTTTGCATAAGTTCTTTATGTAATTCTTCTTCAGCATTTAAAAATTATACAGATTCCCTTCTGCTGGGATGAAAGAGAGGTAACAACAGTGTGCCCCGTTTACCAGACTGCTCATTTCACCTCCTGCTGAGGTGATCCTATCTCTGTGACACATCTCAGACATGCAGTCATCTGTGAGATGTTCAGATCTTGTTAGGCCAGTGCATTTTCCTTCATTATTTGCCTTTCCTTAGATCTGGAGCCTGTTTCCACTACAGAATCATATCTCAGCATAGTATCTGGTATGAAAACAAATTCCAAGAAGAATGGAAACCTCTTTGGATGTTACTTTGTAAGTTTGAGTCACTTGACACAAAGAACTGCCTCTGTTTTAGAGGAATACATGGTATATATTACAAAAGGATCATTCACCTAAATGAGTGAGATACCATCACAGTTACTAATGACTGAAGTTTATCTGAATCTCTTTTACATGGGCTTTCCTTTCAGTTGTTTGTGGATCCTGGTTTGATCATTTCCTAAGCTGGGAAGAACATGAAGATGAAAAAAACATCCTCTTTTTGTTCTATGAAGACATGAAGAAGGTAAATATGCTCTCAGAAGGCATTACTTGTAAATTAGCATCCTTAAAACATCAAAGAGGAAGTTATAATGAAAAAGGAGAAAGAAGGAAAAAGAGAATATATATCTTTGGACATATTTTATATTTGCATAGAATTTTATATTAGTGAAATAATTCTGATGGCACAAGTTATAGAAATATTAAATCCTGTGAGAGTTGCATTTCTTAGATGCAGGACTGGGACTCATTACACAATTTTCCTCAGGCTCAGGAAGAACTTCAAGATCTTCTTTTTTTGTCCTGTGGAAAGACCAACCAAGGACATCCACTGAGGGCCACACATTAATTGCCATGCCTGACATTTCAGGTGAAATTTTCCAAAAGTGATGTAAGACAACTGAACTACTCATGTTTGGGTCTTGTGTTCCCAATAAAAAAGAAAATCGGAGGCTGGAGGGGTAGGGAAACAATTTTGATGGAAGAAAAATATCATGCAGACAATTTGCTATTCTTAAAAAAGAAAAAGTAAAATATCAACATACCTTAGCTTTCAGAGAATGAATTTTTAGGTGAATAGAAAACACTTTCTAGTGTCTCCATGAAAATAGGTTTTTTCATTTTTGGGGGAAAAAAAAATTCCACTACTAGGAATAAAAACAAAGCATTTTGGATGCAGAGTCACTTGTGAGATCTCTAGATATAGAACCTCCAATGAAATAAGCTACTTACACAGGAAGCTGGGCTTTGAGTGTTCCTCTATTTCCAGTGAAGTAATTCTGAGAGACAGGAGAACATTTTACCTGAGCTGGGAGGTAAAACTGCCAATGTGACTGTATGTGATATGTCATATTCTGTATTTATTCATTTCTGTGAGTATGGCTAGGAGGGGAAGCAAGTTTACTGCACCTGTCATCTGCACAGTCCAATGACATATTTAGCTTTGCCTGAAAGCAAATAAACGTGTGACAAGCTCATTATGTAATAAAAGGGATCCTTTTCAAATCAGCTAGAAGTCAGATAATCCACCCAGAAACATAAACACTGTCTTTTTCTTACACCTCAGGATCTCCCTAAGGTTGTAAAGAAAATCACTTTGTTCCTGAGTTTAAATGTCAGTGACAGTGATATCCAAGATATCTGCGAGAAGTCTTCGTTCTCAGAGATGAAGAATGACACAGAGAAGGAGAACAGCGATCCCACTCACACCGTGTGTGCTCTGACATCCAACAGGAAGCTCATCTTCCGAAAAGGTAAATTCCTGTGTGCCTAACCCAGCAGAAGGAGTGGGAATGCAGACAGAGGCTGCAATGCAGGTCTTTCCTGGAGTCTTCGGGTCAGCTCTGGGAAGCGATGACAGGATTCTTCAATCTGAAGCCCTCTTAAAAATCACTTCCGAAGTTCACTGGCTGCAAGTTCAGACTTGTACTAGAGAAGCACAGGGGGGTCTGAACTACAGCCTGGCTCATATTGCTCTGTGGGAGCTGCTGAGCCAAAATGAAAGGTTCACCCAGCATTACTCTTTATCTGTCTTTTTTTCCTCTAAAAGTTGACCACCTCAGTGTTTTACAACATGTCTCTCTGATATCACCCACCAAGGTCGCTTACTTGACTAGAATAAAAAAGAGCCAGACACATTCCTTCTGAATGAGACTGATCTTATCACCCCTTATCTTATTGAAATATTCCTGGGGAAGGAATATGCTGACAACAACAACAACAAAAGAATGGTCATAGGTAACTTCCAGACCCTGGAAAATCTTCCACAGTGCTTAGCTCAGATGTGATTTTAAAATACCCGCAGGAGCTGTTTTCTTGCTTCTGGCATTTCAGAAACTTCCACAGTTTTGGATAATAAGCAAATCAAACCCCTTGTTTTTACATGGATTTTGATTATCTTTATTTAGTTAATTTTTGAACAATAATTGGCAGTTTAAAACTAAGAGTTGTTTCAATTAATAAGCAGAGAAATCGTAGCTTCTGTTAATTCACGATGGTTTTACCAGTTGGCAGAAACAAATGACAACATACAGTCTGCCAATAAAAAAGAAACAAAAAAATGAGATGCATTTTTCTAAGTCAGTGAACTTTGACAAAGATATGATAAAAATTTTGAAAAATCCCAACAGTTTCACTTACAAGTAGTTCCTATGCAAATCCCAGACATTTAGCTAGTTTCAGCCAGTTTACAAAAGATTTATATGAATATATTATGCTTCAGACTGTCTTTTCTTGTCCTTTCTGTCTGAATGCTATTTTAGTCAGAAAATGGGATGACTATTTTAGTCAGGTTTGGGATGCAGGGTCTTTAGAGCATCCACATGAGGGGAAACTGTAAGCATTGTCTCATAAAAATGTGTCAGTTTAAATAACAATTTCCTTTTTGCTTGAACTGGGTAACATTGAAACACTCTTCTGATCACCAGTGTCCATGGCCACCCAGAAGTACTTAACTGCCCTCTTAAGTAGCTGGACATCTCATCCATAAAAATTCCTAGAGATTAGACAAGAGCCTGGAGTGACAGGACAAGGGGGAATGGCTTCACACTGACAGAGAGCAGGTTTAGATTGGATATGAGGAAGCAATTGTTCCCTGTGAGGGTGGGGAGGCCCTGGCACAGGTTGCCCAGAGAAGCTGTGGCTGCCCCATCCCTGGCAGTGTCCAAGGCCAGGCTGGATGGGGCTCTGAGCAAGCTGGGATAGTGGAAGGTGTCCCTGCCCCTGGCAGGGGGATGGAACTGGGTGATCTTTACGGTCCTTTCCAACCCAAACCATTCTGTAATTCTACAATTTCCTCTACTGACTGTGAAAAACCCCAGGCAGAGACCTTTACATCTGCCCAGATGACCAGGAGCTCTAATTCCACCTTGGAAAGCTGCTGCTCTTCCACCACTTGTGTTGCTGACACCAATCAACTCTGAGGATGGGGGTTTATCAGCCTGTATGGATGATGATCCAGATCCTTCTACCAGAGTTCCACCAGAACAATTGTGATCCTGACCTACCACAGTGACCGTGGTTAAGAATGTATTAATATCTGTGCCAACGGCAACATTAACAAAATCAGCCTGTTTTTAAATCACTTTCTGCTCCACATATTGCTCACTTCTGTTCCTGCTTTCCTAGGTGCTGTTGGTGATTGGAAGAACTACTTCACTCCAAAGCAGAATATTAGGTTTCAGGAGATATTTAACGAGAAAATGAAACTCAGCAAGATGGCAGACAGTTTCATCTATGAATTTTGAGTCCACGTGAAGAACCATATCCAGCTATCAACAAATATACACAGACCAGTTGGGGGGAAGCTCTGAATGGGTGCTCCATTCACTTCATAATGCTTCCAATAGGAAGGATTGTAAACATCGAGTTTCTGAGAACAGGAAAGTTCTGACACAATGCAGAGCTAAACTCAGTTGTCAAAGGGCAGGTGTAGATGGTTTCACAGAGTCAGGTGTTTGGCAACCAAATCTACTTCATCATTTATTTATTGTTTTTGCTCCAAGGGGATATGAACAGACTCCGTAGACCTGAATTAGGAATTTTACCCAAGATAATATGAAGAGAAGAGCAAAAAACCAAACTTCTAAGAAACTGAATATATAAGAAATCTAAAAACACATAATAAGAAAATTATCAAAAATTTGACCCCAGACTTGCTCTTTCTGTGATACACCATGATTTGGAAGTGCCTATCTTATTGGACATTGTTATTGATAATTAAGTTGAAAACTGCAGCATTTGAGGATCTGAAGTCTGTTTACAAAAATGTTTCTTTTGTTTTCTTTTCTTTTTTTAACAGTATGTAGTTCTCTGATGTAACTTATTTCTGGGCTAGGTACCAGAGAGTCTTTGTGTTTTAAATGCAACTGATACAAATTCAAATAAATTTCAGCACCACATGTTGGGCAACCATAAATGTGTTTCCTTTCCATTTGATTTTCTTCCTGCAAAATGCCTGTTCCCAGTGTTTTGATGAGACCTATTTTACTTCCCACTCCTTGTGCAACAGAACCAAACCACAACTCAGAGACAGCTTAATCTGAACACCACTTATTTATTTACTCTGCCCTGGTAAAACAGATTTTCCAAGAATCAGCTGTCTGTGTCCACATCCCAGGGACTGTTCCACCCAACTACACCATTCCAAGGCAGAACAATCATAACAAAAGCTGACTGAAAAGAAACTCGTGCAGACAAGCACCATGACTGTTTTGACTCCTGTGTGTGAGGGAAGCTTCTCCTCTGGGTGTGCTGTTTCTGAATAGCTGAGGTAGGGCCTTGTTTCATCAACACTGATCTCTTTCCAGCCACACACTTCACACTTTCCAGGCAGCCCTTTCATTTCATACCTGGTTTGTGCAAGCTGGCATCAACACGTGCTGATTTTGCACCTGCACAAACCACACAGAAGTTATGGTGCTGAGCAGAGCGAGAGAAAAGCCTGTGTGCAGTCCTTTGTCATTTACCAATTCAACACAGCTGGAGGGAGATGATGCCCTGCTCTATGCAAATGACCCATTTGATGTGTGACTTTGTTCTTCTGACATTAAAATCACTCACTCTCCCCCCAAAATGCCACTGCTGCCCTCCTTTCAGGTGTCCTTCTTCCACTATTAATAAGTGCCAGGAGATCAGCTAATGAAAATGCTTGAACATTTTACTTAGAGACTTATTGTCTTCTGGTCCTTTGAGTATGGAAAAAAAGCCAGAGTGTCCTTGGGGAAATGAGGTTTGCAAGGGAGTTTAGCTGCACTAAGACTGCTGTAAGCAGCTTTTGCATCACACATTGTATGCACACACATAAAGCATCATTTACATCAACAACATACAACATGGAACTGTGTGTGAGGGGACAGGATGAGGACTTGTCTTGTGGATCAAGGTAAACTTGGTAAACTATTTAAACCTACCCATCAGCCAGGGAGGTAACAGTGTGCTGCTCAAAAAGCAGTTAGTTCCCTAGCTACTTCGGGGGGATGAGGAATTAATCAGTTTACAGCATTGCCTACTGGCTGAATTAAGGATTTACCTAGATTACAATTTAAAAAAAAAAAAAAAAAAAGTACAGCAGGACTTAATCAGCAGGTGAATGAAACAGAGCTAGGCCATGTGTCTCTGTGCTGTCCAAGTTCTGACACAAATGACAGCAGCCTAATTGAAGCAGCCCAAACTTGAGTTCCCTTGCTCCTCAGCAGGGGCAGCAGTACAGAGGCACTGCAAGGCACAGATCCAGTTTGTTCTCCACATTGCCATGCACTGCCTGCAACTTTATCCCCAAATCCCCTGAAACCTCTTGACTTCCATTGTAAATCGTGTGCTTTCTTTGAACAAAGTGCTCCAAGAGTTGATATACTCATGTGGCGAGTCAGGACTAGGGCTTGTTTGCAAGTTATCAGAACTACTGCCCATAAAATCTGTTCAGACTCCAGGAGCAGACAAGTGTAGCTCCAGGTCTTTTAAGAGGCAGCATTCAGAGAACAGAATTAATCCAAAGGTAGATCATGATAAATATATTCAGGAAAACTTAAAGTTCATTAAGTGAAATGAATGGGAGTGTTTCATATTTGTCTAAATTGGGTAAAAGGCCATGAGGTGAATGAGGAGTGGCGGAGGGCACTTGGGTCTGTTCAGCTGGAGGAGACTGAGGGAGAGGAGACTGCAGTCCACAACTTCCTCACGAAGAGGAAGAGGAGGGGCAGGCCCTGATCTCTGCTCTGCGTGACCAGGGACAGGACCTGAGGGAACGGCTGGAGCTGTGTCAGGGAGGGTGAGGCTGGGTATCAGGAAAAGGTTCTTCCCCCAGAGGGTGCTGGGGCACTGAACAGGCTCCCCCAGGAATGGACACAGCCCCAAGGCTGCCAGAGCTCCAGGAGTGTTTGGACAGTGCTCTCAGGGATGCACAGTGTTTGCACAGGATTGTTGGAGTGTCTGTGCAAGGCCAGGAGCTGGACTCCTGATTCCGATGGGTCCCTTCTAACTCAGCTTATTCTGTGATTCTGTGATACTTCATCCCATTTTCAAGCTTTTTAGACCAAGCTTTATCTCATGAATAGAAACACTTCTGCTGGGCCTCACTGCTCAGAAGGATCAGTGAGTGGTGACTGACCCCAGCTTGAGCCTGAACTGCTGTGGACAAAGTGTAACCAGGAAAGAAAAGGTGGGACAGTAAAAACATAATCCAACATGGGCTGTACTAGCCATGAACAGGTGTGCAACTATACCCTCAGTTAAAAGTTACATCCCAGGAGATGGACATACATGGACTATCTCCATGTTTAATACAATAGTAGCCATTAACTAGTCCAGGTATATTTCAATTTAGGCCAGAAACTTGTCTGCAAAGCATGTGAAAAATCAGGAAGAACATGTGGTACTTTCCAGAACATTCTCTCAACCTCTGAGTACATTTTGGCCAAGAACTTTCCCAGCAATTTACTGTGAGTATCTCTGACTACAGATATTAATGACCACTGATTAGGTAAGAGTACCTGTACTCTTACATAATTCTGCATGCACTTTTGCCCTATTTTCCACACGTTTTTAAGATTAGATTACTCCTATTGATAATAGTAATGCCATGTCCTGCTTCTCACTGTGTCAGAGCCACATGTTGACGTGGAACGAACCACTAACACACATTGTGAAATGAAAATAAAATGCAGTTGCGTATTTCCTACACAAGAAATAGGAGGAAGAATCCAAGGTTCAGAACCAGAACTGTATCAGGTATCAGACTCCTGAAACACGTGGCCAAAGCCTCTTTAAGTGTTCTGAGGTTCATTAAATGCCTGTAGCCCATGCCCAACTCTGGAAATCCACGAGCTGCAATTGTGCTGAGGCCACAGAAAAAATGGAAAGCACCACCAAATAGAACATGATAAATTTATATTCCTCAGGCACCTGATTTTGGCCACTGCTAGCTTCTTCAGTGGCCTTTCCATGGCTTCCCATCCTTAATTTTACAGATATTTTAACATAACTTCCTTCAGTCATCCTTCTTCCAAAGTGAAGAATTCTGACTTGGTTACTGCTGCCACTGAACCTGATTCCTTTCTTCCACCACCCATTTTATCCTCCCACAAACCTTTGGAATGCTACAGCCTTTTCAACACAAAAGAAACAAAACAAGCAGTATTCAAGATACAAACCACTGAATTATACACTGGATTAATTCTTTTTATCCTATCTGCTATATATTCTTTTTCTAATAATTCCTGCTTTTTTAAGTGCTAGCACACACTTCAAACCAGTACATATTCTTCTGAATTATAACTGCTCAGTGAAAATGGATATTTTAATACATATGACATTAGGGTTGTTTTTCAATCGAGCTCATCTTATTTTATATATAAATCCTCAGTTTCACCAGCCCCTCTCTTAACTAACCTGAATAATTTGGTATCATTGCCTTCACATTGCTCACTGCTCATTCTCTTTAATGCCTCCCCCAGAGCAGGGGAAATGCTCTAATAAACCAGAGCCACATCCAGAAATATATCTAGGATCAGAAATGGGGATACACCAACCTCAACCAGAACATGAGAGAGAAACAAACCCACCATCCAAAGGTTTTTCAGACACATGCATTACTGGTAAGTTTTTCTAACTCATTTATGCATCAGTTTCACACATAATAGTGATTTTCTTCTGTACAGCATTATTGCTCTTATAATGGTGACAGTTAGGAGGATTTGTCCTGCTGGGTGGAACTACATTAATTTAGAGCTATTTCTGGAAAAAGGAAATAGTGTTTTAAGAACACACTACCAGAAAAAAAAATAATTAAAACCAAAAACCTTCACACATGGACTCTGGAAAAACCAGGTAACTAATGTGTGCTCAAGGTTTAAAAGTCTTAAAAACTTGAAATCAGCAAGTATTAATAAATATCTCTGACTTCAAAAGACTGAGATATATGTGATTCATATTGACTTGAAATTAATTAAGGTCAGAACTCATTGCATTACCTTACAGGAACTGAAGAGGAAGATAATTTGAATTGGAGAAAGAGCAGATAAAAATAAATGAACGGAGTCAGAAGTAGGTGAAGGTGTGCAGGTGATTAGTTTGGGTATTAAATCTGTCCACCTCCACCATCATAAGCCATTCATGTGGCACATGAACTTGGGAGTATATGATTTGCAGTACAGAAACTCACCACAAGCCAGCCCACAACCATTCTCTACTCAAAAGACTAGGGAAAGCTGTTTATTTAAAATTTGACATAATCAGCTATTTTTTCATAACAGCATATTACAAATATTTACATAATTTCCTTTTTTTTCCATTTCACATAATCATGATAGAACAGCCCACATTACCTAAGGTCTTCTTTGGAATATACTAGGCATTTTAAAGTAAAAAACAAGTGCTCATGTGACCAAAAGATGATTTCAAAATAAACCCAGTATAACTAAAATGACCAGTCTGAATGAGTAACACCCCTCTAATCAAAGGCAGTCTTGGTGTCACATGTACTGGAACAGGCATTGGAAAAATATTTACATATTTGAAGCTTTCCCAGGACTTGGGATTTCACCTCTAAGGGGACAGTTACCCTCATTGCCTCTCTGACCCCTAAATCCTTCATATGATTGAGGCTCTTCTATAAAATCAAGAGGAGTAATTAAGACATCCCTCATCCTACTCTATAATTAGGCTTTCCACTGCAGTGTGGGCAATCCAAATCTGAACCTTTCAGGCAGCAGATCATACATATCCCATATCTTTTTTTTGGTAAATGGTTTCTACAGCTTTCTTATCTTTCATATTCCTCCAATGTAAGATTATACCACCTTCTTCTAAACAAGAATTCATCAAAGTGAAAACACTGATGTCCAAAATGTGGCTCTCCTCTTGTCAAAGTCCATGGATTTATCCAGCACAGAACCCTAAAATGTGACTGAAAGGAGACATTTCAATTTAGGTGATTTAAGAGCTGATTAGTACAGTAAACAATTAATCTGTTAACTGTAGGTAGGCAGTAAATAACTTCAGTTCAACATTTTGCTTTGTGAAAGGAAGTAAACACAAAATTAATCAGAGGCCAATATATCAGATGATATTATTCTGGGAGTGTCTATTTAGCAGAGAAAATAAAATGACAAGCCATTAAAATTCACCTCACTTGTAATTGCCTGTGTACCATGGTGTACTAGTTTGAAAATAAACCAGTGAGAGGCACCAAGTCAGAATAACAATTTAATGGAAATTAAAGAAAAGGAAAAGAAAGTAAAAGAAAACACTGACAGAGTCAAGATACAACCTGAGTCCCTGTTAGGCAGGGTGGTGGTAGCAGTCTGGTGGAATGGTGGCTGCAGTCCTCTGAAGTGGTGATCCTGTAGTAGAAGGGGTCTGCTCTTCCTCAGAAAGTCCAGCGGTGGCTGTGTAGCTCCTGTCCTCTGGAAATCCAGTGGAGCCAGTGTCTTTGGTGCTCAGAGTCCCAGATTATATCCAGGATGGAATGCTTGGCTCCTCCCTCTGGGTGGAGCATCTCACAATAGGGTAATGAGTCATGAGGCCAAGTGTTGATTAGGCTCATTAACAGAAGATGGTCCGGAGGGAGTTATCTCTGAGTCATGCAGCAGGACAATGATGGGCCATTAACAGCAAGATAGTCTGGGGGGAGGAGGCAAGGAAACACTGCTCCACCTGATTTCCACAGCTCATGAGGATGGTAATAGAATACATGGCAACCCAGGACACATGGGTATTTTTATTTTTTAGCATAATCCAAAACAAAACTTGACTCTGATAAATACTATGGTAGTTGTAATGTACAATGCAAATCCTATTTTCCATAAATAAAGCATGTAAACCAGCTTTAACATGTTAAAGTGGTCTGTATATATATTTTATATAAACCCACATTAACTATGGTTTGGATTTTGTTGGGTTTTTTTTTAAACAGCAGCTACTTTTCCATACAATAAACTTAGGACTTTTATTTGGCTTTAACTCATTTGTGGTTGCAATAAAGTCTTCATACAAAGAAACTGAGTTTCTGCAGAGATCTCAAAGCCAATGGGAAATTTAACTCCAAAATTGGCAAAATATTAATTTAAGCACTTCAATAAAACCCAAAATAAACGGATTCCAAGAGGCACAACTCCAAACGCGATTTAATTACTTATGAGCTTAAAACTGAACACATGCTAAAGTGCTTTCTTTAACTAATATTAACTTGTTTTACAGTAATGATGTTGTAGTTTAAAAACAGAGGAAGAAGTTTTATTAATAGTATTTTACACCTGACCTCCCCAGCATATGTTAAAACACTTCCTTGCTAAGGACAAAGCCTGTAAAACGCAATCACACGACCACAACACCATGCATTTGGTAAAAGAAATGCAAACCACATGAGCAAAACTGACAGAAGTTTTGTTTGGTTTTTTAAGCCTGAATTACAAATCTTCAAGTCATGCAAAATCATTGATCCCTGAAAACAGTCAGATTATGAAATAAAGATGCATCATTCCTGTAGGACAGGTGTGATGATTAAGAGTAGATTTACAGGGCATGCTCTTTTGTAGCATTCCTCCCATTGAACTTAAATGGCTTTTAAAATCATCGTGGATATGTTCCTATTTTCAGCATATAATCATGAATGTGGGACCTGGAATTAGAGGGAGACACCTTTTAAACTCTACTGTGCTGTAAAATTTGAAAGGCAAGCATTCCTTTGGGATACAGATTTACTGAGGAAGAAAAGCAGGACTGACCAACAGCGTTACTCTTTTTCCATCAGCTCCTTATTTCCTTTCCTGCTGTTCTCATTCCTGCCCCTTTCCTTCCCTGCTGAACTGATTTCTTCCAGTTGCTTCCTTGCAGAGTTCACTTTCTCTAAGAGCAGGAATATGTGTTCTGCAAACTCCCGCACAGCTCCACAGCCACCTCTGCTCTTACAGATGTACCCAGCAGCCTTCTGAGCAGCTGCACAGGCATCAGCAGGCACACCACTCATGCCTGCCTGCTTCAGGCACTCCACATCAGACTCCTCATTTCCTAGGGAGGAAGATGACAGACAAGGCAAAAGATCACACAGGGGAAAGAATCAGTACTTTTCTCAGTGTTTTTCTATGTACGCATTCATCTGATTTTTGAAATTTGGGGTTTTTTATCACAATCTTCATCTCAGCAGCTCAAAAGCCCTCTGCAAGTCAGTTGTTGGAAAATCTTGGTGATCCATGTAAATGCTGATCACACTTCACAATCTTCAGGCAAGAGAAGAGTACTTTTAAGAGCAGTAAAATGATGTGAGCAGCTCAATAAGCATTGGCAGGACCCCACACTTAACCTGACACTGAAATACAGCTCAGCACAGAACCACATGGCTTTCAGTTCTGATTCTGTCCATTTGTGATTACCATTTCAGAACATAATCTATACAATATCCCTCTGAAACAAACTAGAATCAGTTCAAAACTGTCAGCTCTAAGTGTATGTTTATCAACATTTTGATATCAAAATGTTTCCTAAAAGCAAAAGCTTTCTTATATCCCACTGGAAAAACAGTGAAGACTTCCCTTACCAAATGAAACACTGATTCATCATTTAGATTGTACCCTATCAAGCCTTAAAGTACCTGCTTTTGGTGATTGTGTGCTGCAATTTGCACAGCAATCCCATTAAATTCAGTGTATTTACAAAGAGAAAAGTGGTTTGAAGCTCAGCAGCACTATGAAATTTCTCTTTGTCTACACTATTTAAATCTACCAAAATAAAAGATAGACCAATATAAAATATACCAAAAGAAAAGGAACTGACCTAAGTAAGCCACCTCTTTCCAGCTCAAACCCATGTCTTCCTGCCAGTCCTTCAGAACCTGTAGTTTATTTGTTGCATTAACTTTTGCTACACATCCCAGCTGCATGGCTGACAGTGTTTTTGAACAATCTCTGTCAGAGATGAGTCGAACCTATTGAAATAAAATTAGAGTAAGTTCTACATCCAAAGAAATACAACATTACTATTGCAAAAAAAGTAGTTTTGCTAATAGAAGCTCTCCCAGGCATCAGAAAAGCATTGAATAATTGTTTTCACAACGTAGAGCAGAAGTGATTAGCATCCAAAACCACAGACAGTCTTGAGGTTCCTTGAGGAAAGTGAAATACCTTTCTACAGCGCTCCCTGATGCTCAAAACAAAATTAACATTTGTCTTTTTAAATACAACATGTACAAATAAAATACTAAATATCACAGTATGGTGGTGTGGTGACTACCTAGTGCAGTATCATCTAATTAAGTCATGGTATGGAATGAGAGAATTCCCAAGAAAGATTTCTATAGTATTTGTAGAATATGAAGTTTTTAATTTGGCCCTTCTACTTAATAACATAATTTTATTTACAGCAGCATTTCAGAGCATCAAACCAACACTAAACAGACTGAAGCAGCACAGCACATTTATCTCTGGAAGTTCATTCCAAATTTGAAGTTTCAGGAATGATGTACAAGGTAGGCTAAAACCAGAAGATAATTGCAGCAGGGATTTTAGAAATCTCAGATGCAACTTCTTCAGGTTTTCTGTCCAAGATGTAGACAAGCTTATCTTCCCTAATTGCTTTTAAATACTAACAAATGCTTGGCACTGATTTTAAGTACAGAATGAAGAGAAGTGAAGCACAAGGTAGGATTATATCAGCAACATATACTAGAAATGAATGAAGTGCAGCACAAAGACCTAGGGGTTTTTAATGAAACATTCCAAGTCAAAGAAGGTATGGAAATGAGCTCCCACAGGCAACAAAACAATGACTACAAGCTTCCCACCCCTTTGGCTTCACAGAAAATTAAGCTGAGGGACTGCTGAAAAACCATCTACTCCATTTCACAGGAGTAGGCTCTGGGGTGACCCAAGTGCAGCCTTTCAGTGCCTGAAGGGAGCCCACAGCAAAGACAGAGACAAGGGCCTGGAGTGACAGGACAAGGGGGAATGGCTTCACACTGACAGAGAACAGGTTTAGATGGGATATGAGGAAGAAATTGTTCCCTGTGAGGGTGCTGAGGCCCTGGCACAGATTGCCCAGAGAAGCTGTGCCTGCCCCTGGATCCCTGGAGGTGTTCCAGGCCAGGTTGGATGGGGCTCTGAGCAAGCTGGGATAGTGGAAGGTGTCCCTGCTCTGGCAGGGGGTTGGAACAAGATGATTTTTAAGGTCCAACCCAGGCCATTCTATGGTTCTGTGAAATGGAGAAAGATGCTGTAACTACTGTGATTGAGAACTTTCTCAAAACTCTTAACTTCCTCTAAGAGTTCTGAGGATAACATTTGTCCCAACCAATATATTATGCTGCTTGATCACAAGTACTGTGAAGAAACTTCAACTTCTATGCTGCAAGAATATAATTTTTTAGAATCTTTTAATGTGCAGGTTACATGAGACATGAAGGCTCACACTTCAGAACGGCACTTACCTGGATTCCTCTTTTCTTTAGCAGATCAATGCCAACAATATCTCTGTAATCATAGGAGACCATTTCCTTGTGATCTTCTGTCACATAAATGCGACCATTGGTCAGGCATCCATCAATACTGCAAACCAAGAGCTTCACCTCTTTTAGTGGCTCTTTGCCAAAATAGCCAAAGCTAGACAAAGAAATTATCTTTTTAGGATGGAAGTTTTTGCACACTTCAAAGCCCCAAATATTTCCCATACAACTGTAATCTTCAGACAGAAGAAATAGCTTTGAAAATCTTCTTTTCTAATGTTTTTTCTCATCACCATCACTCTCCAACTGTATTTTCCCTCTTCAAAGAAACAAACAGAACGATCCAAAGGACACCTCAGTTATGTTATCCATTTAAAAACTAAGATGACAAAGGCACAGAAATTATACTCCATTCCCACCCATTATTTCCTCAGAGTAGCTGCAAAGAAAAGGCAGCTGCTGAGATGGAATCAGCTCAGGCCCTCTACACAAACACTCCCATTCCTGTGGATCAGTTACTGTGGTGTGGAGCACAGCAATCTGGGGCACCTCAGCTGGGAAATCCAGAAATGATGCTAACACATTGCTCTGGTATAGTGGGGCTCACACTTTTCACCAAGCTGAACTTTAAAGAAAACACCAAACTACCAAAACCCTGCCATATAACAAAGGTAATTCAGGTGATTTCAACAGAGATAGGAAAAAATGATGGGCAGAAATAAAGCTGCCCAATTATCTTTGATCTCCATTGTTTCCATTCCATACATTATGAATTCACATGACCACACTTCGAAACAAGCAACATCAAAGAAATAAGGGAATAAAAAGTACTTTTACCTCAACACTCTCTGCTCTGCAATAGGCCAATCAATGTCTATATCAATATCCACACTGTGCTCTGCACGCATTTCATAGTAGGCCATTTTACCACCCTGAAGGAAAACAAACCATGGAAATTTTCTGCTTGGGTCAACCCAAACACAAAACTCTACAATTTAGCACCATGCAATGAAAGCCAGGTGTCTGGTTATACAGTGGCCACCATGGCTTATATAAAAGTGAACCATCAATTATGTTTTTGCCAGTGACACAGAACCATTTGAAGGAACCTTCAGGTTAATAACTATTTCCACTTTACAACTAGAGAAAGTGTGCAAGATGTTATGCATTATAGCAATTACATCACACTAATTTCACTAAATCTTTTAATCAGCAAAATAGTAATACCTTCAGCATTTGCTAAGGAAGGCTATGATTATTATTTGCTTACTGTTACTTAATTACCAATGGAAAAATATCCACCACACCTCAGTGTTGTTCTGCATCACTACATTGGGATGTAAACATCAGGAAACGGAAAAAGACTTTTAAAGTTACAGTACAAAATTGGCATAAGATTAAACTGGCTGAAAATGCAAATTTACAGATTATGACAAGGCTCTGACACTGCATGAAGCTCAGTTTCACACCTTAGTGGCATTAAAATGAATTCTAAGATCCACCGGTGAACTCATGCAAAACTCAACTCAGTATTGTATTGGCTTAGGGTTATAGCTATATAATACATTTATTTGCATAAATTTATTTGCTATGGAGGATGATGTTACTGGAACTGCTCTAGCTATAACTAGCCCTGCTAAATTACAAATAATTAGCAAACTGTTCTGAGGTCAAAGTGCTGTTATTTCACACTGACTGTAGCAGAAATCAGAATATTGAATTCAGAACCTTCTATAGCAAGAGTAGAAGATGTATTATTCTGAAGAGCATGAAAAACCAGAAATACTAACCTGCAAGTAGCCTTTCTCAATCAGATGTCTCTTGGCAAAATAAAATGAGCCATTTTCATAGAGCTCCCCAGGCCAGTCTTGCCTCCGGTACCGCTTTGCTGGATTCAGGTTTTGGGGTTCTGTCATCTTGTTTTCTGTTAACAGAGGGAAAAGAAAGGTAAAATAAGCTTTACAGAATTCCTGCTCAGAGTCACTCAACTTCCTAAATAATTTCTGTTCAAAAATTAAGGGCATAATTCAGTCACCAACTTCTCTCATTATTGCCTCTTGTTGCTCAACTTTATAAAAAACCTCAGACTGGTTTGGGTTGGAAGGGACCTTAAAGATGATCCAGTTCCAACCTCTTGCCATGGGCAGGGACACCTTCCACTATCCCAGGCTGGTCAGAGCTCCATCCAATTCTGGCCTGGAACACTTCCAGGGATGCAGAATCCACAACTTCTCTGGGGAATCACTGAATTGCTTCTCTCTCTCGGAACTGTGGATAAACTGCAGGACTACTCTGTATGCCCAGTAGTGGAAAAGGGAATTTTTCGTTGCAACTTTGGAAAAAAACCCCCAAACCAAACAAAAAAAATCAACAACAAAAACCCAAGAGGTTATTGGCTCTAAAACAGGTTACTACAAGGAATAGGAGGGACATTCTTGCAGACTGTCCTTGCCAATGTGAAAGAAATACTATTCCTGTACTCCATCTCCTAGTGCACACAGGAATGCCTGAATGCACTCTGATACCTGAAAGGACCAGCCCGAAATCTGCAAGGTGGAAAAAGAGCATATGTGAATAATTTTTGCCTGTGAAAACATCTTGGCACTTCCCCAAAATACATCCTATTTAAGGATATTATGTTAACTCTTCATATGTGGTTTAATCAGTGTCCACAAATAAACAAAGAGCTGTCTGCACAAATACCATCCCAAAAGATCCCATATTACTACCAATGACAGTTGTACATGCAGCAGAAACCAAACCAGGGACCAGAGGCTTTTGTCCTTAAGCCCCTTCAATCCAGATGCACAAAGCAGCCAAAATTCACCAGGTCTCATGACTAACAAGAAAGTTAGAGGGCATTTTCAAACACCCAAAACATCCTGAGGCTTTGGTAGATATACACACACCTTGTGTTTCATAACCAACCAAAGCTTTGTGCTCACTGAAGTAAACACTGAAGAGAGAGACACCTTTCTCTTTCAGGGTCTATCAGTATTAAACCTTAATGCAGAAGGAGCACCAGATCTACACAGTAAAAAAAACCCCATGAAATTCTTTTAATTTAATCAGTTTTCTGAAGCTGTATGGAAAAATAAAAAGAAGAAAAACCATTGTACAATGCTGCTGTGAATCACTGTCCCCTGAAACACCACACTCCTGAAAGGCCATTTGCATTTATCCTTAAGCTGCTCGTGTTGGCACAATGCTCTCCTCAGTCCTTGCAGCTGAATGATTCCTTATCTCTCACCACATTAAAAACTTTTGGATGTCATTTTATGCTGGAGAATTACTTGGTCTTTTAGGTAGAGCAAGCAAGGCTTTCTTATTTAACAATCTGCCTATGGCACCAATAACTTCAGGAAGCCACATGACACATCCACGCGAGATTTTTTCTTTCACGTTTGTCCCTTCCAGCATCTCAAGATGTGCATGTGGCTTCCTAAACTGCAATCCACAGAATCCTGAAATTGCCACCCATGCTTTTGATACCCCTCTTATACTGCACAAACAGTGTCATTTATTTCTCCTCTTATGAGGAACAACGACAACATTCAAGTGTTTATTCTAAACAAAGGCTTAACTTTTATTCCAACTTATCTCTCGGATCAAGCCTCATTTATTACATGTGCTCTTTTACAGCATGATGCTTTCTAAACTCACCTAAAATTCATCTGAAGTAATTACTGCAATGTCTGAGTAACTTTCATTAAAAAAAAAAAAAAACAACAAAACCCCACTGTGACAGTACCTGAAATAATAATTTTTAAAAAACGAAGAAAAGATTTCTGCTTTAACCACAGAAACAAAACCAATATACATAATGTGTGGAACAGTTCTTTGTACAAGGACAAAAGGTGCTTTATAGCTAAAGCAAGGTAGAATCTTTATTTGTAAAATTTCAGTCTCTGGTCATCTTGGCCACTGTAGCTGAGAGGCGTATTTTCTCTGGGAAAAACCAGTCATATTCTTCTGGATGAGCTAACCAACATGAGTTCAGCCCTCATGATTCACAGGCAGTCTGCAGTGTGACATAAGTCAGCAGCCAAATTATCAGGATGAAACAAAGCCTAAATCCCCAGGCCAAGAGGTTGTCATCCCATCCTCACCAAGATTTTACCTCACATTATTGGTCATTTGTTAGCTACTGCATAGCAAAAACAAACAATTTTCTAGTTAGGACCTCAGTGTCATGAATACCCACTAGGAAGAAGTTAAAATGTCAGGTTTTTTGGAGCTGTATTTTCAGCCTAGACAAGTTAAAATATTTTAATTTCTACAAAACAGTTACAGAAGGGCTGAGCAATGCTTGGTAATATCAAGACAGCCATGCTTGGCAGGAATTTCTAAGCCATCTCACACCTCTCAGAGAACTCAGTCCATGCCTCAGACATCACTTCCTAAAATACCAAGGGTAGGAAAAGCAAGCATTTGAAAAAAAAAAAAAAAAGTTAAGTACTACTGTAACCAGAAACACCTAAATATTACCTCCTTTCTTTACCTCACTCCATCTGAATTGATGCCGCCTCACAACAGAGAAAACAGAATCAAACCCCTCCTTCTGGATCAGATCTGCTACCTTTATAAGGTCACTGGGATGTAAACAGGGAGATGTTGCTTGAATATTTCCTACAATATCAACCTCTAAAGAAAAACAAAGAGACATTTATGAAACAATTCATATTTTCAGTAACACAACAGCAAAGCGTGGTATGAGTAGGTACCACACACCAAAAAAAAAAAAAAAACCAAAAAAAGGAGAATCTTTCTAGCTTTTATTTACTCAATGCTTTACTTATTTTTCTAAATACTAAGAGCATCATCCCTCTGGGGCTACAATATAAAAGCTCAGTGTATTTCACCCCTGATTTACCATGATGATGATTGAGAAACTCTGTGATGGCTTCTAGAGAAGTTGAGGAGTCTTGAGAGACTTCAGGGCTCCTGCGATGGACCTGAGCCCCAAACTGCTTTGCAACCTTCTCGATCTCATCATGGTCTGTGGAAACCCATATGCTGTTGGCAGACAGTGACAGAAATTAATATAAAGAATAAATCCCATCATTTTTGACTTGCCTGTTGTAATTTAACCTGAATAAAACCCCAGCTTATTTATGTCTGTATTACACCTTGCAATGAAAGGAACTAGTTCTTGTATTTGTGTTAATAAAACTACCCCAGTCGGTCCAACAAGCAGCTTGGAACAATGGGGATAAAACATGGACATTCACTAAAATCTGAATCTTAAATTGCATTCCATAGTGGAAGCTTAAGCAACATGAAATTTAAAAGTGGTTCTCAGAAAAAGCCAGTGTCAGCACACAGAATTTTTCAGGCACGTTAACAGGTCAATGAACAGTGAATGGGTTGGATGTGGCATTCAGAATCATGTAAGAGCTTAGTTTACAACAAGTAAAACTATCACGAAGTTTAAAGATTAGCTTATGCTGCAAGTGTGTTAAAATGTGTTAATTGGGCTCCATACAATCCCAGAGAAGGAGCTGTTCAAGTTCCTTATGTTTAGCACAGAAAACTTCCAGTACTGGTAAAGCAAGATTGTGATCGTTCAGGGAAAACAAACATTTACAAAAGGAAGGGCTAATTCTGAGTATCATGTGATGACAAACACTGAGCAATTGTGAAGCCACTGCTGGCATCGTTGTGACAAAAAAGCATGTGAGGTGTAAAAACAAAAGCTATGAAAAGTCACCCCTCCTCTCTCAGCAATGCACTGTCCACAGCAAATGGTGCTGCAGTTACATTTCTTCCCCCAAAGACACCGTGGGATCATCAGAAGTAAAATATGTGTGACAGCGACAGCAATGTCAAGTCACACCCACGAGAACAAACACCCAAGAGGTGTTCTCTATAAACTGCTTTGGGATGGTGAACTAAATACACACTCCCCATTCAGCTAACAGAGTTTTGTTGTGTGGCAGGTACCCTGCACACCTTTCCAAAGGTGACCAGGTAAACCTGGTGCACGTCCACCAACTGCACCTGCCATGCCTCAAAGTCAGCCTGCACAACCCTGACTGGCTTCCTGTTGGGAAAATTCAGATGCCAAACAGAAGCCACAGCAGGCCATTAAGCAATAGAGATTCACCATCATTAAGAAATTATCAGTGACCTCAGTCAGAAGTGTTCTTGTCTGCTACTTTATTAAAAATAAAACAGGATGCTGCATCCTCTACTTTTCAGATACAGCAAGAAAGGTTTTCCAGGCTAGATAATGATACAGCAGCTATGAGATACAGACTGCTCTGGATCTAGCTGGGCTGCATTTCCACTTGACTTGCTCTGAGCATTATGCAGCTGGTTTGCACTGGGAACCTTCCCCTAAGTGTGCTACACTAACTAAGCACATCCTAACCATGGTTTTAACTATCAGCAAATGTGTAGAAAATCCTCAGTCTTGCTCCTGCAGAAAAATCTGTAATGCCCATATTCTCAACACCAACAACACCCTTGTTTCTATCTAGCTCTAATTATTGCTACAGAAGTTTCAGGCACTTGGCCACAAACTGAGCTTCTCTTCTGAGTCACATGAGCACACAAGATTATTTCCTTCCACTTGACATTTGAGTGAGAATGCTTCTGATGTGCTGTGTCCAGCTGTGGGCTCCCTGATACTAGATAGGAAAATGGGAGCAAGCCCAGCAGGAGCCAGCACGATGACTGGGCCTGGGAGCAGACATATGCCAGGAGATGCTGAAAGAGACATCTCAGCAAGGAGGCGACTTTACTGTTGTCTTCAGTGCTGGGCAGGTAGAGAGAAAACAAGGAAGCTTTTTCTGGGTGAGTGCAGTAAAAGGAACAGAAGGGCTGTGGGGTCTCCATCCTCAGAGATCCCAAACTCAGTGCACACAGTCCTGGGCATCAAGATGGCCACGAACCAAAGTCATCCTGTGCTTCAGCAGATCACAGGAGATCATCGCCAGCCTGGCAGTTCCATTTAATGCAGATGTCTTAATAAAGTAAAACCATCAATGTTTGCTGGTAAACATCACCAGCTAGTGCCCACCCAACCACGCATCAGAACAACTTTAATGTTAAACTACTGTGTTATAAGACTTTGATTCCTTCATTCCTCTGCTGCTCACCCTCAGCAGGAAGGGACAGCTGAGCTCTTGACAGGGTGCTTGCCTTGCCTGACCCTTAACCTGGTGCCACACTAACTGCACCCCTTTGTCTTAAGTGAGGATCTTCTCCAACACTCATTGGCAGAGTCACAGCATGGGTCAGGCTGGAAGGGACCATAGCGGGTCATCTGGTCCCACCTCCCTGCTCCAGCAGGTTGCACAGGATTCCATCCAGGCAGCTTTTGAGTATCTCCACCGAGGGAGACTCCACACCCTCTGAGGGCAGCCTATTCCAGTAAAGAAGTTCTCCCGCATGTCCAGGTGGAACTTCCCGGGCATCAGTTCGTGCCCGGTTCCTGACGTTTCTCCTGTCCCACTGCTGGGCTCCACGGAGCAGAGCCTGGTCCCAGCTCTGAGCCCTCCCTGCAGACGCTGACAGGCACCTCTGAAACCCTCCTGACGAAGCGGCGGCTTCCCCCAGCCCCTCCCTACGCCGGGGTCCCTCGGCACCTCCCTCCCGAACCAGAACCCTCCGGCACCCCCATCCCCAACCAGGATCCTCCAGGGGAAGGGGAGGCGGAGGGGGATGCAGCGCGTGCGCACCTGTGGAAAACGCCGGCGTCGATGGCGGCGCGCAGCACCCAGCCGATAAGCGGCACCCCCGCCAGCAGCTTGATGTTCTTCAGCGGGATCCCCTTGCTGCCGCCCCGCGCCAGCACCAGCGCGGCCAGGTGGGGCTGCGGCCGCCCCTCGCCCGCATCCATGGCCGTGTCCCTGTCCCTGTTCCCGTCCCGCTCCTCTCTCGCCGCGCCCTGCCACGCGAACGGACCGCCCCGCCGGGGCATGCCGGGAAATGTAGTCCTGCGCTGCCGCGCATGCGTGTTGGGAGCGCGTCGGGGAGACCCCGGGGGACACCGAGGGACCCGCGGTTTGGGGGGCTTGAGGGGGGTTTCGGGGGATCGTCTGCCTTTGGTGAGGAGAGGGTGCTCTTTGGGCACAAGGTGCCCCGCAAAGCCCTGTCTGCCTGCTTTCACGGCTGGCTGGATGGCCGGACCTCAGCGGTGTGTATCTCTTTAGTCTAGAGAAGACTGAGAGGGAATCTCATTAATGCATGTAAATATCTCAAAGGGTGCCAAGAGGATGGTGCCAGGCTCTTTCCAGTGACAGGACGAGGAGCAATGGCCATAAACTAAACACAAGAAGCTCTGCAATGAGGAAGAACTTCTGTACACGGAGGGTGGCAGAGCCGTGGAGCAGCTGCCCAGGGAAGTTGTGGAGTAGCCCTCTCCACATTCCAACCCCACCTGGACATGCTCCTGTGTCACCTGCTCCAGGTGACCCTGCCTGGGCAGAGGGTTGGACAGGGTGATCTCCAGAGGTCACCCTGACGATTCTGTGGTTCTGCAGTTGTTTGTGGACGTTAGCAGGACGTGGCTGCCATCCCTGTGGGCGCACAGGACGTGGCTCTAAGGGCGCTGGGCTCATCCCGCGGAGCCCCGGCCGCCGGCAGCCGAGCGCGCTGCCCAAGCACCGCGACAGACAGTTCCGGAGGTTTCTTTCGTCCCCACATTCCAGGGGTTTCTCCAGCGTCGTTCTCCTGAGCGTCTCCCTCCTGAGCAGCCCCGGCAGAGGGCAGAGCAGCCACACGGAGCCTCGTGGTGAGAAGGGGGGCTGGAAAGAGCTCCTCGCTTCTCCTTTCCCCTTCCTAAAAATGTACTAAAGCATAAGAACATAAGATGTTGTTCCAACTGTCTTGCAGAAACCTAATGGGCAAAATCAAGTAATCCACTGCTGACATAAGTCTGCACGGGAATTTGGGGTTTAATATGGTTTAGAAAATGGAAAGTAGAGGCTGTTGAAGAAATCACGAAGTTACTCCTGGCGGGTCTCAGTCCTGTGTCAGTCTGTAGTGAAAACGGACCACATGTGGGTCACCGATGTGCTCTGGTTATTCAAGATGTGTTGTGGAACAGAAGGACCTTATCTATCACTGCTAAGCAAAACATTCCCACTTACATTCATCTGTAGACAGACATTTAAGAAAATAATCATATCGGGGCTTTGTTTTATTTTCTGAGGTATTCCAAGAGACCCAGCAGAGATAGAGAGCTTGCTCTTCTATTCTGCAGATCAAGGCAGCTCCTTTCAGGCCTTTATTTTTTAATAAGATGAAATTAGTAGCCGTAAGGTTCTGAAGAGTGTGATTCCTGCAGGTTATTTTCCATGTGTTTATTTTATTTTTTTTTTTAAACTCTAGGATTTTAAGCCTTTGCCAGAGCCAAGCTCCCACATGTTTAGCACTGTACTTCTGTCAGAGTTTGCTGTGCCCACAACAGACCAAGTTCATTAAGGTTGGTAAAAACCTCCAAGATCATCGAGTCCAAACTTTGACTGAACACCACCACATCAATGAGACCATGGCACTAAGTGCCACATCCAGTGTTTTCTTGACTCCACCACCTCCCTGGACAGCCCATTCCAATGCTTGACCACAGTGAGGAAGTTAAAACCGCCTGTAATTTGGTTCACCACATGGTGAAAATTTTATGATTTATCAATAATAATACTTCAGCTACGTAATACAGTTCGGTACCCTTCTCACAGTCTAGCAGTATCCCAAGCAGAGAGCTGAGTCTGGGTTCAACTTTCAGTTACAGAGAAAAGAAATGACATTAGGACATCTGGCACACATCATAGATGCCATGCTAGATGGGGTTCAGCTAATAAGAATTTTTTTGCAGGTCTGTGAATAATTAAAACTGATTTAATTTTTTTTTCTCTTCATATCAAAAGCAAATCTTTCACTCACAGAGCTGAAACGATCCTCACACAAGCATCTTAAATACTTCTGTTCTTTTTCACAGACAGGTATGTAACCCAGTCCTAAAGACTATCAGTAATGTGCACTGGATAACCTGTCCAGGCAATATAGAGATTTGTATGATAGCAAAGATTTTCCTAGTCTTTACTAAATCTTCTTTTCTGTAATATGAGTCCATTCATTCCTGTCTTATCTGAAACAGATCTGGAGATTAGATTATTTCTTCAGCAGGCATGTGCCTATTTGAAAACAGGCCCCATCTCAGCTCAGACTTTTCCTTTTCAGGATCAGACCTGTGAGTTCAGTGTTTCTCCTGGTTCAGATCTTCCAGACTTCCCATCATCACCATTATTCTCCTCTGGGCTGCTTATAATGTAGTGCTCAGAATTAAACAGGATATTGCAAGGGAGTGAAGCAGAAGGATTACTGCTTCACATACCTCATTTATACAACTCTATAATTTACCTTTTCTTGTGCAATATTGACATAATTCAGCCAGTGGCTTGCTTTGACCTAAGGTTTGTTTCTGCAAGAGCTGGGGCATAGCCAGATGCTTCCAAACCTCTGCCTTTGCCTCTGGCTCTGTGTGTGCCCCAAGGCAGTTTCCTGCAGTCATTCCTACAGCAACCAGACCTGTCCCCCCATTAAAATAATTTCATGAAAACCCCATTCTTGTAGTTTATTTAAGTGAAATCTATTGATAGTTTCACTGAGCTTATGATATAGGGCATCTACTCAATCTCTTCCTAGCCACAGGCCTGGGTTTGTAGATTGAAATTATACTGGCTTGACTCGTTCTCTGTAAAATTTTATTGACTGCTATTAATGCTTTGATTTATTTTATGTGCTCATCAAAACCTTTTTATTATTTATTCCAGCTTTTTTTTTTCCAGGATCAAGTGTTCGACTAATGGTTCAAATGCATCTGTATCAATATTTTAGTCCAGCTCAATAGTTCATTTCTACTGACTCTCCAGCTACCTAAGCTGTTGCTGTGTGACACTACTTGCCAGAGCAGACAGAGGGGATGGTCCCCAGGCTCTTCCTTTCTCCCTGTTTTTAACACAGGGAGCATTTTGTGCTTTCTGGTCTCAGTAACTCTGCCTGGTTCAAAGGGTTCATCAGCCACCTGCTCCAGTATCCACGGATGAAACTCAGCTCTGAGCACACATTACTCACCTAAACACATTCTAACTCCTTTCTCTGTGTTTGTACTGACAGCTTGCTCCTGGTGGGACTGTGTGGGTCACAGCACTCAGGGAGATAAGAACATTTGCTATTCTAATAATAGAAAAGTGGAGAACAGAACAAAGAATATAATGTTTTCCACATCTTTGGAACATGTACCCTGCTTTAGGGAATCATGAAATGGGCCTGCAGGTTTCCCAGTGTGGAGGGAGGGGTTTCAGCTGCCCCATCAGCACCAGTCAGTGCAGCACTTATTCCCACATCCCATGGTGTGGACAAGGTCTTGGAACTGCACAGGTTCCCTTCCCCTCACTAATACCCCCATCCTGTCATTCCCGACTGTCCCTGAACAAGAAGAGCCAAACTGGATCATTTCAAGGAAATGCTGGTATAGAATTAAAATTAATGGGAATAAATTCTATTTAAAAAATATGTTCCATGCCATATGACTCCATTGGGAATAGTAAAATCTGTGAGTTTCCTTTCTGGCCACCACTCAGTTGCTATAAACTATTAGATTACTGTTTCTCTGAAGAAAGAAGTCCATTCATTCCTGTCCTTGTGTAAGAAAAAATGGACAAATCCAGAGGTGTTCAGTAGGTGTGTGCTGAGGTGTTAATGCTCAGAAGTTGTAACCTACTACCTGGGAGCACATCATGGAACTTAGCTGATTAATTAGGGAAATTTTCTGCAGTGTGTAGCTGTTATTAACATGCATCAGGCATGGCTGGACAAGAAACCTCTCAGTAATGGTGGCTGGGGTCTGCTTTCACACCAACACCCTCTGAACTGCCTGGCATGAGATCAACCCTGCCCTTCCAAATTGCCAGCCTCGAGATCTGCGCTGCCCTTTCTGGCAGCCACACTTTGTACTGTGAAAAGACAGGAGAAACATGTCACAGAGGTTCTCTGAAGCTCACACAACGAGCCTTGTGGAGTGTGGGTCAAAGCCAAATGCTTTAAAAACCAATGGCCAAACTGCTGTTGGCCCAGCTGGGTCTGGTCATGTGTGCATGGAGTTTAATTTATGCTCCATAAGTGCAGGTGGCCCCATCTGCAGGGTCCTAATTTTTCCTAGGACATACCTAATTTAATGAATACTATGGAAACAGGTAAGAAAGGCTCAATAAAAGCATGTAGTGGAAAGTTCTGGGATATCCTTTCTGGGTGAACTAGGATATGCTCTTTCTAGGTCTCTCTGCAGCAACAGAAGTTCAAAATTCCAAATCTCCTGTCCTAAACCGTGGAGAGCTCCAGTGAAATCCGTGGAGCTGGCTGGAGTCACACCAGTGTAAAGGAAACAGGGAATGGGCCTGGTAAAATCTATCAAATTACCCATTCCTGTTACTGGAAGCTTTGTGCAAGTCTTGGGTTAATGTAGTTTGACCATACATGAGAGTTAGGTGAATAAATGTTGCCATGTTTATAAAAAAGGCCAAGGAAGTGTTCAAGGGTCTGAAATTTCTTAAAAACAGGCAGGAAGGAGTATGATTGCTCAGAGTTTACACTTGACCAGTGTATTTCTTGGACTTTCTGCAGAAATGAAATGAAATGCACTGTGTTTAATTCAGTGCCTCCTGGATGGACTGTGTTCCTTTTGGCAATCTCATGGACACAGAAGAAGTCAGAATTGAAATATCAATATTTAAGAGTAATTTCAAACTGCTGAAGTTGTTGTTATTACTATTACTATTACTATTACTATTACTATTACTATTACTATTACTATTACTACCACCAAGACTATTGCACTATTTGACAAATAGTGCAGACATTACCTGCCTGGATAGAAAATAATTATTAATTTTTGCAGTAACAACACTGATTTATTTTTACTATAAAAGAGTCCAAACACCTTGGTAAATCAAGTCAATATTGCAGACATTTACACTTACACATCTTTTTTGATACCATTACTTACATTTGTCCTGTCTAAATCCAGGTGTCCAAATGAGGCAATGAGCTGGAAGCCTGAATACCTTAGGTTCTTTGTACAGCTAAAGTTTATAATTCAAATATCCTTCAGGAAGTACCTGTACAGAACATTTGAAAGCAACTTAACTTTGGATTACCCTCAGAGAGGGGACATCAACAGCTTTCCCCAGCTGGAAAATTAGTTTTAAAAGGGCTAGGTATCACAAAATACTCAGCTTTTTCAGATGCCAGGTTAGTTTGTCCTGCTTACATGGACATGGTCAAGCTTTTAGCCAGATCTGCAAGCAGAAAGTTTTTCTTTGAGTTCAGACTTGCAAATATCTTTGTTACCTTGATTGTTTTGGTTTTTTTAAAAATTTTCTTTAGCAGTGTGATTTAATCTTGATCATCCCTAAAACCTTCAAAAATTCCCTCCTACTTAAGGGACTTAGTACAGGAATGGTGTTTTCTTTCTGTAGTTTATGGCTTTTCACTCTTTTTATTCCAGCTTGTGTTTATCTTCTTACAGAGTCAGGGAATTTCATGGTTCAGCGTTTTCTGGGTGTTTTTTCTTTTTTCTCTCTCTTTTTTTTTTTTTTAGAGTAAATCTCTATCACATGCATGAACAAATTATTTTTTTTTTCTAGCCTATTGTTCTTATAGCTTTTCTCCATCAACCAGCCTAAAGGATTCTAAGTGGCCCCCCAACAAAAAAAAAAAAAGTTGCTAACAGCTGGTAAAGCAAAAAATCCTGCCTGGTCTTCCTTCTTATAATGAAACTGTGAAGAACTGTTGAGGGAAATGGAGCTCTTTAAGTAGAAACTGAGAGAGGAACTGATATTTATTGTCACACAAGTAGAAGATTTCTGCAAGAAAATAATCTTTGTCATGTCAATGGCTTGTTTAGGACAAGTTGCAAGCATGAGTTACATTATGGCCAGCTGTTAGAAATGCTAGGGGTGAAGACATCAAGGGACATGAAAATATTAAAAAAAAAGGAAAATTCAACATAATAAAATCTTAGAGAAAGAACTTTTTACCTATCTATAAAATCTCTGTATAAGTTGATGTTTGCAGTAACATTCCCTCAAACATTTCACTCACTCACAGTCCCATGTCACAGTTGCAAGCATCAACGTGTGTCTCCCCAGCAAGGATCACTTGTGTGCAGCACAGATAGCAAAGGACACTGTCTGTCATGTGTTCTCTGGCACTTTTCTTGATTGACAATGATTGGGTTTTTGATGGATCTTTGATAACCTTTAGGAGTCAGAGTTTGTTATAGGGCAGTCTGTTGTTTCGGGTTCTTGCTTACTTCAGCCTCCATAAACCTTTGGAAAAGTTGCTGATTTTGCCCATTTTTGCTTGTTTGTTTGAAATTTATATCTGTTTTTCCAACAGGCCAGTGGGGAACAAAAGGCTGCAGCCTTGTTGCCATCCTGTTGTGAGGATGCTGGAGCATCTTCTACTGTGAAGTCATCTTGTCCTGTGGGCTTCAGTGCAGGCCTTTTGGGCTTGCCCTAAACATCACATGACTCAATTTTACTGCTGAGAACAATGTTCTGGGAACAATGTCAAGGAAATGGTGTTCTCCATTACCAGTACAGACTATTCTTTTACCCCTTGCTCTGCTTTCTCATCTGCTGCTTTCACGTACATGTTTTTCCATTTATCCTGTGTTCATAACACTCTCAATATGTTTGTTATAAATCTCTGCCACTTTAGCAGCCAGCTCACTCATTTTATCTGTGCACTGGGTCATTAAACTGGCCGAGTGCATAAACATCCTCAATCTGCTGCTGCAGTTTGCCCACAATATATGTCAAAACTATTTATGAAATGCATGTTTATTTTACACATTAACAAATTCTTTCACTTGAAGCACAGGAACTTGTATATAGTGCCTCCTTTTTGCCTGACACCAGACATCCCTGGCTGCTGCTAATGGTTTTGGTCTGCCAAGTGCAAGGCTTTGTGTGTTGCTTCTGAGTAGGAGAGAGATCCACAATTTGAAATTGTGGCCTAATCAGAACAGAGCTTTATTTGTGCCTAGTCGAAAGCCATTTATACCTCTGTCTGTCTAAAGCAGTAGGTTTGATTATAGATTCATGCAGCTCTTAGTCTGCTGTGCCTTCTGAAACTGCTGCTGTAGCACAGCCTGGTATAGCCCTGAGTAACTCAGAATTAGCAACCCAAAGCAGTGTTCACATGTCATTTTGGCAGCTGGTGGGACCAGTACTGTCTAGTGCCATTATTATAGCAGCATTAACACCATGTGGCACAGCAGCAAGTAATAATCAACTGAGAGAATCATCATCAGAAGTGCAATGAATTACCCTTCTTACTTTAACAGTGATGTCAAAATGTGTCCACAGAGAACTCAGCAAAATCACTATTTTTACTGTAGACAGATTTCCAGACAGTTATCTAATATTGTTGCACAAGGAATAGCTTCTGCAGATGCCATTATGCTATTACTGCTTGCAGTTTCTAATTACTGTATTGACACTGAACCATGCCATAAATCAAGTCCCTCCTGATGGGAGAGAATTTGCTGAATGTCCTTGCAAGGAGTTTCAAAGATAAACCGAGACTTTTCCTTGAGTTTCAATGCTTCCAGATAGTTGTTTATTAAGTCTTATCAGAGGAACAGAGCCACTAGCGTGACCCAGGTACAGCATAGAGCACAGAAAAGCAGGAGTGAGCTCTAGTTATCAAGATTTACACAGCTTTTAAAGATATTTTAACCAATAGTTACTAAAAATGTACATTATTTTCACTTTCCTACCAATTATTCAGTCACACGACTAGGAACTGCGGATTTTTCTATCCAATCATTCCAAACTACTTTCACTGCAGAACATGGAGTAGTAGAAGAAGGAGAAGGAGGTTTAGAGAACAACAACAATCCTGCATTTTGATATTTTTTTCTCTTACCTATTCACCACAAAGAGAAGCCCAAAACCTCTAAATTTGTCACCCTGTGACAATCTTACATAGTAGTCTATCACCTAATTCACACCACTGTATTTTCTAGTTCTTGTCTGACTGTTGGTAATTTTTTCCAAGGTTTGAAGCTAAAACAGTGTTGTTCAGGGGGGTAAGAACCCTTAAAAACAGGCAGACAGATATTCTCGGCACTCTGGGTTCCTACACTGTATTTTTTGTTTCTTTAATGGCTAAGCTGAGTTGGAATTCCTGTTCTTACAGGTCTAGAGCAGTGGTCGTTTCCCTTTAAGTGAAATGAACCCCTTGTGCATGCATGTTACTCCTCTTCCTTTCAAAGTGTGTCTTCCCTCCCTGTGTCTAGGCCCCAAGCTGAATGGGAAACAAATAAGGGAAGAGTTGTTGTTTGGCCCTGTTCCTGTTTGCAGTCTCATGGCTGGCTGGTGACCCATGGAGCAGGCCCGGGATGGAATCACGTGCGCAGGCCGAGCATAAATTTGCAGGGTCAGATAAATAATCCTCTTCATAATTTCTCTGTGAGCATGTGAATTGCAGAAGGCTGTACAAAAGATCAGGCAGCAATCAGGGGCTCCTGATCCCACCTTTGTAATTGAGGCTGTTGGGAAATCCACTTCCCATTCCCCATGGCTTGCACGATGGCCGCTAGAGCCAGAGAGTTCCCAGAGCTCTCGTGCCCCCCCGTGGGCCTGGCTGTCTTCTCAGATATTTTGTGTCACATTGCCTCAGGGTCACTTGCCTCAATGCTGCTGCTGAGAGCATTGCAGAGCTCAGCTCTGTATGTACTGCCTTCCCATGTCACTACCATGGGAAGTTACAGAAGGTGGTTCTCACAGTCCAACTCACCAGTGAGCAAAGGCTCATTTTGGACTACCCAGACGTGCCCACACGCCACATTTCACTTGTCATTGATGCTGGGAAAGCAAGTAATTGAATATGTATTTCTAGAGGCACACAGCCATAGGACATCTGTGATAAATTTTGATTTTTCATTAAATTAACCCTACTGAAAATTAGTACTGTGCTGATTGTGGAGTAAGTAATTGGTTTTATATTTTCATGAAGACGCAGAACATTCAAAATATCTGTACTATGAAATGATTTTATAGTTGGTTTTAGTTTTAAGTAGTTTCAGTCATGCAATTTTGATTGCTTTAACTCTGATTTGTGGTGATGAGCTTCAATCATCCAATTTTGATTGAAGTACCTCCTGAGGGGAAAGAGGAAGCTGGGGTGACCATGTGGGCCAAGAGATGACTAAAAGGACATTGGGTGACTCGTACCCTGGACTTTTTCCTTGCTAAGTCTTGGAAAATAGTGGGACACAGAAAGCTCTACTTTTTAGAGACAGACATTATCTAGTTGTTTTATCATCTTCCATATTATGATACTCTTACCCTTGCCTTTGCAAGTTTTTGTCATTTTTCAAAATGAGACCAGTCCAGGAGGTTTTGGTAATGGGGGACTCAAACTTTAACCTGTCCTACTATGTAACCTCAAATCATACTCTAAACCACAATCAGACATCACACCTCTGCTTTGTCTCTAAGGAAGGGACTCCTGGAAAATATTAGTAACTACTGACAGTACAGCACTTGCAAAGACCTGTACTGTGAATGGTGCCAATCAGATCTCTTACCTGTTAGAATGTTTGAAAGGCATTACATCTCCTTTAGCCCTCACCAGCTGTGAAAACTACCTAAAATATATGTCTTTGACATGGAAATACGTATTTTTCTTAGGCTGGCTTAGATGTACTGAGGCAGAAAGTGTAGGTAGCTTCAAGGGGATGCTGTTCTGGAGCCAGAGCTCCTCCTGACACTGATCATGGCCACACTGACCATAAGCACACAACTATTCCATCAACCATTTTTGTCTCCAGGTTAAATTGCAGGCTGATTTTCCTCCTGTCTGTGTTCCTATTTTCCCTAATCAAGTACTCTGTGATCTCAAACCAATAACTTTCTGTCTTAATTGATGTGTTTCTCAGAACTCAGGAGGAATGACAGCCATTGGTCTGAAAACAAGTTTTTAGTAGGGAGGAGGAGCTTCCCCCTGTATCACTCTTCCCACAGCTCCTTATGTAGATGTAAGATGCCTGGGTATTGGTACACCTTGTTCAGGTACCAGTGTTGAATGCTTCCAACTGAGGGTGAAAAGGAGGCTGTTTCAAAATTGTGGTGTCACTTTTACTGGTGATATCTGATACCAAAACACAGACTATTTTGATAACTGTTCCACCCTTGTAAATTTTCTTGGTGAAAGCTGAAATGCTTATTTGCAGGAGAGAAAACTTTCTAAACAAGAGTCTGGTTTTCTGCTGATCAAAGTGTGTCCAGAAATTGTGGTGAATAAACATTTAATCTTGTTTTATTTATCAGGATCTCATTTTATTGGGTTCCCCAGACATCATAAAATGCTTTAATACATTGAGTAACTGCATGCCTCCATATATTCCCCATCTTCTATTACTTTAATTAATATCTCTCTTTTTAGGTCTGGAAGATTCCTCAAGGGTTCAGGAATCTGCATCTCCTCCCAGCTTCAGTAGGAGCACTGTTAGCACTGCCTCTTAAGAAGACAAGTTAAAAATTTCAAAATATGGGTCCTAGGATATTGCATTTTGAAAATGCTGAAACAAATGTCACAGGAAAGAGAAAGATAAATTTTTCACGTGTAAGACTTTTCACAGAGTTATCATAATTTTCATCTCAACAAATATGAGGTACTATGGACCTTAAAAGTGTCCACAATAAGACTTAAAAATAAGATTTTCCAATTTCTTGCTCTGTGTTTTGCTTCTAAAAGGAGGGAGGAAATAAAAGAGGGAGCAATAGGTAGAAATAAGAAAAGATATTGTATATTTGTAAGCAAAAAGTAAATACATTACAGAAATACTTTGCTTTTTTTTGTTTTTTAAATGAGTAAGGCAGAACGGCAAAAGCTTTTCAAAATAAAATTCCAACCAATTCTGCTAGTTGTGGTTTTCCTATCAACTAGCATTGAACCAGTTTAATTAAACACCAGCTACCTGGGCTGAGTGGTGATTTAGCCAAATATCCAGTTCAGATGAAACCACAAGGGGTCTGATCAATTAAGGTAAGAAGGATGTGCAGCTGTTTTCTCTGAAAGGCAAAAATATTCCCAGAGACATCCTCTAAAGCATCTCTCCTTTTTCTCACAGTTTCTTTCTCAGTTCTGTGGAACAACATGAATCAAAATATCATTAGCTACTTTTTTCCAACATAGTATTGCCATAGCAACAGATAAAGTGAGTTTGTTGTGGGTTTTTTTTAGTCTAAATAAAAGAGTGCACACTCACATCAGCTGCTCAGGGCACCCTACAATGTATGAAATGAGTATTGGACATATGAACTTGTACTTCCATCTAGGATTTTCTGAAGAGGGAAAGGGGGGTTTGACCTCCTGAAGGTATCATTTAATCTTTTCAGGCAGAACATGTCATATGTGTATGATTCTTACCACTAGTGGCTGTTGTCTTATGGTTCAAATTTAAACCCAGTTATGTTTGACTGCTCTCAGAAATCCCTCAGTCCCATATCCCAGTTAGTTGCTGCAAGTTGGCTCACAGAATCTGTCTCATTGTAAATAAAACCCCATAATTGTAAACAACTGCTGGATGATGATGTACATGTCTGTACATGTACAGACCAGATTTGGATCTGGGTTCTACAGATGAGGTTCATTTTTAATTGCAGCTAGAGTGACAATGCTTAACACGTTGCACACAGCAATGCACGTAGACCAGCGGGGTCTTCCTGAGATAATTGGGAGGAGGGATTAATTACTTCATCAGAACAGCTGAGTGCAGCCCATTTACATACCAATTCACAAAGTGAAGATTTGGCTAGGGTGGTTCTGGTCATATTATTTTGGTGGTGTCCAGATTGCCTCAGTGTGCCAGTATTTCATATGCAAAACTGCAAAATAATCCATTGGGCCACTTGAAATGAGATGGTGCTGATCTTGGCTGCTACAGGGACAAGATGTAAAATAGAGAGTGAACAATGATGAAAGTCTGTTTAATTCCCTTTGACATTTCTCAGACCCTTTGCTTTATTACAGCAAATCTGATGTAAATGTCCCTGAACTCACATTGATAAATCTTATTCTGTCTGCCAAGAGTCTGCCTGGAAGCATTGTGCACTTCAGGGAGGTGTTTTGCTACTGCTCTTCTATGGGAACTGCTGTTTTCACCACAAAGGCTGTTTAATTTTCTATAATTTCTGTACCATATGGTATTGCTGCTGTATTGGACCTGGACCAATTGTGTTGTAACAATTTCTCCCATTTTTTCTTTACTTATATAAACCCTCTAACCACACTGTCAGAATGGTGTCACAGGCTTGTGCTGAAGTATAAGAGAAGTACCTTAGATATACCCTACCCAGGAGCTTCAGAAAGTGTTTTGGGAGAGTCTGTGGGTGCAACATTCCTTGTGACATAAAGTTTCTGCAGTCTGCTGATTACTGGATAATTTATGAAGTTTTAATTTGTTTTCAAATTTGTTTTCTGCTAAGACACTGCCTTCCACTGCTGGGCCATTAACACCTCCTACTGTAATGGAGTAGAGTTATTTTAATTAATCTCGATCTTTTGATTAATTTTTCATTCCCAATTTTAATCCATGTAAAGTGAGATTTAATAAAGTTCTGTGTGCTATAAAATGGAATTTAGATTTACATTACCATTTCCTTATTTCCAGCAAGTGTAGCAGATGACATCATGAAGAAGAGAACAAGAAAAGATCCCAGATCCAGGACATCAGTATTTTGTGCTAAATACAGGGGTAGCAAATAACACAAAGAACAGGGCAGTGTGTATTAAATCCTGAACTACTGCACTTAATCTGCAGCAGTTGAATTACCTGGATGACATACTATTAACTGAAATACAACATAAAATGTGATCACAATAATTTTAAATGTATTTGGGGTTTGTCCTTTTTATGGAAATGGATTTGAACAGAAGTTCTTTTCTGTTCCCAGAAGTCTGAACAGAGATTTGTTAAGAAGCTTCCAGCTTACAGATATGCAGCTCCAGAGACTGGAGGATGAGGATTTAGATAAAAGGCAGATGTGGGACCCTTTATGGTTGAATGTTTCTCTGAAAGCAAGGCACTGTGCTACATATCTTGCCTGCAAAAAAAGATATGGATCTTCTTAAGGATTAAATACATCCTCTTATGGTAGTGGATTTTTAAAGAATGTATTCTGTATGGAACAAATAACAGAAAAAACCCCAAACCGTATTTTTTATGCAACAGATGTCAGATTTCAGGGTTACTATGGGCAAATGAATTTCATCTTTTCCTATAGAAGAGATTTCTTATAGTTTTGATGGTTTGTTTTCCCTTATGCTACGCATTTTTCCCAACATAGAATGTGGCAGGGCTCAAGTAGGAAAACTTCCGGAATTACAGAGATGGAAAGGGATGGGAGAGACATTCTGTGTGGGTTCTACCAGGTCTAGTAAAAATGGTGGGGATGAGTTCTACAAGACACTTGTCATGGGTATTACCCTTTTAAAATATTCTCTTGCTGTACAAAGTAAGGCAGATACATGCAAAAAATATATCAGGCTGAAAATTTATTTCCATACATCAAAGAAGAAGAAAAGAAAAAGATACAAGTAAAGTTTTCAAAACTTCAACCATGTAGACACTGTCATTCTCCACGGGGTGACATTGTCATATCCAGCGGGGAAGTAGTTCCCACGATCTTCTATACCTGGTTTAGGATGAAAAGAATAATCATCTGAAAATGTATTTTTCTCTCCAAATGCTCTATAGGGAGTCTAGTAACAGTCAGAGACACAAGCAGTCAAGTATCTGCCATTTAATCCTGGGTGAGGTGAGTTCTGTGTTTAGTATCTATTGCCCCTCTCAGGCATTCAGTCTGAAATTAAACACCTAAAATTTTTATTTCTGACTATTGCATCTCTAAAAGCCAACATTTGTAAATGGGACTAAACAATGTAGGTGCCTTGTTGAGTTTAATGGGAGAAAATGAACCTGATCCTACATTAGTTCTGTTTTGGTTGCAGAGGGTTTAAAATCTGACTGGTGGGTTTGCTGGGTTAGAGATAAAGAAGATTTTCTGGGCAATGCAAAAGAATGGCCTGAACTGTCCAGTGTCAGCCTAGAGCACAGAGGAGGGAGCCCCCACCCCTTCAGGTGTCCAAGGAACAACTGGATGTGGCACTCAGTGCTCTGGGCTGGGTGACAAGGTGAGGGACTGGTCACAGGTTGGACTTCATGACCTTGAAGGTCTTTTGCAGCCTTAATGATTCTGTGATTCTTTAAAAACAAAAAGAATCCCCCTTTTCCCAGTCCCTCACACACAGACACACATGCAAAATCCACAATATCATTGTTAAGGATAATAAAAGTGGATCTATGGGTTTGGTAGAATTTAAATTATAGTACAAAAGGTCTACTTTGTGATATTTATGATGCAACTCCTCTACACTCAGAGGATGTGGAAATCTTCCATTATTCTTGACAGCCTTGAAAAGCCCTCTAATATTAAAGGAATAGCTCTCAGATTTTGTGGGGTTTTTGAAGGAAACAAAAGAGTGTAATGCAAACCACACGTTTGGTTGCCCAGGTCAGTTTGTTTGTTTTGGTTTTTTTTAATAAAACAACCTTTCTCAAACAGAACAAATAAACCTGGAGATCTGAAAATTTGTATTGTGTGCAGGATCTAACTTTTTCAAAGATCAAGAGCTACCAAGGGAAATGGTAGCATTGCATTTGGTGCCTCTGACTCCACCATGGCGCCGTTGTCCCTCAAAGATCAGAAGGTTTGTAAATCCCTGTTCAAGGCCTGTGGCTTTCTACACCTTTTATAGAGATGAGCTCTGAGGTCTGGGATTTTGTCGTCCTTCTCCATATAGAGTTCTTTGCTGCTTAGATTGCTCTGTTGAAATCTTGCTGTATATATTTTCCACAACAATTTTCCCCATAGAAACCAGGCATGATAACTTTTAAAAAAAGCTGTGGAAAATATTTCAAATAATTTTAAGCTTCTGCTGCTTCCCTACTCCAAGCTTAATAACAATAAGTATTTTAAACAGCCAGAGAAGTTATCCAAAGACCCGGCTGCATTTTCTACTACATTAAAAAAAATTAAAATTAAAAACTAAGTCTTTGCTACTGCATTACAATTTTCTTGGTAGATCCATTAATTTTTCTTTGATAAAATGAGCAATGTATAATTAAAACAAATACAGAACTTTTTTTTTTTTTTTAAGTAGGGTTGCAAGTGTAAGTAAAATTAATCTTGAAAGCTGTGTCAGTCTGATCTTTTTATATGGTGGCACGAGTTCTGACACAGCACTGTGGGGATTCTGTCACTGTGACAAATTTAGAAGCAAAATAAAGACTTGATTGTCCATAACTTATATAATCTACTCTGAATATCTTTTGGTATTTCTGTTAGAATAAAACCCTGGTATGAATTATGTAAGTTGATTTAAAATCAGTCAAGGAATTTATCCAGCTCAGCACAATGAGAGGTTTTTTCCAAAACAGCTACTTTAGTGACAACCTGCACAAGTGGATGAAATGATGGTGATTTCAGCTCTTCACCTAAGAAATGGAAAAGACAAGGAGCCTGCAGGCAGCTCCCTGAGTTTGGCTAATGAATGGGAACTCGTTAGAGCCCCGTGCCTTGATGGCAAGTGTTGGAGTGCCGTAAAGTACACGTAGAGGGAGACCCACGGATTTGTCCACAATATGGAAAATGGCAGAGAGAGCTGCTGGCAGCTGAATCCAGAACAGCTTGTGGTGTGAACGCTGTCCAGAGTGCAGCTGCCTTTCCTTTCCTGGTTAGTGAGTTCAATAAACCAAGACAATTCAGGTGGAGAGTGCTCAGCCAGGACCTGCAGTAGGGTATATCTGAGGTGCTTCTGTTACACTTCATCAATTAATCCATGCTGCAGCGCTTGCCGGGTCATTTTCCTCACATCGGTGAGTCCTAATTTGTGAAAATCTTTTCCCACACACGCTGTTCCTCCACCATTTTGGTTCTTTTGGGTTCAGCTGGTCGAGCTGATGGAAGCCCACCAGGGTGTGGAAATCAGTGCCAGCCGGGCTGTGGATTTTACCGAACAAAGGAGCCAAAACTCAGAGGTTCTGTTAAGATCCGCTTAGAATGTTTTGCATTCTGCCTCTCCCTCCCAAAGCCATCAGGGGAAGCAGCTTCTGCCTTTAAGCTGCCCATCCGCCATGGTCAGGCACTCCTTTCGCTCCGGGGCCGCGGGGCCACCAGCCCGCGGAGGGACCCCCGCCGCCGGTGAGTGCCCCGGGGAGCGGCGGGGGCGGGCGCCCGAGAGGGTGGCGCATCCTTCCTCGCATTCCTCCCTGCATCCTTCCCCGTATCCCTTTCCGCATCCCTCCCCACATCCGTCGTTGCATCACTCCCCGCATCCTTCCCCATATCCCTCCCTGCACCCATCCTACATCCTTCCCCGCATCCCTCTCCGCATTCCCCCCCCCCGCACCCGCTGCCCGGGCGGCAGTCCCGGTGCTGGCGGTGCCGGTTCCCGGTTCGGTCCCGCCGTTCCGGTGCCCGGTTCGGTCCCGCACCACTGGCAGCTCTGCAGCCGAAGAAGCTCCGGCGTGGGGAGATATTGGTACCAGAGCTCGTCTTCTGGTGACGTGCTGGACGTGGGGGTACCTGAGGATCGGCCTGTGGTTGTTTCCAGTCATTTAAAGGTCCAAACATTCCCTGAAACATTTTGGATTCCTGTAATTACCTTTTTATTCCCCCTTCCTTCCCCCCTCCCTCCGCCTGGCAAATCGAAAAGCACTGAAACAAAATGCCAGATCCGGGCTGAGTGTTCTGACATTTCAGAGCCATTCATTTTTCTTAATCCTTTTAAAATGCATTTCAATGCATTTTAGCTTGTCATGTAGAGGACTGAAAGCACCCCATTTAGAAACAGCAAAATGAAACATGCTGGTTGATTCCATGTTCATTTTGCGCTATTTTTTCCTTCCTGTTTAAACAATTTTGTAGAAAAAACAGAGCTGAATAACAATGAACTAAATATTCATGTTTTGGTAAAGAAAATCGTGACCATAAATGTCATGCACTTCTGTCAGAAATTATATGTATTTTCAAAAACATCACATGACAATGCTATTCCAGATTATGATCAGATAGGTTAAAAATTGGTTTTTTTAATATTCTTTAACGAACATAGATATATAGCAGAGCTCAGAGACTTCCAATCCACAATCTTTTTTCTAAAGCATTTGATACATGAAAAGGGAAGGAATAAAAGGAAAAAAAAGTAAACTCAAGTCAAAGATTTCACGTGCCTTGGAGGACTGCTGAGGTCTGTCTCAGTTGCTCAGCGTAAAGCTGTGTTGGTGTTTCAAATCAATGGGAGCTAACAAAAGGTACTAGTTATCTCTAGCTCTGAGGTTTCTGATTTCTTATCCCTACAACAGTCAGGTTTGAAACATCAGAGAAAAAGGAGCAGTCTGGGTTTGCCAAGGTTCTGATAAATCCTGCAGTGTTTGGCCTCAGCCATCCAACTCCATCCTCAGCTCACAGTTCACTTTAACCCCATTCATGGAAACATGGTAACAACTTTGACCTCAATCCCTTGGAAACCATTTGCTCTCTAATCATCTTGACACAATCCCTGGATTCTGCAAGGTCTAAGCAAAATTCTGTCCCAGGGGCCTCCAGCTCTAGGACCTAATGACTGAACAGGAATAGGTCTGGATGATCCTTGTGTGTCCCTTCCAGCTCAGGGTATTCTGTGATTCCAACAGCTGTACTCAAAACCACCCTGCATTGCCACATGTCCTGTGCTGCACCACAAGTCCCAGATCTTTGCAATTTATGGCCTCACGTTGTAGGGCTCAAGTGAAGCTGTCACGATGGAAAAATCTGAATTTTGGTTTGTCTTTGTTTGATGGTGCTGCGAGAAAATGAGCAAACAAACCAACCGACCGCATGTAGGCTCTCTTGGGACTTCCTTACCTCTAAGTAAACATATACAATGGATTTTGCAACTAAAAAATATTATCCCATGTAAATAAGGGCTATTGTATTCAAAACTATATTCCTGGTAGGAGCATCAAATTAGTTTGGAATTTTATTTCAAGTTTTAAAAAAGCTGTGTCAAAGGAAACAGACCTCTATGATCAAAAAGCAAGATTTGGTCTGTATTTTAAGCAAAAAAGCTGGAGGGATTTAGCTAAGTAAGTAAAGTAAAATATCTGAGTAGACTCTTCTGCTTAAGATGGTGGAAGAGATGCAAAATTATGTTGCCAAATTCAAATTATCCAAGATTAATTCCAGAGAAATCAAAAAGCTGAATGTCCGCAATCCTGCCAAAAGTTAGACTACCTGTCTAAATCAATTCCTTCAGATCAGCCATTTGCTAATAGTCCATGTGCTGCATTGCAGCCTCTTGGAATCTTACTGCTCCAGACAAGGAAAAATGAAAATAAAAGCAAGCAGAAGAAATCCCAGGGGACTGTAGCTTCAGGAGGCGAAAAATTGGTGCTTTTTGCTTGCCTGTCTCTTCCCAGTTTCCTGCCCCCTTCAGCGTATGAGAAAGGCAAGAAGAGTTTGTGCACTTTGGAAACTCGATAGGAGGCAGCAGCTGATCTTCCCATCACCAGCCTAAAAATAATCCACTCCAGGGCTTGGAGCGGCTTCACTAAGTGGAGGAAAATCCTGCCATCGGGATGATATTGATCACATAGCACAACCGAGTGACACTTTGGGTTGGTATTTTGGGGTTGTGTTTACAAAGGTAAGCTGCAGAGTTTGATCTAACATTCAGCAACCAAACGGGGCATGCGATGACCCTCCCCCCATTATCTCCCACTAACCACCTCCTCCTCCTCCTTCCCCTTATATCTGTGGGACAGGGCTGCTCCTTGTTCTTTCCTGGGATTACAACTCCAATCTCTTTTTCCTTTTCCATCCGCAGGCATTCTCAGCCTTTACCGTCCCCTCCTGCTGATGTTTTCTTTGCTGCTGTTCACAGGGTTCTGTTTCTTTTTTTAAACTGTCCTGTCTTGGCAATGTGAAGTCGAAGGTTTTACAGCAGGCAGCGTAGCACGCTGGTGTTGGGGATCGCATTGTGTGGAGAAGCTTTCCAAAAAAGAAAGAAAAAAAAAAGCGATGTATTTAGATGTGTGAGACCACTGCAGATGTTTGTGTGAAATGCTTTGCAGTGCCAATAGCCTGTTTAGCACCACTGCTGTTGTGATTTTCCCTGTGTTTGGAGCCTGATCCAGAAGGCTCCCGAAGTCAATGAGATTCTTTGCATTGACTTCAGCACCGTTTGGATCAGGCTGTAGCACACGGCAGTTAGCGCTGCGAATGCTGACAAGCACCAGAGGTAATTCATCATCCTGAGGCCCAGGGGAGCTGGGACAGTGCTTAGCAAGGAAGAGGGGTCTGTGGAGCATAGGTGGTCACAGCTTAAATAAGGAATAAAAAGAAAATTGTATTTTGTATTGGGTCATTTTTGATAAAATAGATTTTAAAGGGGCAGTGCTTTAAGCCGTTACCTCAGTAGAACTCTTTGCAAGACTGTAGATCACATCGGTTGGGTTACAGTGCTTTTAGGAAGGTAAGAAGAGCAAACTAGAAGGGTTAAACCTAGAAAGGAAAAAGATTCAGAGCACTAACCTAAAATCTGTGGAAAACCTCAGAGTTAGGCCTTCCATTGTGTGCATTCAAAGCTCTAAATTAATCATTTGTCCTTAGTTAAAATTTACTATGGGAAATTCCAGAAGGAAAGACAAATTCTTGCTTTTGTGATTTCTTCAGAAGATAAGAACTAAGTACTTTTGTAAAACTACTTTCTCCACCCTGCACCTATATGCATACACATATGTATATACATACATGTTTATATGTATATATGGGCATATAATGCACATTATATGTAAGACCAAAATTAAATTTGATCTGAACTGAGACACAAGTATGCTCTGTAAATGGATATATTTTAATTAGGAAGTGCAACTGTCAATTTATATCTTTTTTTTTTAATATGGACAACAGAACTACTGCAATAAATGTTTTTCAAAATATTCTTATTCCCCCAAACAAGCTCCACCTGAGGAGTGTACTTATACTCTTTATAGTCATAAGTACCTTGCAGAGCATGACGATCAGAGTGATAATCCAGGTAAGATGAAACTCTTGAATATGAAGATTTTTAAGTCCACTTTAAAAGACCCTTAAGGTAGTTAAAATGTCTTTAATTAGAATTCTTATAGTTTTGTACTTGGTGAGGATGTTCTCATAATTTTAATGGAAATTTAGATTATCTACCATTTTTCCATTGTCTTCTTCAGAATTGCTTATGGAAAATATATCTCATGAACTGGCTTAGTGCCCTGAGAATCCCCATTTATGCTTGTTAAAATGAGATTTGTGAGTGTTTAGGTTCAATGTTTTGTCATTTCCATGTTTACGACTTTGACCTATTTTCTTTCTTCCCAAAACTTCTCTCCTCTTCCCAGTGAATATTTATTAATGAATCCCTTTTGTGCTGTTTTCTGTTTATTCTCTTTCAACTGTGTCTGTCCACCTTAGCCTAAAACTGGGAAGTCTCGACTTGCCAGTAATGGGGACCTTAGCAAAAAATTTAAATGGTTAAAGAACATGAGGGGTTTTTTAGCTATTTCATTGAAGGGTGAACTGCTGTTCAGATAGTTCACATCTCATTAAAGTAAACCAACAGGGAATCAGATTCCCAAATGATGTAAAGGAGAGATGAAACTTGCCTTCCACTGGTACCAACATGGGCCCATCCTCCAGATTGTTCTTCCCATTTCCCTCCTCTGTGAAGTGTGGCTGGTAGCTTTAGCTCATACTGACTATTCAGCACAGGCCATTCTCAAAGGGAGAAGGAAAAACCACCTCTGAGAATCTCTGATGAGTTGTAGAGTTCATAAAGACAGAAGTTAAAGTGAGCAATTTGACAGTAACTTTGAAGGACGAAGGCCTGCCAGCCTACAAGTGTTAAAACAAAAAATTACCTGGCACTCGGCACTCCTGCTGGGTTTGCTGAATGCAGCTGGTGTCCTCAGATGGCACATGCTGGTTATCAGATGATCTCTGTCCCATTACTACATTTCCATGTCCGAAATGATAGATTAAACCTATCATGCTTGGCAACATTATTATAAAGTATAACATTCCTGCAATAATTAGCAGTGAAGCAAATACATTGTGGTGTACCCACCTTGGTGCAGTCACCCCAGCATAACTTGTTGGCCTACTGTATTCAACAGCAAGTGAAATTTTCTCTGGGAAAGCCATTTTTTGTAATGACTATGAATAACATTTTCTTTTTAAATGAGTTTATGAGCACCTCAACAGTTATTTGGAAAAGTTGCTACTACCTGATGAGAAGTAGTGGTTCATAACTGCAGATGACCAACAAATTTCCAACTAACTTGCTACCCCTTCATCTGTTTTCCAGAATATTAATGTTTAGATTACACAATTTCTTTTCTCAGTGTGGCAGTTAGACTGCTCCCATTTTGTTCAGACATTGCTGTTTGCCAGTCAAAGCCATCTTCCTGTAGAGAAACTTTTAGCCCCAAAGATTCCAGCCTAAACACGAGCTTAGAGAAAAGGTCAATCCATATGAGAAGAGGCCTTTGCTTTCCAGCGCCTCCTCCCTTCCTTTGGGACCCACAGATAAAGTTTTGCTAAGAGGCTGGTGGACATTTCTCCACTCATATGTCCTTGAGAAGTCCTGCATGAGCCAACTTGGGAATTGAGGTAGGGTAACTGCAGCAGTTCAGCTCTGATGTCAAGCTTGATGTGAGCAGGGCTTCTTATCTTGTGAACAGCACCACGGAGATTAAGACTGTTAATTGGGAGACTGAACTAATGTTTGCGTGGCTCTCTGCTGGACTGTGAGTCCACAGCAAGGCAGGCAGACTGCTGAGGGTGATAAGCCCACCTGGCTTTGCTGCTTAATTCATCTGTGTACCCTCCCAGCCAGGCTGGCTCTATGCTGCTGCCAGTGCTCCCAAGGAAGGGTCCTGGCAGGTGTAGGAGGGCAGCTGCTGCTATGGAATGTGATAACCTCTGAGATGGAGGATTAAAGGCTTTAATCTCTTCCATCCCTGTTACAACAGAAATCTCTTCAAATTTCTCTTAATGTGGCTCTGCAGCCCAGTTTTACCCCTTTGATCTCTCCCTGCATACTTACTGCCACCTAAAAAGTCTGTCTCCTCATCTTTGGGAAGGAGAAAATCACCTTTGGCCACAGGGTGGGAAAACTTGAGTCAGCTCTATATTCTGATTTGCTTAGGTCTAATTCAAAGACCTTCAGCATTACAGGTTTTGCTGTTCTCTGTGATCAGCATTCTGTCTTTTTTTGTGGGGAAACCAGAAAAATATTCAGTGTATTTAGTTATGTGGAGAGAAACCAACAGCACTTCCTCACATGGGCAAGATACCTCTATTTCCCTCTCTACAGATCTAGTTCTGACTGAAGTCCAGCATTTGCTTACTAGAAGAGTTAAAGCCAAGGGAAGAATAATTTTATTTTTATTAAGAGAACCAAATTTGTTCAGTGGTCAGTCATAGAAGTGTTCCATCTTCCCTTCCTGCTGCAGTTTTTTCATGAGTTACAGCAGTAAGCACAACTGCAATTCTTTGTTCTTCTTGTTCATCTTCTTTTGGTTTTTTAATTTGTTGTTCTTCCTCTTCACATTTTCATTTCATTTCATTTCATTTCATTTCATTTCATTTCATTTCATTTCATGGAATCTTATGGTTGTACAGAAAGAAGGGAATGGTGTCTTTTCATCCTTTCACTGAGTCACTGCAGTCAAGATCTTCAATCTCTCTTAGTTTCCAGGCTCAGTTTTTTGAGTGAAAGCTTTCACTAGGACTCATTAAAAGTCAGTGCAGCTGAGGCCTTTTAAAACTCTTTAAAATTCTTAGAATTATTAAAGATCTCTTTAGCATTAACTCCCACTAATGAAATACTGTTTGAAAATGCAACTTAGACACTCTTAATTAGTCCGAAGCTTTTGAACGTGCCATTTACACTGTTTGCAGCCCTAAGAATGTGTCTTTCTATAGCTACACTGAACTTTCCAAGCATAGGATCTGAGTATGCACACAAGGAATTTGGCCATTGTATTATCAAATTTTTATTTGAAAAAGATTGAAGGCTGCACTGTTTTCTTGGATGAGCTATTGCATCTGAAAACTTGTCATGGTCCAACTCCTGTTATTTTTAGCAGAGCTGCAAAAGCAATGTTGAAAAATGCCCTGTTCTGTCTAGAGAAATCTATGCCCTGTTCTTCTGCCTTAGGGGCTTTTCTTTCTGTCCTTCTTTGGAGATGAGCACAGCTTGTTAAACTTTGAGGCTAATGAAAATGATCTTCTAGGGGCATGCCCTGATGCAGCGGAAAGTAATGGCTAATTTCAGCTTCGAACCAAAGGGCACTGACTGTAAATGCAAAGCATCCTCCCTTTGATATCAGCAAAACTTCGTCCAGTATATTCCCCTTATCTAGGAAACTTGAGCCAAGAGGTAGGAACTACGTTACATGCTTTATTCCAGGGGGTGATGGGTCTGTGCATCTCTCCACCTGCAGAATTTCCTCTGTGTCTAAGTTTTCCAAAAAACACAGCAAGATCCAGTGGTTTGTGTCACAAAACTGTGGAGGGTGTGTTGGATCTGCTTTCTGGACCAGAAATGGGTGGAAAGGGAATGATGGAGGGGTTCCTGTCTCCCCACAAGGCACACTGGAGATGACATTATTTCTCAGAGCTCTAAGGTAGTGCAGGGTGTTTTCATGCACCATTCTTGAATACCCAGAGAACTGCCAGCAGCAGATTGTGTTATGAAATTTGGGATGTGCCAACAGATGCAGAACATGAGTCCTCCACTTCCAGCCACAGCTCATTCCCAGCACAGGGGAGATGGACAAATAGGTGGAAGAAAGGAAGGAATGGAGGGAGGAGGGATCACTGGACTATTAATGCTTCCCTGTCAGTGCCAAACTGTACTGGATGTGTGTCCTGAGCAGGGTGCTGCTAAGCAAGGAAGTTGTACATTTTCTGATTTGACATTTTATGAGCTGTATTGGTGTAGTGGTTTGGCCAAAAATACTCAATACAGCATCACGTCACTGATCAGAATATTTTGATAGACATTAAGCCTGTGGAAGTTTAATGAACATGGTGACTAGATAAACTGATTCATGATGAAGTTCTCTATTAAAAATCTTAGGAATTTAGTGTCAATTACCCTATCTCATTTCATTTGCAATGTAATCTTTTTTATTTTCTGAGGATTTTTTCAAGCTATCCAACCTAGGCTTGACTTTCTCTCACATTTTAAGAGAAGATGATTAAATTCTACTTCTCTTTTTTTGAAATGAACCTGTAACAAAAGTATGGTGAAAGACTGCCCATACCTTCTCTTGAAAAATATCACCAGTATGATGGGCACTGTCTCTAGACATCAATATTAACTAATAGGACCAGGTTCTTTTCTCAGCCCTGTCAATGTGTGAAGGACAATTGGTTTTAAGAGTGTTACTGGACATACTCCATCACAAAACCAGGCACAGCACAGATTCTTGTGAAGATTCAGATGTGATTCTTCAAAGATGCATCTTTCCCGAGAGCTTTCAGGGACTATTGTTTGAGGTGGAATAGGAAACATCTGCAAACTGATGGTGGGTTCTAGTTAGGAGAAAACACCCTCCCTGCAGTTAATAGTCCTTCACTTGAGCATTTGCTGCCTCTATTCCATTTCCCTTCCAGAAAAATTGGAAAAAAACCACCAGTTCCCTTAGCTTCCCTTGGATGTGGTTTTCATCTTTTCTCCCAGATTGATTTTTGGCTAGAAGCCAAAAGCTACACTGGGAGTCAATGATTCAGTGCTCATCTGAACCCAGGATTCTCCTGCCTTTCATTACCACTCCAACCACTAGACCACAACAGCATCTTATGCTGCCTCAGAAAAGAGTCATCCTTGTGGGAAAGGGAGGAAAATTCCCAGCAGAACTCCCTTGGACTTCTGACCTTCGACAAAAATGAGGAAACAGCACTTCTGATTTTCAAGAGATTACCATTATCATTATGTTTCCCTTAAAAAAGACATGTCAAGCTTTTACAAATTAAACCCAAACAACCTCTGTGTGTTTGTTTTTAAAATTCCATATTTTTTTGCTAATAACTCCTCGATATATTCAGACAGAGCCCACATTAACAGAATGTTTCTATTTTGTTATTAGCCTTATGCATTTATGAATGTATTTTGATAGAGAAACAAACTGATAGAATGATAGTAGTCATATCACTCTATTCATTATAGAGAATGGGCCAAACTCTCCATCAAATTGTGTTACAGCACATGGACTGTTAGCAGGTGGTGGTTCCTGAAGTTTGAGTTGGTTGAGCCTCAGCTTTTGCCTCACAGTGAGTACGTGAATGCGAGTTACGCTTAACTTCTGGCAAATCTCAGCTATAAACTGCTGATATATTTGGGAAAGGGAATGCATTTATCACACTCCTTTCAAAGAAACTCCTCTTCACTGACGTGTTTTGATATGGGTTATGCTTTCAGATCCAAAAAGATCTTGGTTAAAAGCGAGAAGGGGGTTTAGCAGAGGTTCAAAGTGCCTCTTTGAATTCTGTATCGTTGTGAAAGTCTGCATGTTTATTCTGTCTCTAAGGGACTACTTGTGTTGTTTATGCTTACCTTGTTATGATTACCTTGTTTAAACTTACAGAACTAATTGAACTATTTGAGGAAAGACGGAAACCTTTTTCTCCCCATTCAGCTGATTTTTTTTGTTTTTAAACAGCATTCATGCATTTTTTGCATCTCTATCCTGTTCTGATTCTGCAAAACTCATTAATGCCAACGTTGCTGCAGACAGATGCTCTGCTGAATTAAATATATTCCTTCTATTTTAGCATGTAAAATTTGAGAAAGGAAAAAGGTGTGGGTGAATGAGTTTGCATAACTTATTCTTCAGCACTGTTGCTGTGTAAGTCTCAGGCAAAGAAATGAGCAAGCAAAGACTTTGCAATCCTGTTTGATCTTCTTATAGAGAAGAATGAAAATAAATGATGCACAGGTTGCCATGAGCCGGAACCTGGCCATAATTCTGGGTCACTCTATGGCCCACGCTCTGCAAGCACAAACACAGGAGCTTATCTTGGTATACAAAGATAATCTCACAAGAAATCATGGAAGTCAGAGACTGCTGGGATGAGTCTAAGCATAAGGGTGTTCAGGATCCAGCATAAGTGCTGATTTACTGCCTAGGCAATCTACTTTGGTTAAGAGTTTGTCATTTATCTGTAATGTCTCACGTATGTGTCCATTGTTCTATGTGACAATGAAGAAATACAAAATATCAGTGAGTGCAAGGCTGCCAGATCACAAATACCAAAGGTTCAGAACTTGCACTGGGAATGCAGTGCAACAAATTGTTGGAGATATTGCACAGACAGTGTTGGCTCACCAAAGAAACAGCAACACACAGAAATCAGCTTCTGTCCATTTGGGTTTTGTTATGAGAAATGGAAATACTTATTATTCAAATCTTCTACTTCCTTTCTTTATATTCTTACAGAGTTTTTGCAGCATGGTGTTTGTGCCTATAATGAGCACTAGAAGTTATAGCATAATGTATTTAAAAATAGCACTTAAATAATGAATGCAGCTAAATATAAAGAATATTATCAAAATATAAATAATACTAATGTCATATAAACATAGCCTTCTAATGTGCTTGTATTTGACATAGCCCAAAATAATTTTCAAAATACGACTGTGTTATTCTCTATGGGTTGTTCCTTCCCGGTTTCTTTATTATATTTATTTTGTCTTTAGCCAAGGGGAATGCCAGCACTCTTGGTAGTCAACAATTCTCTCTTTTCTGTAGTAGCCAGACCCTCTGGAAGAGATGGGACTCGCATTTTGTGGTAATGACAATACCTCAGCCTACAACATCAGTGCTGGCGTCCTCAGGAACGTCTGCTTTGTGGATGCCCTCAACTTGGTCCCTCATGTCTTCCTGCTCTTTATCACCTTCCCAATTTTGTTCATTGGTGAGTTATTCCATGGAGCTCTGCCATCCCACAAACACTAGAGCATGTATTTATACTCAGTCGTGTTTGCATGGGCTTGGTGAAACCATTAGATGCTTTGTATTTATGAATTCTGAAAAAGAAGAGTCAGAATGGCTTCACTCAGAGGATGTGAGGCCAACCCACTGAAATGTGGGAATTTTAGATACAAATCTGAGCTAATCAGCATGAAGAGATGGATGAGAACCAGAGAGATCAGATCCAAATGCTGTGAAACCTCTCTGTAGAAGTTTTCTTCAGATTTGAAACTGGCAACTTGCAACCTTTGCTATTATTAGATATTAGAAGACTTAGAGCAGTGGGTCTGAATTTCCTTGAAATTACAGGAATTCTAGAGAATATCCAAAATGTTCACCTTGGATCCAAGGCTAGGAGAAGTGTAGGAAATATTTAAGATAGAATAATTCCTTCTTTTGCCAGCATTTGTAAATGAAAGTAGAGCAATAGAGAGAATTTTTTTCCCCACGGGAATGAATAATAAGAAATGATAAATCCCTCCTGAGGAATTTAGGACAGTGGAGGGGCTCTAATTCACACAGTCTTGTAAAAAAACCCATCTAAACTAGTACTCTAATGATACTTTTGTTCTATAGTGGTCTTTTTATCCCAGTTAATTTGCAGTGGTGAAATAAACGCAGTTTAATACTTCTCCAGAGATGTCAAACAGTGGCTAACTGATCATAGGAGATCAAGAGACTTGTATAACCATCAAAAGTATTAGTGAAAATTAATATTCTCCTGACAACTGCATGAGAAATGGCCATGTCAGTTCTTCCATGTTACCTTCCTGGTGTTGCATATGTACATTGTATTAATTTCTTCCACAAGGAAGATTTGAATTTGGGACTATATCTGAACTTGAGATTTAGGGGGTTTCATTATGTAAAAGACTTCAAAGTGCTTGAATAAAAGGCTACAGGAACCTGTGGGTTAAGACACTCTCTACCTAACTGTGACATGATCCAGTGACTAAAAACTAATTAAATAATTAAGCAAGAGAATAAGAAACAAATTCTAATAAATTAATAACCAAAGACTAGAAAGAAACCCCAGGGTTATGGAAACTCTCTCCAACAGCACTGGATTTTTACCTCAGTGCTGGCTCTTCCTTTGAGGTGAGATGCAAGTCATCCTTGAAGGACAGGGCTTTGTGCAGAAGTGTTTGATGGAAGTACAGTGCAAGGTCTGAGGGCAGAGATAATATTTTAGAACACTCTAACATCAAGTGCTGCTTCGATTGTTTTTAGAGGTATTAGCCAATCAATTTTGAAATAGTACTGCAGCCACTGAAAATTCCTTCTATTTCATAATAAAGTTAGGACAAAAAAATTAGTTTAAATTGTATGTTATTTATGTAAGTATGCAATTATTTGGTTTCTATTTTGTATGCTAATTATCAGGACAAATAGTTGTTGAACAGAGCATTGAAAGCCAACTGGAGCCCCTAGTACAGACTGACTCCAAACCAGAAATTTGGTGATGAGCTGTGTTTGTGCAGATATATGGGCAGAGAAAAAATGAAAAGCGGCTTGGGAGAGACAAAGATAGGAGCAAGGTCAAAGAAAGCCACATTAGATTAGAAAAGTTTCGGAGAATGATGGAAAATGGTTGAGATATGCTTCTCTCAAGGAGAAGAGAGAATAATTTGTTCCTGCAGTATTTGCATCTTAAACGAGGATGAAATGGTGAAATCCTGACAGTTTCCAAGAATGAATTAACTTAGGTTCTGGTTTGTGTGTTCCTGAGTCACCTGAGGAGCCTCTAAGCACAATGAGATGCTGCATCCTTGTGTATCAAAAGCACAAAATCAAAATCAAAATTGTTTCTTTTTGTTTGGTTTCTTTATTTCCCCAAAATGTGCTGTTGTTGAGATTCTCTATGGGCTTTGGGAAGCCTGTCAGGGAACTCCAGGAGTTGCCTTACAGTAAGAGGGACTTTTGGGCTTCCTGACTCAGGACAACCCTGTATCTGTGTGGGAAGGAGACAGAGGCCAAGGCTCGCCACCATGAGAAGTCAGCCTGTGGTCAGGCCTCAGCTTCCCCCAGCCCTGTCACCTCCCTCAGATCCTCTGTGTCCCCCTTCTTGCTGGGTTGCTGGCTTCAGAGAGGATCTTGCCTGGAAAGGACAGGTGACATCTGAGGTGATGACACGGAAATAGGCTTCAGGTTTAATTTGTTGATTAATTTGAGTCCTGGCACTGTGTTGGGAGCTTTAAAGGGCCAGGAATGCAGAGGCCTAGGAGGCTGGGCTGTGCCTGAGGGACAGAAGCTGTGAAATCACTGTTCAGCGTTCCCTCAGACTGTGCTCCCAAACAGGCCTGAAACAGATCAAAAATGTTACTTGTTTCAAGTAAGTGTATCTTGGAGGCCTCGTCTGAGGATCCAGCTTTTATATCACTTGGGATTTTTTCCTGCTCTTGTCTGTGACTGTGAAGGACGTGAGGACGCCATCATTTCAAATCTGTCAGTCCCTGTTGTCTGAGCGTGACGCTTGGGATGTCCGGGGTTCTTTTGTTTTCTTATCCTTTTTCTCGGCCAGGGATAACTTCTCTTTGACTGTAATTTGGGAAAAGTATTGTCTCCTTGTCTTCAGGGTTTGATTTAAATTATGAGGCAGCTGAGACACTGCTGGGTCATCTTTTTAGTAACAACAGCCCTTGTAGTCTTGTGTTGATTGCGTATAAGTATGCCCAGAAAGTTGATAACCAGATCAGTCACTGACTGGCTGTGAGACAACCTTCCTCTTCCCATCTTATCATTTCCCAGGCTGGGGAAGCCAGAGCTCCAAAGTGCAGATTCACCACAATACCTGGCTGCACTTCCCCGGGCACAACCTGCGGTGGATCCTGACGTTCACCCTGCTGTTCGTGCACGTGTGTGAAATAGCGGAGGGGATTGTTTCTGACACGTAAGTGGCAGAGTGTGGTGGCTAACCACGCTAATTGCATTTGTTAATGAACAGTGTTAATGCCTGCTGGGCTGGCTAGTAAGCCATGAGGAGGCTTTCCCCCAAAAACTTCATAGAATCCTTTCATGAACTGCCCAGGTTTTAATGGGATGAAGGTGAAGCTGTTGTTCTTAGCATTTATTCTTCTTTTGAGCTATAATGGCAAGCAAATATTGACCAAAAGTTAAAGCACTCATGAGAACAAAAATCTTTTTGTCTCTAGGAAAGTCCTGTTTGTCCTCTTAAATAGATTATCAGAGCACCTATGGTTTCACACAATGCTGAAAAAAAGGCACCAAATTCACTAATTTGTACCTTACTTATTTTCAGACAAATGAAATCTCGCCACCTGCATCTCTTTCTACCAGCTATAATGGGATTTGTGGCTGCCACTGTATCCATAGTCTATTACCATAATATTGAAACATCCAACTTTCCAAAGTTATTGCTGGGTAAGTCTATGTCTGAAATTTATTTACTCTTACAAATCCCAGTATATTAGCCAAAGTCAGCTTGTGTAGGTTGAAGAGGATGTTGAAGAGAATATTAAAAGAGAGAGGAATAATTCTCTGCTCTTCCAACTGGTAGTATCATAGGAGTTACTGCACCTTTCACAAGGTACACATTGAAAACTGCTTTTAAATTTATCACAAAAGAGAAAGCCTTGCATGCCTGTTGCATTTCTGTCATGAGCTTTTAGGTGTTTTTTGACACTGCTCATTATTTTGAGGAAAACCTTGTCTGCATTCAAAAGGTCTGTTTCAAAAGGCCACTTTGAAAAGTGATCTGACCACAAACCATCCTGTGCAGATGCTGCTCTTTCTCAACATATTTTGCAGCTGATTCTGAGATTATCCCATCCGCTCTCTCAGTCAGGAGATGGTCAGACTAGACATTGCAGAATAATGTTCCATACAGGTATATTGTCCAAACTGCCTATAACTCTACCACCTGAACAAGCCCCTGACAGATACCAGCCAGGATGCAGGATGACACTACATTCCATAAACTCGTTTTCAAAATGAGCACATTTCCATATTCTCACTTGGGAGGCACCTTGCTTTTTCAAAGAGGCAATATGACATTTGTTAAGCTATGTGCCTTTTCCTTCACTTTAAGAACAAAGTTCCTCTTCAGAGGAAATCCCCTTCAGTGGACTTTCCTACCCGTGTGAAGAGCTGCCATTGTGGATCTTTTTGAAGGGTTGTGGCCCAGGAAAGAAAACAGTGGCTGGTGACATAGAGGATCACTGGGCCTGCATTGTACCAAGCCATGGAAGCTAAAATGGTGTAGTTACACTTATTTATTATTTATTTTTAAATTATGCACTTGCACTGTTTTACAGCTCTTTTCCTTTACTGGATAATGGCCTTTGTCACCAAAACCATCAAACTTGTCAGATACTGCCAGGACGGGGTGCCTTTTTCTCAGCTGCGTTTCTGCATCACTGGAATAATGGTCATCCTCTATGGGCTGCTGATGGCAGTGGAGATCAATGTCATCCGAGTCAGGGTATGTGGCTTCTTCCTCAGGATCTGGAAAAACATCAGTGGTATCATGGGGATGAAGATGGGTCCTTAGTCCCAGGAACTCCAGCTTGTGTCAAGTTTAGGCCCGAGTTTAGCTTGGCCATAAATGTTTGGTTAATTCTGTGGAAATCAGTGGTGATTTAATCTCTTTAAAATGTATGTTCTTGATGTATCCCCTGGGCTTGGTGTGTGTGCCTGTGTGTATCTACCCACACAAAGTGCACACATATTTGTATAGATAGATGTGTATTTGTGCACATGAGGATGGTATAGGTGTGTGGATGCAATCTATAAAATATGTGGCGTGTTAGTGCTGATGAACTATTTATGTAGTGAATGTGCCAGCATATGTTCTTAGCCATGATAATTTAAAATGTAATTATTTCCCAAGAATTAATTTTTGCTGTTGCTCAGCTCGAGATAAGTGGTACTGATATGGTACAGAGCTGTATCCACATCCCATGTTGGTCAATTGTTTGCCACTTATCTGTCAAAATGGAAATGATCCCATTTACATGCAAATTTATATTTAAATTCAACATATAATTACCTTTAAATGCAAATTTGTGGTTGTCCTGCACATCGTTTTTACTAAAAAATTACTATGAATAAGATAATTCCTGAGCCCATGTTGTCTGTTTTCTCCTCTCCAGAGGTATGTGTTCTTCATGAACCCTCAGAAAGTAAAGCCTCCAGAGGATCTGCAGGATCTCGGGGTGAGGTTCCTGCAGCCCTTTGTCAATTTGCTCTCAAAGGCAACTTACTGGTGGATGAACACTCTCATTATATCTGCTCACAAGAAACCTGTGGACCTGAAGGCTATCGGGAAGCTCCCAATTGCAATGAGAGCACTGACAAATTATGTCTGTCTCAAAGAAGCCTATGAGGAGCAAAAGGTAACCACAGATGTCTGTGTCACTGTTTGGCCTTAGAAAGCCAAAGCGTCACTTTGAATTTCTTCAGCTTTCATGAAATCCTCGTTTTAGGAACTTTTAACTTAGGACTGTTTGTTCCAAGGTGAAACATTGGCCTAGGAAGTTCCAATCCAATAGTTACTGTTTGGTTTTAAGTGGATTTATAGCAGGAGAGAGTTGCCAAACTGAGTGCAACTGGAAACTAAAACCACAACAGACTGATCACTTGCTAGATTTTAATAGTGAAAGATTTGTTTAAATCTTAGCTACTTATGAAACTGGAAGACATTCTGTCCATAATTTCAGCTGGAAACACTCATCTTCATCTTTTTTTCTCCAGACAGAGAAATAGCCAAAACCACACATCAAGAATAGCCAAAAGACTGGTGTCTTAGCAGTGACTTAGTCACCAAACTCAAACACAGCACCCTACAGGTTGCTATGAAGAAAATTAACTCCAACCCAGCCAGACCCAGTACAGAAAGCATGGCTGGGAAAACTCACTGGGTAGGGCAGGATTTTCCAGGGAAACTTCTGGATGCATTTATGCAGCTCTCTGCTCCTACCACCTAATGGAGCTGCAGGCTCCTTTCTGTGCCTTCTGAGATGAAACAATGATCAGTACAATTGGTTATATTTTAATAGATATAGGTTGCTTCTCTTTCCTTCTGCAGTCGAGGATTACAGAGACCAGACATCAAGATCCTTCTGCTTTAGGCAGAAAGCTACTGAGTCTTTGGAACTGAGCTTTTCACAGCAGCTTGGGAGAGATACATCCCTTAGGCCATATCCTTAATGTGCCTAAACCCTACTTAAAGAGGGATATGCACCTACATGACCCAAGGACCCGAGTCTGTGCCATTCTTTGTGACAGGCACAACAGTTGGGTGCCAGCATTTGTCTGTAGCTCATTCACATCTGCAGGTGCTGTCTGTGCCTGCCCAAAAATGCAGTTCAGATGCCAAAAGGCAAGTTAAACGTGCTATTGCTTGTGTGCATGAGCACAAACTTTCAGTGTGTAGCTTCCCTCAGTGTGTGTCATGCACATATAAACACTTGCATAAATGTTATTTATGCAGTTACACTCACCTACATTTCTGATGCTGCCTTACATCAGATATTTTGTGTTCTGTAGTTGTCCAAAGACTTGAGATTGCTACACATTTGTGCTACTCTTCAAAATCAGGCTGTAACCTTGAAGTAAACTGGTAATTGTAGATAACACTAAAGTAAACCAAATGGCTAAAGCAGATCCAAGGAGCCAGGCAGTGGAACTCACTGCAGTTCGTTCCTGTCCAGAAATGCGTTGGCTTGTGCCTGGTTGGGCCAGAAAACAGCCACATAATTAGGAAAATTCTTCAGATTGGAGTGTGGTCTGCAGTCTGGAGGAGATGATATGCCACTGTCTCTGCTGCCAAGTGTGTATTTTACACTAATCTCCTGTAACTGGGGAGGGGAGCCCCACAGCCTCCTCTGGATTAAGTTGGGTTACCCCTGCCTGTGCCTGGAAATAGCTGATTTCAGCTGTGCTCCATGGCCCTGCAGAGAGAAAACTCCTGTTCCTTCCCAAACCCTTCTTATCACACCTTGATGAAAGGTGCTGAACATGACCATGAATACTCTATATTGTAAAATGCTTTTGAGACAGCTCACATTGTCTTGATATTTCTTCTGCATGCTATGAAAATGGAAAAAATTGTATCAATTCTCACATAATTCCATTTACTGCCCCCCTGCCCAAAAAACCTCTGAGATCCTGTGTCTGTTGTTGCTTGGCTTTTGTTTCAGTTTCTGTAGAAGCAGCCTACATGTTTCACACCACATACCAGTGCATCATCTATCACATATCCAAAAATAGATTTAGCACATTGATATTACATTTGGCTTAGCCCACCAACCTAAATCCTGTATAATTTGTCCCAATGGTCAATAGAAAGCTTTTCTTTTGGGCATGTAATAGAAAAATCAATTTTTAAAGTCAAGGGCCATTAGTTTCCTATGCCTGCTATCCACTATGGATCTTACCTGCTAGGGCAAAAAACCAGGATGAATGAAATTGTTAACTAGAAATCACAGAAACAGGGCATTGCTCTTCATCACCAGGCTCATACTGCCAGCTCCAGAACTATGAGAAGAGTCAGATTTCCACATTTACTGAGGCAAACCTTACAGGTGACTTGATTTATCAGCAAGCACTGTCTCACTGCCCTTTATTCCAACTGTGGATTGGCCAAGGTAGAGAAAATTACAGGAATTTGAAAGGAAGTTGACAAAGACAAGGAAAACCTGATCAAGTGCCACAGCTGAGAACAGTAGCCCAGACTGGTTAATCAACACAGCAACATTCTATGCAAGCCCATAACAATCAAGGACCATTCTGGAAAATAAATTATGATTAGAAAAAATCTTTCTCCCCTCTTCCCATTACATGCTTCAGCTAATATGAAATCCTGATTTTAAAAAGAAGAAAAAACAGTGTTTAGCAATAAATTAGATAAATTAATTAGTATTTTTCCAACTGAAAGGAAACAGATTTCACGTAGCGATGACCAAGGTGTGAATTGTAGTAATAATGAAAATGGCTATTAAATTGTTAGAGAAATAAGAATTTACCTTTGCCATTTACCAAATTTACTGTTAATTGAATAATTCTGCCCAGAATAATACAACAGTTTTTTTCCAAAAGATGGCAGCTGTTTACCCAATAAATTAGCTTAGCTCCTCTCAAGCTGTTCAAGTTATTAAATGATTAACCCTTTTAGGGCACTCAAGCTCAAAACCCATTAGGCCACAAATTCAGAGCCTTTTTTCTGGGCAACTCACATGAGGCCCTAGTGCTCTTTACCTCCTCAGAGAGAGCAATTTCATTCTCACCCCTTTCTGGAATGGTAGCTCTGATTTGACCTCATGGTGCTTATTTCTCCTTCCTAAGCTCCTTGGCATTGGCCTGGCCCAGTCTCTGGCAGCCACCTGGTCCACCTGCACATTTTGGCACCACACACATGATCCATCTCACTGTGGAAATGGCATAAAAAGGAAAAACTGAGAAAAAAGGAAAAAAAGACGAGGCAGCCAGGGAGGTTACAGAAACACTTGCTTTTCTTCTGTGAATTTGCTGGGGCAGGGGGTGGTTGTTGCTTGGCTGTGCTTAAAATGTCTCTGTGAAGGCTCAAAAGGGCTTGGCTTGGCTTGCAGCTTGCAGGCATCTGTGCTGCTTGAGAAATGACAGATGCTTGTTTAAAGTGTCAAAAGCTGCCGCCTGAACTGCAAGGAAGCACTCTGCAGAGCATAGCTCTGGTCAGTAAAACTCTTTCTTCATTAAATTGAAAGGACCTCAGAGATATCAGAACTCTTCTGATTACACTAAGACATATCTGCTGGTTGGTGTTTTAGCCAAGAGCTGTGATACTGTGTAAATTCACAGATCTGAAGGCTAGAAAGGACCCTCGGTTGAATTAATCTTGCCTCCCATCCTGGTCTGCTGCTTTAATTTTTTGAGCACAGTTATCATTGATTGGTTGAAGTGTGTCATCCTGGAAGGCATCCAAGAGATGGAAAAAATTCCAGGTAAATTAAATTAAACTATGTTCTTGTAATTGTCATGTATTTTTCCTGCAATCAGAAGCCTTTACTGGATCAAGTGGTTTCACAGCTACTGTGAAACCAGGATTACCCACGTGAGCAAAGGACTGAAAGGTCAGAGCTCTCCCTGAGCACACATGTACAAGGGACAATGGCTGCCTGCCAGGATGATAATCTGTGCTTGCATTCCTGTGTTCACAGGTTCAGGAAAGTGATAGGATATAGAGGTGAGAAACCACAGTTAGCAAGGGGAGGCAGAATTTGAACTTGCTGTGAAGAATGCCTGAAATCTGTTGATAATTACAATGTGTTTGCTGCCTCACCTGGTCCAAAACACCTTTCTGGAACCATTTAGGCATCCAGACAGGAATGTTGCCATATAGAGCCTGGGAGGCTACTCTTAATGCATGGGTACCTGTTTCTGTTTTCCAGAAAAAGGTGGAGGACCATCCCAACCGGAGCCCCTCCATTTGGTTGGCCATGTACAGCGCTTTTGGACGGCCAATCCTGCTCAGCAGCACCTTCCGCTACCTGGCCGACCTGCTGGGCTTTGCTGGGCCACTGTGCATTTCTGGCATTGTCCAGGGCTTCCAGAATACAACTAATAATACAAATACCACAGAAAAGGTAACCTGACAACGTGGATTGAATGGCTCTGGTAGTAGTTTTAGAGTCATAGCAGGTATTTAAGACAGCTGGCTGCATGCTTTGATAGATCTGTGGTCATCACTGTATTATTGTGGTTTCTCTCAAGCAAAATGAATATTTCTGTTGTGAGAGACAGTCAAGTTATAAACCTGAGCAGTGGGAGCCTTGGGTAGGAATGGAACACAGATTGTGGTGGCTCCCCTCAGCTCCCCAGCTGCCTGTCTTGATGGAGTCACCCCAGCAGTTCTGGGAAGGAACGACTTTTCTGCTCCTCTTCAAGTGTGCCTGTTTGTTTCAGGCAGGACACGCACTGGTGGTGCCTCAGTGATGCATTCAGCCTGGGAATTTTGCTTAATTCCTATCCATTTGTCAGTTTATACTTCATTAACAGTTCTGAGCTCTCTGAAATCTGTTTTTTTACTGGGAAGCTGAGAGTAGCCAGTCCCTGTTTGTAGCTGATTGTGTTGGTTGCTGCTGTGAGGAAATGTGTTGGCACATGTGAGAAATTGAAAAGTATCCACTTTACTCAATGGCATTTTTGATAATAAAGATGCACAAGAGATGCCAGATCACTGCTCATTTCACATTTCACTGAGACTGAACTTTCTGAGATCACCTCTAAACACTGAGCAAGCCTCTGATACAGAACATTTTCTATTACAAGAAAAAGAATTTATTAGTAACTAATTAAAAGATACAGGTAAAATTATTTTACTGACAGCAGAGAAGAAATGACAAAGACATTTTCCTGCATTTGTCTTCTGATAGAGAAACATCTCCATACAGTTTCTGGAGTGTTTTGTCTCTGAATGAGCAGATAGGTATGTAATGGAATAGCATTTTCCTCTCCAGATAAAGTATTTGACTATCATCACTACCCAAATATCTTTTTCTTGGCTGTTCACTCCTGACATTAATTTTCTTGACTGATGGTCTCAATTTGGCTTGAGGCTTTCACTGCACTGAAGGAGAGTTTAATTGTACAGCTTATCAAACAAAGCTTTTTATCATCCTTGAACCTGCACAAGCTGGATTTGAGCCACAGAGTTACAGGGCAAAGTGCATGTTTTGCCTTCAAAAATGTTGGGGTTTTTTTCATGGTGAATAAACAAGGTATTTAAGCTTGAAAATAATTTCTGGATCTCAGATTTAGGAATCCTTTGCTTCCTTTATCTTTTTGTACTCTTCAGTGGAGGGGTTTCAGTTGTGGCTTTTTAAAAAGTTTTAATCAGCATTGGCTAAAGAGAAGGTTGGAATCATTGGAGATCTTGAAACCACTTGGCTTGGTGACAGTCACTATTTCTCTTGGATACATTTCAGAATACATTTGCCTTTAATTTATGGATTTTGATAAACTTTCTCTTGGCTGTTCTTGCTATTAAACATTTCTCCTTTAAATTCTCTCTAGTTCCAATTAATGTGAATACATTTAATTTTATGCTTCTTCTGCCTTAATTCCTGAGAACTCTATATACATTGAAAAAAGGTACCTACAAATGTTATTTTCTTATTTATATCCCCACTATAAAAACAAGGGGAAGTTAGATGCAGCAGAACATTAAGAGAAAAGTTTTCAAATATATTTGTCTGACCAACCATGCACTTAAGCAACCCTTTTTTCAATGAGTCTTGGGCAGATGGCCTTCTTTCCTATATTGCCCAAACCTTTAATCTCAGAATCAGGCTGGATATTTCAGTAGAACAGGCTTTTTCCTTCTTTTTTTTTTTTTTTTCCTTTTTTTTCCCCTGTAAGAATTCCAGTACATCCTGCTTCCAGCTGGATCGGAAATACCAAAGGAACAGTCTTCCTTGGAGTATTTTGGTACATTTGTTTCCTTTTCTGCCTGAAACAGAGCAGAACAGTGAACACAAAAACTAGAAAATGAAAACAAAGGGCTTTAAACAAGATTTTTTTTCTCTTCCATGTTGAGGCATTTAAATCTCATTTTGTGGGGAATACTGGCATGTATAGTCTTATGTTATTCAGATTTTATGGGTATCATAGACTATATTCCTGGAAGGAATTGTTTCCATAATATGCAAATGCAACATAAATAACTAATCCCATGCAATAAAAAAATATTTTCTTGCAGCTTCTCTGTGATACAGGTGGAATGAGCTTTATTTTCTACTGAGTAGCTTTTCTATCCTACAAATCACCAGAATTTGATGAGGAAACTAAAGACAAGGCAGACATGGTGATCTTATTGTTCCTTTCCTGCTAAAACTAAAACATTTTAGAACTGCTAAAAGATCTCAATCCTTAGTCTTTGGAACAGGAGTGGAGTTTTTAATTTGTATCCAAATAATTTTGATATAGAGGTCAATGAGAAATCTGATTTCGATAGCTTTCCCATAGTACCACCAGTATGTTTCTTTCTAATGCAATGATTGAATTTGCTTGTTTCCAGCTCCTCAGGAATATACAATCCCTCCTATGGCACTTGCATCATTTTTTCCTTTCTTTTCAGGTAAAGGATCCATCAAACTCATACCTTGCCTTGGAGGATTTCCTCAGGAATGTTTATGTCTTGGCAGTCCTTCTCTTCCTGGCCCTTATCCTGCAAAGGACATTCCTGCAGGCCTCCTACTATGTGACTACAGAGACTGGCATCAACCTCCGGGGTGCTTTACTGGTGAGCAAAGATCTGCCAGGAGATTCACTAATAACAGCTCCAGCTTTGTGCTTTCATTTGTCTCATTCTTTATCTGAAGACCAAGCTTGAAGTGATGATTTCAGAGAAGATATGTGCTGTATTTTTATACAGAAAACTGGACAAAATAGTGCTGGCAAACTGCTGGCAGCAATTCCTTTTGCTAAAAACGAATCCCGTCATTTTAACCTGCGGAAGTTTAACACCCAGAAAAACCCATGCATATAAAAATACATCTTTGCAGACAATGAGAGATAGATGAGGATCAGCAGTGTCATTTTGACTCTGCATCTGCTTTGTTCGTTTGCTTATGGGTTTGCTTCTGCTGACTGTGGATGGAGTCATCTGCAGAGCGTCCTTGTTTTATGGGAACTCTGCATGCATCGGGGGTGGTGACTCTGGATATTTATGCCCTTTAGCACAGAGCCCTGTGGGATGGGATGGGAGTGATTCATCTGCAGGACTGTGTCTGTAACCCCAGCATCCCTTAACCCTCTGTGAGAGCCTTGTTTATGAAGTGGAGCCAGCAGCTCCAGCCCAGCACGTGGTGGGGGTGTAGCTGGGCTCTGCACAGACCAAACTCCACAGGCAACAGTAGCACTCCAGAAGCTGGAACTGATGTTTTGCCAGATGTAACTAACCATGGGAATATCATCTCAGCATGGAAGCTTCTTTTTTTTTTGTGTGTGTGTGCGTACCCTGATTGATGGAGCTGCTTCAAACATTTTCTGCCTTCTCCCAGGGTAGATGGTACAGATTTGGGGATGAAAGAGCACCTGGTTGTTTCCTTTTATGACTCCTTTTTGTGACACCCACTAAGCAAAATTGGGACTCTTAGGGCCATATGCAGCTGATTTAATTCACCAGGCATTTCTGATTAATTCTGCAGGACATACTTTATTCATGGAGAAAATGGGTCAAAAAGGACAAATTATTTTTAAAACTTCCTTGGAGCTGCAATGTTTCATGTTTGGTCATAACTGCAAACTGGGCTCACAATATTTGTCTTTAAAATCCAGTAGATGTTATCCCTGATTCATTTTAAACCCTGTTAAGCTCCTACAAATTTTATGGAAAGGAATGGCCAGGTAAGGGAGAGAAACCCAAAGGAATACATACCCACTCTGATCAAACTTCACAGCGTGAATTTAACTGTCTTATCAGAAACAAGGATCTCTTTGACAGACAGTGTCACAGAAAAGCAGGCTCACCAAATGCTTGTTAAAAAAGTTTCTTTGGCCAATTTCCTAAATTTTGATGTTTTGTTGTCATTTTTGTTCTGTTTTAGGTCTGCGTTAAGCAACAAATCTTTTAAGAGGAATTGGAGTTTTTTAAAGTCAGTGTTCTCTCTTGTGCTTTCTCTCACTCTGTCTCCATCTCTCGCTGTCTCAGGTGAGAGACTGGGAGAAGGGCTGTCCTAGGTAAAGGCTGATGATGCAGTTTGAAACATCCCACTGCTACTGTTCTTTTATAATTACATTATTTTAATAACTTCCTTTCCCCCCCCTTTCTTACAGGCAATGATATATAACAAGATCCTGAGGCTTTCTACATCCAACTTGTCCATGGGAGAGATGACACTGGGACAAATCAATAACTTGGTTGCCATAGAAACCAACCAGTTAATGTGGTTCTTGTTCCTGTGCCCCAATCTGTGGGCAATGCCTGTTCAGGTAGAGCATCAAAGTAAGGGGCTGATTTCAGAGATCCTCCAGCCTGGGTGAGGAGAATGCATGTCCGGGACACTACTACAAAATCCAGAGAGGAACCTGCACTTCCCACTAAGATTGACAAGCAAAAAGGTGGCCCAAGGGCTGGAAAGGTGTCTCTCTAAGGGCCAGTGAAGAGAGAGGGGTTTTTTAGCAGGATTTCCATGTCTGTGGCTTGTAGGACCTGCAATCCTTTTCCTGCTCATATTTCTTCCACTGCTGACACATATCCATTGCTTTTATTTTGCCACCTGGCATCAGAACTAAGCATTGATTCTGCAGTGTCCACTTGTAACTGGGTTTTGTGGCAGGACCAACAGCAATTGAATCCTGCTCCATGACTGACATGAGCACTGACAATGCTCAGAGGAGCTCTCTTCCAAACAAACTTAGTCACTGGACACATCTGGTTCTTAACAGGGCTGGGAAAGAACTGGAGGCAGATCTCTAGGAAGGAAAGGCTGGGATAATTAGCTTGAAAGAAATCTTCAAAAGTGCCAGGACCTACTTAAGGACCTCAGCCATCCTGAATTTTCTGTGAAGCTTGAATTCCTGTAGCATGTTCAGAATTTTAGCTCAGGTTGTGTTTGGCATGGACTTACATTTCAGTGATCTCAGTGACATTAAAGAGTTTTTAAAGGGGATAGAACCAATTCTTACAGTAGATCTGCTGAATTTCCTAAGAGTGTAATCTATTTCATTAGTCAGCAATATTACTACTACTAATGGGTTGGGTAGGGTTTAGAGTGTCATGAAATAGTTTATGGATAAAAGGCGAAAAAGGTTACATGGCAACAGAAATTAAAAATAATATAGAGGGTTTCATTTCACTGTTTCACATCCAGTGAAGTGGGTGGAAGTGTTGCTGTCAGGTGATCTAACTGCTGTGGCTAGGTATGGCAATTTGCAGTGCAGGAGCCTGAAAAGCTAAATATTGCTTTAAAAATGTTAAACTCCATTGATTGTTACTTCTGATGTTGTATAATAAGAAAGGAGATTTAAAGACAGACTTGTTTAAGAGATAAAAATATGAGATATGCAACTAATTCTGGATACCCTCTTATCACTGAGGACATCTCTCTACCACAAAGTGGAGCTTTTAATAGAAATATTTATATAGCAGAGCTTGAATTAACTCAGGAACCAGAATCACAGCAGTTGCATCACAGCCATTCCCAGGTAAACTTCTGTGGGAAGTGTTCCCAAACCCTTTGTAGGACTAAGGCAGCATTTTCCTCCAGAGCTGCGTGGTATTGATGCCCAAGCTCAGTTTGTGTCAGTCCCAGCACATCTGCTTTGTGCTTCAGTGCCTATCTGAGATGTCCCTCTGCCTGCAGTTGCACAGGGACACTACAACAGAATGCAAATGTGATCCAAGACAGCCCTAAGACCTCTGAATGCTTCCAGAGTGAGGTAAGGAGCTCTAGTGTAAACAGGACTTGAGGCCAGGAACTCTGTAAAATGCCTCGGGGCAAGCACCATCATTTTAATGCTCCTTTAGTTTTGTGGAAACCCAGTCTGGATTTAGAACTACCAGGCACTAACACAAACTATTTAGTTAATGTCAGAAAGAAAGGCTTCTGGGTTTATTTCCCACACTTTCCAAATGTGATCTCCTGAAGTATGGGCTCAGCTGATTCCTATGAACCATTTAAGTGTTTATTAGAAGAACAAACATTTTTCTCTTGGTGTGGTGCTGGCTTATTGAAATCTACATTTTTTTCCTCCTGTGTTGCTCTTTTCTTCACAGATAATAATGGGTGTGATCCTCCTCTACAACCTACTGGGAGTGAGTGCCTTGGTCGGGGCCGCTGTCATTGTACTCTTAGCTCCCATCCAGTACTTCATAGCCACCAAGCTGGCTGAGGCTCAGAAGAGCACTCTTGTAAGTGAATTATTTCAGTGATATTTGTGATCCAGAAATGAGAACAGGGTTTCTGGATTCTGTTCTTGCAGTTAGTGAAAACCATTGTGTGTGTTTGGGCAGGCCATCCTTCAATTCCACCGTCCCTCCCTGTCTGTTTTTCTGAGGCTCAGTGTCTCTTCCTTCCTCACATTTGTCAGAAGAGAATCTCAAAAAAGTATGTGGGCCTTGACGTGCCTTCTCAGAAAAGAGTATTTTTAATCCAACTAGCACAATTTTGTCTGAATTCCACTCCATGGAAGGGTGTTATTCCCACATGCAGATGTTGTATTTCATGGGATGTTAGCAAACAGTGCAAATGACTGATAAATTATAGCAGGAAAGTATTAAAGAATGTGCACAACCTCCCTCTGTAAAGTCTAGAGACTTTTTAATCTCAGCCCAAGCTTTGGTATTCTCTAAAAATCAGTTGGTACTGATGGATTATTATCTATTAATATCTAAATTCTTCAGTGCTGTAAGTTTGTTTTGCTGCCTAATTTAGTTCAGCAGTTAGAAATGTTTTCTGCTCCTTTGTCTAATTTTTAACTTTATTGCTGTGACCCTTGAACTTTTTAAATAAGTCTTTGATGTTTAAGTTGCCAAATATTTAGAGATCCTTTTTATCTTAACATTCAGTAAGCAAATTAGACATGCATGGATCTAATTGCAACACACTTCAATCCTGTTGAGTTGTGCCAATTTTTATAACCTGTAAAAATTTAACAGAGGGTTTATCTTTGCATAATTTCAGAAATAATCTCAGTCTTTCCTGCTGCTCTATTCTGACTTCCTCTGACTCATAACATCTTTTGGACTACGATTTTACCAAAATCCATGATTTTACCAAAATCCATGATTTTACCAAAACTTATGATTACTGTTTTTTAATGAGGGGAAATTAGCTAAATACATTGATAAATATCTCAATTATTTGCACAACTGGATCCCAGAATGTTTCTTGTATCAACAAATACACACATTTAGGTTTCTGTCTGTTGTTATGGACACCATTGACCTACTAACCCACCTCCCTGAGTTTCATCCTCTCTTTGAAGGGTTGGGATGTTTTGAGTTATTTTTCTTTGCAGAAAAAGGTCACTTAATTTCCCCTCATGGTTGTAAATATTTTAATATCTGCAAAGAAAATGAAATTTTATATTCTTTTTCTCAGTACGGTGCCTGTACAAAATCACAAACAAACAATAATTTTTTTTAATGAATTTTGCAACAGAAGTGAGGAGAAAAGAGGGTTCTCATTAAGACTACAAACAGTCAATTTTTCTTCTGGTTTTCTTTTGAAATGAAGGACTATTCTACTGAGAGATTAAAGAAAACCAATGAGATACTCAAAGGCATTAAGCTATTAAAGCTATATGCCTGGGAGCACATATTTTGTACAAGTGTGGAAGAAACAAGAATGAAAGAGCTCACCAGCCTCAAAACCTTTGCACTCCATACGTCTCTTTCCAGTAAGTAACTGTGTTTTTAGTGCTTGGAAGAGTATCCTGTTTTTCATGTGAACATTCTTCCCAACTTCAACTAAAGAGAGATACAACTGTGCCTGTGACACTTCTGTCTGTGTGTAATGGCATTAAAATAAAAAGGCATGATAAATACATAACACAGACATTCAAAGGGATAAAATGTATATTGCTGATTTTTTTTGCAGTAGTTTTTCTGTTACCTTCATTGTGACATTACAGTTAGGAGTTGCTTTATAGTAAGGAGGCTCCAGATAATATTGGCAGCTCTGATTGCAGCAAAAATTTTTCTGCATATAAATTGTGTTTTTTGCAATGTAGAAGGGTTGAGTAATGTTTTAGTTGTCTTTCTTCCTGCAGAGTAATTTTCCTTTGGGCTTTTTAATTACTTGAATTGGAAATAACTGGATCCTTTTAGTGTCATACGCTTACTGTAAAATTGTTTTTTCTTATTTCCTATAATCTGATGCTTATTTTGTTTCTCTTTCCCAGTTTTTATGAATGCAGCCATACCAATAGCAGCTGTTCTTGCAGTAAGATATGGGTTTTTTTCAGTTTTCCTTATAAAAATGGGAGAGAAAAGTGGGGGGAGGGGGTGTAAAAAGGAAGAACAGGACACCATTGTTATTGTAGGACCTACTGTTTACTAAACCAGCAGATGAGTTAAGAGGACCCTGCTAACTGTAGGACAGCATGACACTGGAAGTTGTCATTCCCAGAAGGTGGATTGGCAAAACCAAAGAGAAAAATAATTTTTTACTATAAGAAAGAAAAAACATTACAACTTGAAAGAAAGAAAGAAAGAAAGAAAGAAAGAATTCATTACCACTTGAAAGAAGACCCATTTTGAAAAGCTCTTTTTGAAAGGGGTTTTGAGTGTCTTTTCTTGTCTCTTTAGCAAGAAAACTCATTCCTGTTTCAAAATGCATTATGAGGCATCATTTCAGTTTTCAAGAAAGGGTACTCTGCAGTTTAAAGAGGAATAAATTTTGCTTGTTCTCTAGCCAGGTTTAAGTCTTATCTGTGAAAAAACCCTAAGATTTGTTAGATTCTTACTGGGTTTTTCTCTGAGCTGTGTGTTTCCTGTAAACCCTAAAGTCAGTTACAAAGCTGTAATCAAATGCTAGATTTTACAGTGAAAACTTTTTCACTCTTCAATGTTTAAACCTCTTGAAATCACTGGCAAGATTTTAAAATCTATTTTGCTTTAACACAACACACCTTTCTCTTCAGTTCATCTTGATTCCCAATGAACTGTGGTAGTTATTAGCCTTAGCTGAGCAAAATATCTTTCTTGCTGTCCTTGTCCATCTTGTTCAAGAGTCCTTGTCCTGACGTGCTCTTTCCCTGATGTGACAGACCTTTGTGACTTATGCATACACCAATGACAGGCCACTACAGCCCGCCCAGGCCTTTGCATCCCTGTCACTGTTCCACATCTTGGTCACACCTCTGTTCCTGCTCTCCACCGTGGTTCGTTTTGCAGTCAAGGCCATCGTGAGGTAAGTGGCCCCTCTCCTTCCTCCAACTCCTGAACACCCATGTTCAATAACAGAAATGGTTGTTTCTACCTGCTCAAGTGGAAGAGTGTTATGAAGTGGGACTCTGATGCTAAAGATGTGAGAGAAATCAGTGACCCTTCCTTTTCACTGCAGGACACTGAGACAAAGAAACACAGCACAGGAAGGACAGGGAGCTGCTGGGGCCCGTCCAGAGCAGGGACACCAAGGGCAGCAGAGGGATGGAGCAGCTCTGCTGTGAGGAAAGGCTGAGGGAATTGGGATTGTTCAGCCTGGAGAAGAGAAGGCTTTGGGGTGACCTCATTGTGGCCTTGCAGTGCCTGAAGGGAGCCCACAGGAAAGATGGAGAGAGACTCTTGGCAAGGGCCTGGAGTGACAGGGCAAGGGGGAATGGCTTCATACTGACAGAGAGGATGTTTAGATTGGATATTAAAAAGGAAATCTTCACTGTGAGGGTGCTGAGGCCCTGGCACAGGTTGCCCAGAGAAGCTGTGGCTGCCCCTGGATCCCTGGAAGTGTCCAAGGCCAGGTTGGATGGGGCTCTGAGCAAGCTGGTCTGGTGGAAGGGGGGTCAGAACCAGGTGGTCTTTGAGATTCCTTCCAACCCAGGCCATTCTGTGATTCTATGATTCTTAATGTTCCATTCTTTTTACAATTTCACTAACTTTAGCAGTTCACATTCAGAGCTGCACTGTTCTTCCTTGAGAGATGCTCCTGTTCTCCCAGTGTGGCCACCCCCCACCACTCTTCCCTAGCACTCTCTGGGCTCTTGTCAGCACTGAGGGGGTGAGAGAGGCTGGTGTGAAGCTTTCTAGTGAGACCAGCCCTTCTGAAGCAAGGAAGAGTAACTGGCTTAACCCCCTCCACAGAAGGTGCATTGGGCTATAAGTGAGAATTTAGTGATGTCCTGCATCCTGTTCCAGGTATTTATTTCTGCAAAACAGCCCAACAGAGCAGCTTCCTTCATGCTGAGCTATAGAGTACTTACTCTCAAAGGAGCTGGTTGGTATAAATCAAATTTCAGGCTTTTGGGTGTTGTGTCAGTGGCCTCTATGGACACAGTCATGGATGCTCTGACTTCAAAAAAGAAAAATAATTAAACAGAGTTTATTTTTATCAAAGCAGCAGCAGGAGCAAGGCCACATGAGACATTTTCCCTAGGTTGAAAATTATTTCTGAGTAGTGGAAAATCTCCAGGCTCCTCTATAAATCATCCAAGCCTCTACATCTCTGTACAATGTTTAGCATAGCCCTAATATCAAAATGGTGTGTATATTTTCCTTAACACTGCTGGCCACCCCTCAGGGCAATATTTAAAGATTTGCCAAAACAAACTGCATCCTTTTTTCAAACTCATTTCCTAACATCCTTCTCCCATGAACATCATGTCCCCCAGGTGAAGGATAAAGATTGTGTGTTTGGCCACTCCATGACTCTATTCTCAATCAAATACATACACGACTATGTGCTTATTATTTCTGTGATTAGGAGCTTATACTTTGGTCAGAATCTCAATTTTCTGTTCAAGAGTAGTTCTAGTGCCAATAAAACTTCTGAGGGTACCTCATTCAAACACAAAGTAAGGGTTGATGTCATCTTAGGTGCATGATCAAAACAAGGTCTTGTATCTTCTACAAAAAAATGAATTCTTGCTTAGTCACCTAAGTAAGACTGAAATTCTCATATGGAAACATATCAGAATTTATGTGTCACATAAATTTTCTGTTCAAGAGAGGAGATGGGAACAGGCATGCTGGCAGGAGGAAATAATGACAACAGCAGTACTTTCTTGCTAACCTGTATCTCCGTGGCTTGAAGGTGTATTGATAATTTAATATAAAATACACAGACAGGCTTTGAGATGCACTACTTTCCCATTTGCAGATTAATGTTCCAATAACTCATCTGGAGGCATATGTCCTTCTGCTTTCTCAGTCTCTCGCCAAATGCACCTTGATTTTAGTTTTTGCAAAGTAACAGCTTCACCACAACTGGTGTGTGATTTTGTTCATCCCTTCCCCAGAATGATAATGACCCAAGTGCTTACAGCTCTCTGAAAGGAAGTGGGACAGAAAGAGGATCAAATCCTCCTGTGATGAAGAATGAATTGAACCTGCACACTATATTTCCCAGTGGACAATTTTAAGAGCTAGCCAAAGAGTTGCTGTGTGTCTCCAGGCCACAGCTGTGCTGAGGTGTGCAGTACCCAGCCCCTGTGTGCATGGAGTGCATAGAACCATGGAATCCCAGAATATGCTGAGTTGGAAGAGACACATCAGGATCATTGAGTCCAGCTCCTGGCCCTACACAGAAAACCCCAGGAATCCCACCCTGTGCCTCAGAGCATTGTTCAAATTCTCCTTGTACTCTGTCAGCCTTGAGGCTGTGACCATTCCCTGGGGAGCCTATTCCAGTGCCTGACCACCCTCTGGGTAAAGAACTTCTTCCTGATATCCAACCTAAACCTCCCCTGACACAGCTTCATGCTGTTTCCTTGAGTCCTGTCACTGGTCACAGGGAGCAGAGATCAGTACTTGCCCCTTCACTTCCCCTCATGAGGAAGCTGCAGAACTGCTGTGAGGTGTGCCCTCAGCCTCCTCTTCTCCAGGCTGAGCAAGCCAGGTGACCTCAGCTGTTCCTCATATGGTTTCCCCTCCAGACCCTTCACCATCCTCATGACCTCCTTTGGACAGTCTCTAATAGCTTTAATGTCTTTTTTTATATGAAGCAAAAGCGGTGTCAGGATGCACCCACTGTCCTGGCAGTTCCAGAGGATGGAGGTGGGTGAATGACTCATTTCTGCACTCTGACTGCACAGGCATGAGAAAGGCATGGAAGAGATAAGCTTGCCAAGATGGAAGCCATTCCCACGGAGCTCCCTTGGCACCCTCATGACTTTCTCTGCTCTTCATTCCCAGCTACCAGTACAATGCTTAATTATTTTCATCTGTCCTTCTTCAACACACATAAATCTTCATTTGCCATCAGGGTGGCAGATGAAAAGATCCCATGAACTCCTTTTGGAACATTTCTGATAAATCCTGCTGGCGTGACTGCACAAAAAAGGAAATGTATTCGTGGAAACCTGGGTTTATGAAACTCACTGTCCTGTTTTCTTTCAAGTGTACAGAAGCTGAATGAGTTTCTCCTGAGTGATGAGATTGGAGATGACAGCTGGAGAGGGGGGGACAGCTCTGTACCTTATGAATCCTGCAAGAAGCACACAGGACTTGTAAGTTCTGCTTCATGACACTGAATTTCAAAGCAGAGAGGCCACATAGCCCCATACAGGGCCAGTGGCCAAGTTGACAAAGCCCAAGAGCTGTGGCTTCTAGCCTGGCTCTAATATTGACCAGTTTTTCCTCTTTTGTCTTACTCTCTGTGTTTTTTGTGACATGAAGGGTCCCCATATGCATTTAAGCATTGCTGAAGTGCCAATAGTAAAAAAAAAACCAACCTAAAAGAACCATAACACACCAACATATTTAAATATTACTAAAATTCAACATTATTAATTTTTAATAAAAGGCCCAGGTAGATTTCCTGTGGTTATGGGGTTTGTACTGTATATTGCCCATACAATGCATCTTATGTTGGTCATCCTTAGGGAGGAACAATTCCTGCTCTGGGAAATCCAGAATTAAAGGTGGAAAAAAACAACACCAATCTTTGTTAAATAGGAATTAATTCCAAAATGCTGTTTCTGGAGTACTAAACATAGAGTAAATTTGAGTGAAATTTGAGGACAAAAAAACCCACAACAAAGATGAATTGGGAAAAGGTGTTTTTTTTTCATTTTGACATTTTTCTAAAGCTATATATTTCAGCAGTTTCAATCTGACCGTACAATTTGAAATGTGACTGAAACTTGAAATGGCAATAGAAAGAAAGGATTAGCACAAAATAAATTTTATTTTAGCTTTCCAACCTGAAACAACACCTTTCTTGGGTTTTCTGATAACAAAAGAAATAAAAATGAGATTGTTTCAGCCTTTATTTTGTTTGTCCTGTCCACCTTTTGCTTAGTCCAACAGAGACAGCCAAGTCCAGATGATGGGGAGAGTGTTTGAGGAGGATGGCAGAGCTGAAATTTGAGATGGTCATGCACAGGAAGCAAAAAAATCCCAGTATTTTCTGTGCTTCAGTTAAGGGTGTTCAAACATTTAAAAAGTGTGCAAGACAGTAGTATGTCTGTATTATCACATATTGAAAAGCAGTGGCTGCTTCTCCTGAGCTGGAATGATGGCAGGAAAGGGAATGGATTGTTTGCTTTACAGGGCACCAAATTCTGTCTTCCCTGGAGGAGTCCAACTTTTCTCCTTCCTTCACTTCTCTCTGTGTAGCACACCAAGGCCATCAACAGGAGGCAGCCTCTGAGGTATCAGCTGGAAAACTACGAGCAGCCAGCAAGGAAGCAGACACGGCCTGTGGAGATCGATGATGTGGCAATTAAGGTGGTTTGAAAATGTCATCTCATTGAAAAATGAGATGAAAATGTTTTCCCTCATGAAAACAGGGAGCAGATCCTCCTGCAACAGCACCTGATGGTGCCCAATTGCTGCTGTTGTTTCAAATTTTCCATGGCAAGAGCAAGCCCTTAAATAAGTTAGCACTTTAGCCAAATTTACATTGAGAAGAGTGAGCTTCAGACCAGTTTTTGTAGTTATTTTGTGTCTTCTCAGGAAACAAAGAGGCATCATGAGTCTAAAGTCTAAGTCTTTAGTCTCATATTTGACAGAATGAAAGTGTTTGTTAAATAGAACTCAGCTCAAGCACATCCCTTTCTTGCATTACATACATTATGTATTTGTGTATTTATCTTTTCTTGTTCACAATTTTTGTGGGTTTGGCAATCCTTACAAAGTTGGCTTAGTTTTCTTCTGTGTGTGTACAACCATACCACACTGTATCTATTAATCACAGGTATTTATGATTGCATTTTAAATCTAAACTAATCATTCTATTTTTTCCCCCTCCAGTGTTTAAATATCTGTTTCGTCGTAATTGTTTTGCAGGTGACCAATGGATACTTTTCATGGGGAAGTGGTTTAGCTACACTGTCCAACATAAACATTAGAATTCCAACAGGTAGGATGAAAGCACACCTTCAACATGAAATATATAATGTCAGATTGTTATTAATTCCATTTATTGAGTCTGAAATGCACAAAGCTACACACTGAGAATTTTATAATAAAAATTGATGGTAAAAGTGCATACAAGGTCATGACCTGTATTGTACATATAGCAATATAATTAGATAAATTATATGGCTTTAACATAGCTATATAATTTATATATTTCTATAATAGCCCAAACTGAGTCAAGAGTAAGAATAAACATGAAAAAATGGCTGCCAAAAATTAGTTATTATTTTTAATAGAAAATTGAAAAAAAAGAAAGAGGGAGGACTCCAGACTCATTCAAACCAAAGGTCCATCTAACTCAGAATATTATTTTTCAGCAACACTTCTGTATTATACTTTTCCTGCCATTTATCATCATTATAGTCTCCCAGTTCACAATTATTTTCATTCAGAGAATGCAGTTTTTCTGTCAAGAAGTCCTCAATTATTTTGTCTCTCAATGAATTTCTCTTTGTCAAGCTGAGTTGCTGCAATTCCTTGCATCCTCAATGTCTTTGGCTAGGAAATCCACAGGTTTACAAAATGCTCGTTTGTTTTGGAAGACTTGCATAACAAATGTGAAAAGTAGCAACTAATTTTTTCTATTATTATTAATAACAAAAATAATTTTATTTATTATTTTTGTTGTTGTTAATGCTGTAGAATTCATAACACCATCTGTTGGCATTTCGTATTATTGAATAGCCTTATGCTTTATTTTGATCTCCAATCAAGGGCTTAGTTTTAAAATAGAGTATTACTTTAGGTTGCTGTCACATGGTAATTTAGTAATCCCTAAGCCTGTATGATTTGTTTCCATGTAGCATTGAATGTCACCAGCAAAATATCTTTGCTCCAAGGAGTTTACAGTCTGAGGCCATGGGTTCACAGGCTGGGTGAGCCAGAATTTGCCTCCTATGGAAGGAATAAGACCCTTGGCTTCCCAGCTGGAGAGAAGCTTAACTGGAATTTTTCAGTACCTAAACAGGGGCTACAAGAAAGATGGAGAGAGACTCTTGACAAGGGCCTGGAGTGACAGGTCAAGGGGGAATGGCTTCACACTGACAGAGAGTGGGTTTAGATTGGATATGAGGAAAGAAATCTTCACTGTGAGGGTGGTGAGGCCCGGGCACAGATTGTCCAAAAAAGCTGTGACTGCCCCTGGATCCCTGGAACTGTCCAAGGCCAGGTTGGATGGGGCTCTGAGCAAGCTGGGATAGTGGAAGGTCCCCCTGCCCATGGCAGGGGATGGAATGAAGTGATCCATGAGGTCCCTTCCAACACATTCTGTAAGTCTATGAAATGCACTGGCCAGCTCAGTTAGTGAATTCAATCAGTTATGGGAAGATCTGAGAAGCACTGTTGTCACTGCAGAGTAGGTCTGGAGGTAGGAAAGTGTCTCTGTGAGGGGAAGGAGAAGTACAGCAAAGCAGAGAAGAGTTATGGGTCTTCTTTCAGCTCATTTATTAGATTGGCCCAAATTCATTTCAGTTCATTTGTTAGATTGGTCCAAATTTTCATGAAACTTCAGACTGAATAATCACTCCTCACCGTATATCATTTGACCCTAAATAACTTTACCAGAGTAACACAGTCCCATAAAACAAATTTTAATATAGGTAAGAGCAAAAGTCTCATTCTTTTGGAGATTAGTGTGTTATTGCAATCCATTAATGTTTCCACAGATGAATATAGGCAATATTGCCCATTTATGTAGTGGATGCTAAAAAAATAATAATCAGTTCAAGTGCTCTAGAGCTGAACCTAGCTGGGCCTTGTGAACTGGAGTATAACTGGTTTTTTTTTCTCTTTTTAAAATGTGTTCTGTTGTTTTTACTATTGTCATAGGTCAGATGACAATGATTGTGGGCCAAGTTGGCTGTGGCAAGTCTTCACTTCTCCTTGCTATATTGGGAGAGATGCAGACCCTGGAGGGAAAAGTTCACTGGAGCAAGTATGTTTATATAGCTATTAATTGCTGTATTCATTTAAGGAGGAGGCTGAGATTTGCTGTGAGAAATGTAAACTTCATCCCTCAGAACTGCATGTTGAGTGATTACCATCATCCAGATCCTCTCTGGAATGCATCACCTGCAAACTCAGGAAGGATTTTTCACTGTTTGTCATGTTCAGAGCAGGCAGAGCAGGGTGCCTCAGGAAGGGAAGGAGGCCAGTCTGGTGATTAATATCTAATATACTGGCCTGCAAATGGCCTGGATAGAAAGCATGGGCTATTCCTTTTATCAAATAAGCTTCAGTACTCACTATAATTGAAGTCAGCATTGTCACATTGTTCCTGTACCCAGCAGTGAAAGTGTGACAGGCTGGAGCTTCTCCAGCCCAGTGGGATGTGTAGGGTGCCAGCCTAAAGGAAGGGATGCATTTCCCACTCAGAAATGCTGCTGCTGGCAGAAAAAAAAATGTAATTACATGTGAGCAGTGCTTTTCTCCTTCCCTGGTATCTGCACAAACCCCACCTATGGAACAGTGTCACTCTTCACAGTAATACACTCAAAAAGCCTGAACACACCAAACACCTTAAGAGCAAAGGCTGGTAAAAAGCTGTTTCTAAAAGGAGAACTGCCCATGAGGTCAGGCCTTGGATTCAGGAACCAGTGAATGAGAACTTCCTACAGAAACTAGAGTGGGGCAGCAAGCACTCTTCAAGCCTAGGCAGGACAGAGACAGTGGAAGTGATGTGCTGTAACCCCAAGACTTGTTCTTTGGTTTTAAAGATCAGTTCTCTTTCCTTAAAACTACCAAGCCAAAATCCTCTCAATTAGCTTTTTTTTGCTGAGAAAAGAGGGAATTTTGTCACAGAGACCAATATTTTGTTGCCCTGTCCCTTGACTAGTAACCTCCTTTGTCATATTTTTCTTACAGCAATGTTGTAAACTGTATTTTTTTTTGCTTTTCCTGTGATAGTATCCATGGCATTTTTGCAGTCTAGCTTTATTTCACTTTCTGCTATTCTAAACATATGATCTCACTGGAGTAGCAGGTACAGTTGAAGCCAAGGCTAGACTAAATTTAGTTTAATTATATATGAATTTAAGCTCTGAAGGAAGAAGAATATGTGACCCACCACAGTTAATTTCTTTGAGACATGTAATGAAGGTTTTCATACCACCATCTGAGTAGTTTTTTTTTTCTGAGTAGTTTAAAAAAATGACAGGAGTAAGTAGAATGTACCTTGAAATTATTCTCATAACTGTTTTGAAAGATGTATTTGAGAAAGACTCAGATATTTCCTAGATAAAGATATGGAACCTTGGAGAGATTAGAAAAATGAGAAGTCTTAGAAACCTAATAGGTACAGCTTATGAAATGTTTCGTAATTATGAATTGTGAAAAAATAAAAGTTGAAGTTTAGTATTGTTCAAGAGATAGGACCATGCTGTCAGTTGATTAGTCTGTACACCACCAGATCACCAGGCAACTCAGGGTGTCGTGGGTTTGTTTGCTAAACCACAACACAGGGTTTAGCAAACACCTCAGACATTTTTTTCACTGCACACTATAATTGTGATATAGCTGATGCAAACATGGTTATGTTTTGCTGGTAATTTCAGACTACCTGGCAGACAGATGAATACAGAAGGATACTTCAGGTATTTAACTAAGTGGATCCTGTGTTTTGCAAAACCATAATAAAGGTCCTATTTACTCTTTTAAGTCCCTTTCCCTGTGATTCTCCATGCATGACTAACGCAGCTACTGATCCAGGGATGAAATGCAGGCTAAGTGAATTCCTTTACAAATTCAGCTGTAACAACACAGTAACTGTAAGCATGGATAAGACTGCAGCCCCAGTTATACTGGGACAATCCTGCAAGGCATCACTGGGATTCAAATACCCTGTTGGTGTGGAGGCTGGCTGCAGTGAGAGCCATGTGTCCTGCTGCCAGGGTTGTCACTGCTTTGGCATCTCAGGGAAATAAAGCATGGCAGCGTATCTTTCTGTAAAAGATCTTGGCTGGGGCAAATCTTGTGGGCTGGGTCTCAGTTTTTCCCACTTATATGAGACATGTCCCAGAAATGTGACATCCTTAGACATGGAGCTGGGTTTTTGTTTTCCTAGTGAGCAATCAGCTTGAGAGGCTTGTTAGACACTGATGCGTGGGGCTGTTGGGGTGCAGTCATTCAGCCAAGCCTGTTTCAGATCTGAGTTATTTATTATTATTTCTTATTAATTTTTTGGAATTATGCAGAGATGTGTTCCCCTCAGGCACATCAAGCCAAACAGTCAGAACCATCTTCTCAGACTGCCAAGCCAAGAGGGGCTAAGTGGAAACCCTTCACTTGCTACACGGTTTTTGTACATTTTAATGGTTTCTGTGCAAACAGCTTGTTGTATACTAAGTGAAAAGCTCAGGAAACACAAGAACTATTAAATAGGTCCTCACAAATCACCTATTCTGTCCTCTAGTATCCAGAAGGATGTGACAAAAATTAGGAAAGGTCAGTGCTCCCCTTAGAAGGATTGCCAAGTGCAATGCTCACCCAAAGATTACAACCATAGGAGCTCACAGAAGGCACTGAAGGACATAATGGGCACTGGAGGGATAAATGATCATCCACATAAATCTCAGTTGCCAAAATCAGCAGAACTACCAGTTCTGGTTGCAGGGACAGGCCTAAATTTCTCTCAGCTCCTAGATGGAATACGTGTAAATGCTTTGTCCTCATCTTGCCTCAATTTCCAGCCTATATTAGCAGAGGAAATGGCTCATTCTGTGGTTCCAAGGTTATCGCAGAGATTTTACACACCTTTTTTCTCCTCCCTTTTTCATTTGTAGGATGAGGGAATCAGGGCCTGGTTAGAGATGCTTTAGTCTATTTTAAAACATTATGAGTTACCATAAAAGTGTATAATCCTCAACAGGGTGTCTTTTTTACTTTTCCTTAAACCCTTGATTTAAATTGATTTTTTTGTTGTTGTTTGGTTTTTTTCCATCTTATGTATTCAAAATCCTATAAAATGACTAATTAGTTTGGTCCTTCCTACCATTTCAGAGTTGAACTTACCACACCCCATTTTGGGCAATATGTATACTTTATAGTACAGCTAAAAATCAGTATAAATAGCCACATTTCAATAAATAAATGAAGTAGAGGAAATAAATGCTAATCCCCTCAGGCAAATAAAATACCATTTTTAGAAATCTCAGGAGCTTCATTTTCAGCCCACTCCCATGCCCTGCAATCACATTACTCTCTCAGATTCAGCAGGGTAATAAAGTATAAAACCAAATACTTAATCCCCGTGTTTGGGAAGGCCCCAGCTCACTAAAGGTCTTCTCTGTGTTTATTCATGGGATTATTGGTGAATGTGGGTTCTCACAGAAATCTCATTCATAATTTGGGAGAATCAAAGTCTGTTTGTCAAGCTAAACCGGGAATGAAATTTCTAACCAAGGAAAAAGGGTTTAAGAAACCAAGATCCTAAAATTAGTCCTTGCCCATTGAGATACTCTGGTTATAATGGCAAGCATGCTAAATCTGGTATGGAATTGCAAAGAGTCTTGCAAGGCTTGTGCCCGGTTTTTGTTAACTTGTAGTTCAGAAGGTGCTCCCAAACTTATACCTGAAAGCATTTTCTCCTTCTCTACCACTGCAGTGCTCTCCTGATAAAAGTTTGGGGGTCTTGAATGGAGCAAATTTAGGGTTTCTTCTTCTTGTTTGCCTTCACCTAATTCCAAGCTCCTTTTCAATCTCTCCTTAGACTCCATCTTTTGATTTCTTGTAACTTTTTTCCATGGTAGAGAAGACTGGAAGCTTCTGCTGATTGAGAGATCACTAAAGTGAGGGGCTTTCTGTTTTGAGCCTCAATGTGTGGCTCTCTGACACTTCTGGGACTTATTCCCCTCTGATGCAGCACCTTCTCTCACAATTGGTGCACGAAGAAAACACAGAGTGTGCATTTTAGGAGGCCTGAATTATCCAAGTCCTCAGAGAGATGATGTGCAGCACAAAAAACAACATGTCTCAGTTCTGGCATTTTGGGAAGATGCTTAATACATGAGTCTGGCATTACAAGGACTCTGCTTGCTATTAGAATTTTTATGCCCTTTCTAGACTTGGATATCCTGCTAACGAGTGCTGCTGCATTTACTGGTATCCCAGCAGTCAAGCAGTCATTTCTGTCTCAGCATTAAAGAGTTTCATCTGGAGTATTCATAGGCCTGAGAGAAGAGGATTTGTTTGTTCATGGCCATTTATTTAAAGTCAGGAAAATCATGACGTAACATGAGTTTTCCACCCTCTTCCAATGCCTGTTTCTATTCACCTGGTATAATCTCTTTTAAGTTTTGCACTTTGCAAAACATGCATCACCATGCCTGGAATGAGCATCACTGCTGGTCCAAAACTGCTTTCCCTGCCATTCCAGGCCCCTGGCACTGCTAATAAATCAATTAACAAATAGAGGGAGCTGCAAAATCATTTATGTCATTGCTGCCATTTGAATGCTCTTCAGAATGCATTTCTTAGGGATGTGATCCTTAAGAAGTGGAGGATGACAAAGAAAGCTTACATGTTGTAGTGCTGTGCACAGCTTTATGCAGCCTTAGTGCTACAAAGAGATTAAAAATCTGTTCTGATCCTACAGTGTAGCTGCAAAGTTTATCTTTACTCCAGGGGAAATTTGTCATTAGTCACCAACTTCTGCAGGCCATTGGCAGAACTGTGTGGAGAAGCTAACTTATTGCTTGCCAGGCAATATCAATATTTTAATTTTTAAAAGGTTTTATGAGACAATTTTCATTTTTAATGCATTTTCTAACAATGTAATTTGCCTGTTTAGCCTCTATGCCTTGTAGATATGAAACTGTCAAATTTAGAAAAGTGTTATGCTTTTGCTTAGACCTTGTTTGCTTTCCCTTCAAGAACAAAAAACCCAAACTTATGTTGAGTTTTTAAAGTATGTAATTAACTCCAGGTTCACTGTATGTAAAACTAGCACAAAATGTTACTCTTTATATTTCCTGCTTACTAAATGTCATTTACCATAACTTACAGTGTAAATGAAACTGAACCTTCTTTTGAAGCATCCAGAAGGTATTACTTCTTTTCTAGTGTATCATAAAACACTCATTAATTTCTTCAGAATCTCCCCAAATCCTCATCTCTGTGCTCTTAAGCCATCTCTGTGTTTCCTTAACATGTTGATAATTGTTTGCTGTGGGATTAATTGATAGATTGTGCAAATCCAGTGGATCCCCCACTTCTCCAGCCAGTGAACCACTACCTCTGTCTTTTCTGAAAGATGCTGAGTTCCCAGCTGATCTCAGTGGGAGTTTAGTGTGCTCCTTGTCATGCAAGACAGGATCTCTAGGTATGAGGCATCATTAGTTGTCTCCTTCAGTGTGTTTTTGAGTTTTCTGCCCAGTACCGGGTTCCCCATGGTGCCTAACCTGGGATGGGATGGAGCAGGGCACAGAGGGAGCCAGCTCAGCTCCAGCTGAAGCCAAGCACGGACTCCACCCCTGGCTCCAGGTTTAAAAGAAGGACAAGCTCCACTAAAAGCATGTCACAAATGACAGAGAGGTAGTGGCACACGGAGATGTGGCTGGGAGCCACACAATGATTTGCTGCCCATAATCTCAAGGACATATTTCATACGAGTGCATATGAACAGCTAAAACTCCTGGAAGTTTTGGGATATTGCTGACAGATTCTAACCAGCTGTTTCTCCTGCCCTAGCATCTCCTCTCTCAATAGTAAATCCTACATGCTTACAAATGAAGCTAAGCAAATGCTTTGCTGGAAGAATTACCATCAAAGAGACTGAGAAGGAACCTAACTGTGGCCTTCCAGAACCTGTAGGGAGCCAACAAGAAAGATGGAGAGAGACCATTTACAAGGGCCTGGAGTGACAGGACAAGGATGAATGGCTTCACACTGACAGAGAGCAGGTTTAGATTGGATACTAGAAAAAAAATCTTTATTGTAAGTGTGCTGAGGCCCTGGCACTGGTTGCCCAGAGAAGCTGTGGCTGCCCCATCCCTGGCAGTATCCAAGGCCAGGTTGGATGGGGCTCTGAGCAAGCTGGGATAGTGGCAGGTGTCCCTGCCCATGGCAGGGGGATGGAATGAGATGATCTTTAAGGTCTTTTCCAACCCAAACCATTCCATGATTCCATGATAAGTGTTCGGATCCATGAGCCAGTACCAGTTCACACCTCCTTCCTCACATCATCTTGGGCATCTCAGAAAAATGTCTGAAATTGCATGACCTTTTTTGCTGCTGTACCTTGGCAAAACAGCCAGAAGTAAAGAGCATTCATGCCTCTATTGACACATGTCACTAGGCATTTAGACACATCTAAAGTATGTCTAATAAATCCTTGGGAGACTGCAGTGCTTCCTTCCCAATCTGTATTAAACTGCTCTCTATTCCAGTATCATTGAGGATCTAACAGCCTGAAAGGAAAAAAAAGTATTCACTGAGAAAAAAGTATTTTATATGTGTGGCCACATAAAATAATCTAAAACTTCAGACAGCAGCAATTCAAGTGTGCTGAAGCCATTTGAACAGTGCCTTTTCACCCCCTGTTCTGATGTTAGAGAAAATAATGCCAAATAACTTTTCCTGTGAGAATTTAATATTTCTTACTGTTATTTATAATTTGCCTTTGGATTTAAACTGCAGTTACTAGAATGAGGTAGGTACCAGGCATTTATAGTAGAATAGAATACAACCTAGAGTGTAGATTTTGCCATCAGGGGAGAGATTGGGTGCTGTTCTAACAAAAACATCAAATTTAAAACTCTTCCCTTCACTTTGTTTTGCTTATGTGTTTCCCTGTATTTTTCTAAATCCACATTCATGAAATTAACTTTAAAAAAATCTGATTATCAGACATTTCATAGTGTGAGGGCTTTGATTCTTACTAAAGCTCTGTGTCTGTCTGCAGTAGGAACAGGTACTCCGTGGCTTATGCAGCTCAGAAGCCGTGGCTGCTCAATGCCACTGTGGAGGAGAACATCATCTTTGGCAGCCCCTTTAATAAGCAGAGGTAAATATCCACCTTCTTGCAAAAAACACCTGGCAGCTCCTTTTAAAGAGGGTTTTTTAGCATCTTCTGGAGGAACTTTGTAGATTCTGGTAAATATCAATCAGTGCATGCTAAAACCGGGGTGGATTTAGCCGACCTGACTTTGTTCACCTCAGAGGAAGGTTTCTGGTTAGTCTTTCAAGGCTGCTCCTCTAACCAGAGTATGTGTCCAAGATGTTTGTGAGAAATCCCACAGTGGCCATGGCTCTCTGTGGAACACAGCTGAAGCCATATGTGTCATTGCCAAGGTGAGATGAATCTCATCTTTGGAGACTACTGACATGTTTTTCTTTTGTTTAATGGAGCCTGAGGCTACCAGAGGTCTCTGGAAATAGGGATTCTAGGCATGTTTCCACTGAGTTTATGTGCTAATCCTGCTGTGATCAATTTACTGGAGCAGCCACTTTCCAAAAACAATATTTATGAAGATGGGGTGCCTCGAGGGAATGGCCTTAATTCTTCCTTTAAAAATACAGGAGACGGGAGTGTGAAAGCTGAGGTGCACAGCTGGTATTGTGCCTATCCAGCACCTGCTTCTTGCATCCTTCTAAAAGGTCAATTAACAAATGTGGAAAAAGTGACTGGACCTAAAGAAAACAAATTGCTGATGTTTTCAAAGGCAACACTCTTTCTGTTTTCAGTTATCAGAAATACACCCTGTTCCTCTCAGTCTGTGCTGTGTTATGATATATGACTCCATTCTGACTTGATAAAAACCTAACCATGACCAAATACCTCAAAATCCAGAAAAGCACCAAAATTTCAGGGACCAAATTCTTCGCCACTGCATCCATCAGCCTGTTCCACTAGCTTCAATGGGGAAAAGCTAAATTTCATCATGCAAATAGTCTGATCCCAGCTGCTCATCAGCAGATCACCTGCCACAGACCCAGAAATCTCACACAAAAAATTTCAAATTTTTGCAAGTGGTTTGCTGTTTCTGGTAAGATCAGAAGAACTTAAGAATCCTTTGTCCTGTAATATCACTCTAAACAAAATGAAGAGGCACTTAAAGGGGGAAGAATAAAAACTCAATGGAAAAGAGCTTAAAATACTCCAGAGTCCAACAAAACAACTCCATGACAGGGAAGAATGCACTCAATAATTTACATAATTAAACCTTTAAAAAGCAGTCTTGCCAATAAAGATCTCTAATAAATATGTCAATTTTTGTTTACAATGCTCCTACAATTTACAATTAGTTCTGAATAATCATTTTGCCCTACTTATTTTTGCAATTATCTAGCCATCCCAGAGCCATAAACACTTCGTGGTGACCTCTAGCTGGAGGTTTTTGTGTTGGTAGAGTCAATGGCTGCATAAATAATTGCAATGACCATATTGTTTTTCCAGGTACAAGGCTGTTACAGATGCCTGTTCTCTGCAGCCTGATATTGATTTACTGCCATTTGGTGACCAGACAGAAATTGGAGAAAGGGTAAATAATGTGAATTCTTTAATCTCTGCTTGACCTTTGTATTAAGAAGACACTCCCTGATGTCACTCAGACTAGTGACATCACTTCTAGTCTGTATTGGACTGCCAAACTGGTAAATAATTGTAATTGACCAAGGGTTGCCACAAAAGAAGTTGAAATCTCTTCTGCTTCTTCAGGTATTTCTCAAATGGGATTTCTTGGCCTGAGTCTCCCATATTTTGCTTGCAGAATTTGATGCTGATATTGGTTACATTTTTTCAATCTAAAAAGCCTACTGTGCTCAGAGCAGCTCTTCATAATTTACACTCACCCCTGAACAATAACTTTTATTCTGATATTATATGAGGATTATGCTTGTTTATCAATAGAATTAGCATTTTAATGAAGTTTTTTTTATTTTTATTGGAACTCTATAATTGTAAAAAACCACATTTCCAAAGGCCTGTCATAATGTTTATTCAAAGATGCCTATTTCTGATCCATTTTACTCATTAGGGGATTAATTTAAGTGGAGGCCAACGACAGAGAATCTGTGTAGCTCGAGCACTCTACCAGAACACCAACATTGTCTTCTTGGTAAGATTTTTCTTTTTCACATGGAGTGTGGGAAGTTAGTAATAAAACTGTAATTCCATATCTTTAGTTTATGTTTAGAAGACCTATGGGGACTTGTATTCAACTCCAAAACCCAATTATAGAGATAGGAAATAAGCGTCCATCAGAGGCAGCATCAAAACATCCTGGGAGACTGGTGAAGGTGGGAATTCCTGTACAGATTAACACTGGAAGAGTGGAACAGGTTGTCTTCTCCTTGCTCTCAGTGGTGACCTACAATCAGCAGAGTCCCACAGAAATCAGCAGGATTTCTGATAAGGAACCATAATGAACAGTATGAGGGCTCAGCAGTCTCCTGCAGAGTGCTGTGGAGCTGGACAGACTGTCCCTTATCTGTTATTAATTTCAAGGCATATCAGGAATTTGGGGGCTGTTTGAACCTCTTCAAAATTAAGTAGAGACTTCTTGAAAAAAAAATGGTTGCATACTGATATCCTTATCTGAATGTTGCCTTATTTCCAGCCACACTCACTCAAAGTGAAGACCAAGCATGTCTGTAGTTTAGTTTGGAGGAAATGAGAAGAGTTGCTAACTCTAATGTAATTTTCCTGTGCCAGTTTCACATCAAAATTGGGCCCAAGCTTGTATTTGGATCCTGGCTTTTTCAAATTTGGATGGGAAATTTCAGTTCTGGTGATCCTGCACTCTCAGTGAGGCACCAGCACTGCACTCAGCCAGACACAAAAAATGAAACTGAGTCCATTGCTGTGAACTGAAGAGCAGTGGATTCCAGCTCACTGGAGTGCAGCCCTCTGACTGGGTCCTAGTCACTAGAGAGAGATAAAACACCAGTAAAGACAGATGCTTTTTTTTTTTTTAAATACTATTTTAGGAATAATCCTCACTGTTGAATCCTGTTCTAGTATTTTTCAATTTGATGTGATTGCAGGATGACCCATTCTCTGCACTGGACATTCACTTGAGTGATCACTTAATGCAGGAAGGGATTTTGAAGTTCCTGCAAGAAGACAAGAGGACTCTTGTTCTGGTCACACATAAATTACAATATCTGCCACATGCTGACTGGGTAAGAGAAGAGGTACCAGGGGAAAATTTGCTAAGGATGAATGTACACTTGAAGTTAACACCATAACATTTAATGGGATTATTACTTTTCCCTGCAACAGAGTCCCTCCTTTATTCCATATGCCATGTGACTAACTGCCACTTTAACTAACACAGATTTTATAGTGGAAGAACTATTTTATTTTTACATTATTTAAGTAGATTTTGTTTTTGTTAATTGAAAGGCCTGGAGAATTTTGATCAAATTGCAAATATGTCTATCCCTTCTTTTCAATGCTTTTTTACACGTGCAGGAAAGCATGACTTACAGGAGTTTCAGTTCATGAGCTGTGCCAGCAAACTTAAGAAGTTTTTAATAAAATATTGAATAAAATGAAGACAGAAATTTGCATAATGGTATTGTCATTAATGACGACACATGTCTTGTAGGATCTGGGTCAGTGATTATGGTATCTGTGATGCTGAGTGCTTGGTGCTTTCTCCCCTAGATCATAGCAATGAAGGATGGAATGGTGCTTAGAGAAGGGACACTAAAGGATATCCAAAACAAGGATGTTGAGCTATATGAACACTGGAAAACTCTGATGAATCGCCAAGATCAAGAGTTGGAAAAGGTAAATGGGAGCATTTAGGCAAGCATGAGTTTTCAGCAAAGAAATATTTGTTGTTTAATTTAAAAAAAACCCACCAAACTGTGTCAGAAGCAAGTTTTAAACCTGACTTTAGGGCAAAACCACATGACCTGTAAGCAGTTTTAGGGGCTGGAATAGATTTTCCAGGAAGTGTGTGGTATATCCATCATGGATGGTTTATAAGGATGTGTAAGGCAAATAACCCTTGGAAATGTGGTGCACAATTGATCCTTTGGTGGGGCAGGGGTTGGACCCAGAAACTTCCTGTGGTATCTCTTACCCTTTTATTCTGTTATTGCCATTAACATTTAGGATTCTCTAAAGACTATTTTGGAAGTTTTTATTATTCCAGAAGACAGTGAATGAAAAAATGGCAGAAAGAGAGATGGAAAGAAGTGGACAAATCTAAATTTTCTGACATTTAAATTGAAAAATACTGTATTTTTCCATTCTGTGAGTTATATGATCCAGATAAATTCTCTTTGAGGTTACTGCAGGTACTACTACAATTGGTGAACAGCTAAGCTCTCAAATTAATAAATGATCTCTCAAATTAATAAAACCTATTATTAATTAATTAATATTAATGATAACCTAATTGTTTCAGGATATGGAAGCTGACCAGACCACTCTTGAGAGAAAAACCCTTAGAAGGGCCATGTACCCCAGAGAATCCAAGTCACAGCTGGAAGATGAAGATGAAGGTTTGTTTACAATTTCACTTTAATGAACACCATATTTCATTGTCTTTCCACTTTTATAGCTAACAGTTCTTAGCAGCAAAGTGAAAATCTATTGATAACACTTGGCAATAAGAGTGGAAAGTCCAACATTTTGATCTGTTTACAACAGGACTTGTTTAAGGGGTTCTCTACATATTTCCCTGAACATTGTGCAGGGATAAGAGTGTACCAAAACAAGTTAGCTTCTTTGCTAACTCACAGTGCCTGGAGTTACTGATGGGTTAGATAGAAGTACAACAACAGAAAGGATTGTAAAGAAAACAAATTGAGGTAGCTGTCAAGAGGAGGGCAATGTTTCCCTTCCTCAAGTGAGGCCTGCAGGCCTGTGAGATACATATTCTTATTATCTGGGAAAAAAAAATAAACTTCACGTTTATACACCTCTGAAATACGTATTTTCCATAGCAGAAGTCTTCCACCATTTGTCTTTCAGTAGAATGTGATCAATTATCATTTTAGTACTCTTGATTGAAGAGAAAGTTTAACTTTTTCATGCAAACAGGTGATGAAGAGTCTGGATGGAAAGGTTTGGAGGGTTTTCTAAAATCTTCAAAATTACTCTGCTGACTGTGTAATAAAAGCTGCTGAACAGGTTGGCCTGGCCTCTGCTATAAATAATGAGTAGTGAAGACTTGGTTTATAAAAAATTTTATTAATGAAACTGTGACAAGTCAAAGATTGGCAAACTATAGAATTGCTTAAAGGGCACAGGGGAACTCTTATGAAAATTGTCTGAAGTGTTTGCGGTTATTAAATGACAAACTGAATTATGACTTTAAAATTTAAATTCAAAAGAAAAAAAAATCAACCAAATCTGGTAAAACAAGGTATAATTCTTAGTATTGAATCCAAGCTTACTTGATCAAATGTCTGAGTCACAGAGGAGGAAGAGGAAGACGATGAAGATGATAACATGTCAACTGTCTTGAGGCTCAGGACAAAGATGCCCTGGAAAACCTGTTGGAGATATCTAACCTCTGGAGGATTTTTCTTGCTCTTTCTGATGATTTTCTCCAAGCTGCTGAAACACTCAGTTATCGTGGCCATAGATTACTGGCTTGCTACATGGACATCCATGGACAATGCAAATGAAGCCAGGAATGCTGATGAGGATAAGCTTACAGAGAAGGTGAGCCAGATCTTGGAGCCTGACAGGGAAAAAAATGAGAGAAAACATGTTCTGAAGTAATTATTTGCTGTTCATCTAGAAGTCAGCTGGATTGAAATGACAGGTAGATTATTATACAGGATGGACAAATTCTTAATGTTAAAAGAAGGCAATTCAAATTTTATCAGTCTTTTTTGAACATGCAAAACTGAAACAGAAGCATGTTTGAGGGTAGAAAAATAATTGGCCTTTCAAAGGAAGGAACCTTACACTAAACTTTTCCATCTGGATTTTATAACTGGTCTTCTAAGTCAATGACCCTACTTTCCTAAGTACTGGCTGTTGAGTAGTGTCCTGCCAGAAAAAAAATAATGGAAGTCTTCAATTGTACTGCTTAAGTACAATCTGCTTCTAGTTGTAAATTTGACTCATGTACAGTATCTCACTGGAATCCACTTACTAAACTTTCAGAAGGCTTTAAATGTGTTATAACCCTGGCAGATCAGTTTAGGATTTGCACTGGGAATTTTATGATGCTTGAACTTAATAAAGTGGAACTTTCCAACATCTCTCAGATGCTTTAATTCTTGAGAGGTTCTACTTGGGTCCCCTAAGTTTCTTGGCTAACAATCCTTTGTATTTGTCCACATAGTCAGTCTTCACAGTTCTAAGAACTACCATTTCAAGGTCTTGAGGGGTAAAATAGAGTGAGGGATCTTAGAACTGCCAGAACTTCTAATTATGTGAACTTGATGAATTGCAGTTCCATCATAGTTCTTTTATTTCCCAAAGATGATCTATAACTATGTAATATAAGAGATTAGTATCAGGTACCCTGGGAACTTCCTAGAAGGAAAGAGAAATGGGTATTTATTTCTAGGATTGATGTATTTGTCATTCTATTAGACTTATCATGTAGCTGTCTTCAGCATCCTCTCTGGAGCCGGGATTGTCCTTTGCCTTATCACATCCCTGACTGTGGAGTGGATGGGCCTCACAGCAGCCAAGAACCTACACCACAATCTCCTCAACAAGATCATCCTTGGACCAATCAGGTGCAGCAAAAATGATGCCCCTGCAAAGCTACATGGTCAAAACCTGTCCTCTTGTAACTGCAAGGGTACTCCTATGAAAAGATCTTGGTTTTGACCTGTTTTCTTCAAGGTCTCAAGAAGTGAAAATAGTTAGTGAAGCAATTGGGAGGGGGGGAACATTCCATGAGAGAACATGTGACATTTTGCCCCTGTTTATTATCTGGCTGAAATGTGTCAGAAAGCTGGCACCCCTTCAGGGCTGGGACATCAAGGACAGCTCGGAGGGCAGTTCAGGCTCCAGGGCACCCAGCCCCATCTCTGAGCCATGGCCATGGTGTCAAGTCATGTGGACACCAAGGCTTCTTCTATGAACAATAGCCAGGGTCTCAAAGGCAGCAGGATGGCAAAAAGGGTGCCTGGATAACAAATAAAGTTATTACAGTGAAACATTTGGGGTTGGTGCCCATTAGAAGGAGGCTGAGCAGCATCCAGGAACAAGCTGTGATCTTTGGAAGGGATCTTAAATCCTGATGGAGCAGGAAAGAAAGATCAGGACACAAGACAGCAGGTTTTTGGAAGAGGAGACAAAAGTTTTTTTCCGGGGAAAATGCCAAAAGAAGCATTTAGACGGTCAGGATGCAGATAAGATGATCTGGTATGTTACTCATATTTACTGCTTGGTTTAGGACAATGGCTGTACATAGCTCTGTGGTCTGTCTGACTGGACTTTTAATCCAAAACTAGAATCCCTTTATAGGTAACTTTTTGGTTTTAATTTGTCCAACAGGTTCTTTGATATGACTCCGCTGGGGCTGATTCTAAATCGCTTCTCTGCTGATACAAATATCATTGATCAGGTAGATGTATCAATATATTCTGTTTTATTATCCTGGCTTTGCAAATTTTCATGTAGATACTGAATAAGATGATGTACTAAAATATTCAGTAGGGAAAGGTATAGCAAAACCACACTCTGGGAATGATAACAGGGACACTCAAAGTAAAAAGTACACACACTTGTAGTAATGAGGACTGGTAACCATTAAAATAAACATAATGGGAGGTGGTGGCTCTTAATTTCTTCATATGCAGACTGGTTGCTTCTGGTGGAAGATCTGGATTAAGAAAACATCAGATTTTGGGCTCAAAACAGGAAACAAAGTAGAATATAACAACTTTGAATATGTGGGAGTGGATGTGATAAATAAATGTTCCACCCTGGCTGCAGCACATGTGGATTTAGAGCATTCAGGGAGAGGAAGGGCTGCTTTCACTATGGCTGTGCGTTAAAATTTTTGGATGAACAATAATCCTGAATGTAAGGTTGGTGGGAACATGGAATAAAAATTATGAGACTCTGAGCATTCTATTTCTCTAAATATCTGGGATATCAAGAACAATTCTCTCTTCCTTGCCTGATATATAAATGAGGTTGAAATGGCTCCTATTTCCCCATGATCTTTGAAACTCTGACCTTTAGAAAGCAAAAACCTACTGACTAATTTTTTAATCCCTGTACCTTTGCCTATGAGACCCACAGAAACAGAAAGACTCCTGATATTAGGAGAATATCATTGAGTGCATAGTGGTATTATTCCACTTTTCCTATAGGAAAAGGCTTTTAGTGGTACTTACAGGGATTTTTGCATCATGGATGTTTTTCATTTCCCACTAGCACATCCCTCCCACGCTGGAGTCTCTGACCAGATCCACCTTGCTCTGCCTGTCAGCCATTGGGATGATCTCCTATGCCACTCCATGGTTCCTTGTGGCCCTCGTGCCCCTGGGCATAGCATTTTACTTTATCCAGAAATACTTCAGGGTTGCTTCCAAGTACGTATTAAAGAACCTTCCTGAAAGTTTCCTCCATGAAATATTGTACATATGAACTGTGGCGGAACAGACAGTGAGGTTGTAGGAGCCAAAAAAGGGGGAAATGTCCATGGCATCCTGCTTTTGATTCTGAGGCACGAGTTTGAGACATGCATTGGAGAATATTTTCAACTGACCTGGCTATAAATGGGGTATTTGAGGAAGTAACACCAATTGAATCAATTTTTTTGGCTCTAGAGTCAGATGAGCATGAAGTTTATTAATCAACTGAGCTTGTATCTGGTCAAAACTCCTCTTTGACATTTGAGGGTTAGTAGAGAATGGAAAATAACTCCCTGGATTAACATCAAAAATGGCTTTTCCTGCATATTGGGGAAAAAAGCTCCACAGAAAGTCATTTCTGCTGTACAGTGTTTCATATTCAGGGTGGTTTGGCTGGGTGTAAAGAGTACAGTTTTTCAGCAAAAAGCAAGTCATGCTTCTAGTGCTAAATTCATTCTATAATTTCATAAAACATCTTCAGCAAGGCATTTAAAGTTTTTTCTTACATTCAATCCATTAATTTTTTGTTATCAGGCAGAATCTTCCAAGAAGATTTATTTATAAGAAAACTCTGTAATCAGAATTCACCAACCAGAAATGTTTAATTCTGAAATAATTTGCTTAACTTCTCTGAGATTTTTCAGAAACCTTATTCTTGCCCCACCAAGCCTCCAAACTGAAGCTGTATGTAGCAGTACACCAGATCTCAAGGTGGCTGATGAATCAGGAGACACGGTTTTCACTCTCAAATTAATCTGTTAAAATAAACTCTTTTAAATCACTTGAGAGGCATTCAGACTTGACTTGTGTTCTTTTGATGCACAGTAGAAATTAAAACATCCAATTTATTTCTATAAAAATTAGTCTTGGGGAATGTAGGATGAAGGAATAGCTTCAGCAAGTATTTGTAACTCACTTGCATGCAGTCCTCTGCAGGCATATAAGCCTCACTAATTTTTAGAAATGCAAATATTTACAGTATTTCTTGCAGACTTTGACTCTTTGTTGTATTTTCCATTACATCTTTTGAAAACTTGTGTGTATTTTCCATCATACATTTGAGAGATATTTATCATCAAAACATCAGCAGCAAATTCAGTTCTGTGTGCTGCAACATCCAGCATCATTGAGCAGTTGTTTCTCCTGGCCTATTTAATACAGTGTGCAAAATTAGTAGGATTTTGATGATAAGTTTTAATCTCTCATGATCTGGACTCTCTTCTGTTTGTACAACTGGCTGCTATGCCAATGGCAGAGTGTTACAAAAAGATGTATTTTTTTCCTGTGGCTTGGAAAACATTCCTGCTTCAAAAGACTGGAACTTTTTGGACTTAAATATTGTTGCTCCATGCAGGTCTTGGAAGTGCCATTGCTGAGTAATTAGGGAAATTTATCATTCATATGATTTCTCTGTCAGTGCTGTCTCTGCTACAACCAATGTTAACAGCACAAAGAGAAGATCTGCTATTGTCTGTTTTATTTTATTTTCAGTTGTGGTACTTCCAGATATGGAGAATGAGGCCAGGTTTATCTGGAAATACAGCTCCTTTTTTTAGGCCAGATGTTATCATAAAATATATAAACTTCCTGATACACAGACCCTAGCTATTATATACCTGACCTAAGAGCCACAAATAGCACTCTGTAAAGTTTAAAATCAATGGTTCTGAATTTAAGTTAATTTTATTAATATATCAGAATCTGTGAGAATAAAAGGTAATTAGGATCTGTCTTAAATGGACAGCAGGTTTTTATCCAAGAGACACATGATAATGTCATTATCCCTGGGGAGACAAGAGAAACTTAAAGTGACCAAAAGTAGATGGAGAGGGCAGCTGGGAGAGGATTCAAAGGCTCCTGTGGTGAAAAAGGAATGTGATATTCTCCTGCCAGTGTCTTTCTGTACTATAGAAATACTATTTTGTGTGATCCTGAAAAGAATATGTACAATACACAGAATGTCTACTGTTGTCTGCTGTGCAGCAAAATTTCTACAGACAATGTTTACATTGTAATGGTTGTCTGCTGTTTTTTATGCTCCCAGGGACCTCCAGGAACTTGATGACAGCACCCAGCTCCCTTTGCTCTGTCACTTCTCTGAGACAGCTGAAGGCCTTACCACCATCAGAGCATTTGGGTAAAATCTGTAAAACAAATTATTAGAGGGAGGCTTGGGGGTCAGGCTGGCCTGTGCAGCTTCCTTGGAGCATGTCTGAGGGCAAACTGTTGAATTTGATGAACTTTATTAAGCTATCTCAAAAAAAGAGAATAGATTTTTTTCCTGTTGCTTTGCCATGCCTCTTAAACATTTTGCATATTTTCAGTAACACACACGTATTGGTGTTCCACTGAATTAAAGATGATTATGTTTTTAAGATATGATATTTAAACTTTTAATGAGTCTATTTTAACCATGCCTTTAACCTGGACAGCAGGGAGCTCTGTTTTCCAAGCAGGCAGAGGCACTGCCCCTTCAAACCGGCTGCTATGTCCAAGTGCCCCTGAATCAGCTCTGTGTTTAACCCACTTCCCAAGCAAGGAGACATCATTATGGCACTCTCCAGCTGAAAGACAGTGTGCAACGTGAGGCACTTTCCAAGAAAATTGCAGCAGAACAGAACTTGATCTTAATATTGTAAAACCTCCCATTGTTAATCAAAACTGAAAAATACATCCCCTAAGATCCAGAGAGCTTTGCCAGCTTTCCATGCATATATTTTCTCTCTACTACATGAAGTACAGGCCAAACTGTCCTCCTGTGTTCACTCCATTATGGTTATCATGACTCTGTCAAAGTGCCAGCTTGAGTTTTTTCCCCCAGTAACTGCACCTTTTCTGCACTATACAGAATTCCAAACCAGAGCAGATCCCACTGCAATGCCATTTCCACACCTGTTTGATCAGCTTAAGGCTGTTTCCTCAAGTCAAGCTATACTTTAGGACCTCAGCTATTAGCAGAGAGAGTTGCAGTAAAGCCTGTGGAAGGAAAAGCAAAAACATTGTTGTGTTGAAGAGATGTGAGCCAGTGGTCAACAGGAAATTCTTTAACAAGCTTTATCAACAGAATGATGTTGAATGAAATGGGAAGTCATCATTAGGGCCTGATGCTGATGTATGCAGAGTACCTCTCCAGAGGTTCAGAGTGGCCTTTCTCATGTTGTCTCCTGAGGAAGACAAAGGAACTCAGCACTTTCTCAATGCTTTTTTGCCTCACAAAAAACTCTTTTTTGCCTCACAAAAAGGCAACGTGGGCTTGGATGGCAGAGAGCAAAAGGCAGCCTGAGGGCACCTCAACAGCTGAGTTTTTCAGGATCTCTGGTGCTAGTCAAAGCTATTTCATTTTCCTGCCTGTGCTCCACTGCCCACCAAACATGAAGACTCCTGCATTTTTTTGTCTGCAAGCTCGTATTTACTGATAGTCCTGTTAGTCATTCTCTGCAGTTTGGGTTCAGTATGTTCCAGGATAAAACTGAGCAGCTCCTCACATAACTTACCACAAAGCAGTACAGTTGGATCAGAGAGCAATCTCAGTGACCTTTGCTGTTCGTCATCTGACAGGATAAAAGTCTGAAAGTGCCCAGAAGATGAGCTGAACGTGGATGAGAACACAGATTGAGCATTGTCAGATTTTCCATTAAGAGAGCAGTAGTTTTGCTGCCAGGAAGGCAGATGAGCAGAGTAGTCAGTGTATCCTTGCTCCTCCCCACATCATTATGGTTACCAGTTGTTCTGGGGAGGCTGTTTGTCATGTTTACAAGCTGTGCAGAGGGAAATAAAATATCAATGGGAACTAGCAGGGAATAAAAAGGAAGTTTCTGGAAGAACACGTGTTACAGGTGCTTCACAGCAGGGCCCTGAGACTTTGAAATGGAAGATAAAACAGACACTGAGCTGCTGACTGAAGTTCAGCTGGTTTATTCTAGTGAGGGTATTCAGCAGACAATAGAATATGGAACAACAACATGGTTTCCATCTGACTATACAAGGTTCCATGAATTTAATACACTGGTACCAATAGAGATTTCCCTTCCCCTCCCAGTGTGTACTTTGGCTCTTCAGTGCTCTGGCATCCTGGTTTTTAAATCTGATGGCATTGTGTGGGGGAGAGAGGAACAAGTGACAGTGGAGGTAAAACCACTCATTTTTGTAATTTAGAGGTGATCTGTAGCTCTCCCTGAATGTAGTTTCTGAGTTGCAAAGTGTGACTGGCTGAGAAAACAGCTGAGCTGAGTAGCTGAAAGGTTTGATTTACAGATCACTACATCCACATTACCTGAAACCTTAGGGATGTTGAAACCTTCAACCCTGTTGAAAAGCCCTAAGGCTGGCCAGGTAACTTCTGAAATCAGATTTAAGCAGACAGAGGAGCCCTCTACCTTTGCTAGCAGCTTATGAGGAGGAGCTGAGGGGCCACAGCAGCACTCACCTGTGGGAGGGAGGACTGCACTACAATGCAATGCTATAAAAAGTGGATCAGCTCTGGGAAACAAAACATTTCCCAGCACCCTGTCATTGCAATCTCTTTGAGGGGACAGCCTCTGGTCCACACCCTTGTCCAACAGAATTGCTTGTCAAACAAATTCCTCCCCATTCTATATGTCGCTCTGGCTATGGGGAGCTGTGGCAGCAGATACGCATCCTCAGGGAAGAGCTTTTAACCCAAACTTCAGCAAAAACAGAAGGGCAAAAAGTTTTGGGCTGGGGGGAGGGGAGGCAGAGCAGAGTTAATGCTTCACCCTTTTGTGTATGAGTGTGTAATGTGTTGTAATGTAACAACTTTGGTCTCGGCAGGCACGAAGCCAGATTTAAACAACGTATGCTGGAGCTGACGGACACGAACAACATTGCCTACTTATTTCTGTCAGCTGCCAACAGATGGCTGGAGGTCAGGACGGTACGTTCAGTTTTGTCCCAGCCATGGTTTTGAAACCTTGGAAGCAAACAGAGACTTTGCCTGATGCAGAGAAGATAATAACGAGTATTAATCTCGCGAGGAGATTATACACACAGTTCCTTAAAATAGATCAGGATTGTTATGTTAAACCCAGAGGGGTTTTTCAGCTTTCTTGGCCAGGAGTAAGAAAATACAAGTCTGCCTCATCTGCTGCTGCTGTGCTGTCTAGCGTCTGAAGAGAGTGCAAGAACAAACATTTACATAACTTCAAACAAGGCTTTCTCTACTACTGTGCAGCATCCACAGACCTGCCACAGCAGGAACTGCTTTCAAGGCAGAATATGGCTTTTCAGTGGTTTTGTGAACTGTGCCATCCTTCTGCCAGGGCTGTTTTAGGCACACTGATCTCCCAGGTTTGAACTATCTCTCCAGCAGCAGGTTTCATCCCATGGCTGTAAGCTAAACCCTTGCAATGCCATGCTGTTTGTGGTTTTATCATTTGATACCACGGAAGATAGCAGAACTAGATTCCAGAAAGAAAATGGCAGCAGGGCACAATGCAGCCACTGACAGTGACACAGGCTCCTGGTTTTTGTGGGGGCTCTCTATGAGGGACTTTCCTGATCTGTGAGGCAAGAAGAGGCAAGCAAAGTAACTGTGATTCCCTTATTTATCTGAAACACAAAGAGCAGTGGATAAACAGAGCAGTGGCCTGATTCTGCTAGACATAAATAGCAACAGGCATGATTAATCCTCACATCAAAGACTATATATTCACCTTCTTTTCCTGTTGGAGCAACAAAGTTACTCTCCATTTCTCATGATGGCAAGGCTTTCCCTTCTGCTCGAAGCTTTCAGCTTCTTACAGCATCCAAGATCAGCTGAAATTGCTTCCAAATCTAAGACAGATAAATAACAGAGCAACAGCCAATCCTGGAACACGCCTGCTAATGTCTCATAGTCTTAGACTTGCTTACATGCAGAATGAATTTGGTCCAAGAATACACCTCACCTCACCAGAGCATTAGAAAGAATGTGGTCTTGCCAAGGAATAGTTCAGTTAGCTCTGCCTAATGGCACAGTGGTGCTAAGATCACCAAAAAGTTTGTGGGATTTAATAGCAGCTGTTAAATCTTGTCCAAGCTGCTGACAGAGGTTCAAGACCATTGTGCTTGTAATTCTCCATAGGTGTGAGTCACAGAATCCCAGAATAACAGAGTGGTTTGAGTTGGGAGGGACCCTGAAGCCCATCCAGTTCCAACCCCTGCCAGGGGCAGGGACACCTTCCACTCTTCCAGGTTACTCAGAGCCCCATCCAACTTGGCCTTGGACACTGCCAGGGATGGGGCAGCCACAGCTTCTCTGGGCAACCTGGGCCAGGGCCTCACCATCCTCAGAGGGAACAATTCCTCCCTTGTATCCAATCTAACTCCCCCCTCTGTCAGTTTGAATCCATTCCCCCCTAAAATTTGAGTCTGTATTCTGCTCATCAACACATTTTATAGACAGATGAACTAGGCAGCCCTCATTTCAAATCTCAGAAGGAAGATTCCTGACAGGGCATTATCAAACAGGAGGAGAAAAATGAATGGAAAATTTGATCCAAAGTAAATGTAATGCAGGCAGCAGTGGGAGAGTGGGAATACCAACTATATCCCATTAATGAGCACCTTGACTCCATGAGATGGCATGTTACATAACTTCAAACCTGAGGTAGGCATCAAGAAAATGGGTTCCAGCTCCTGCAAAGCTTCTGCCAATAAAACATGTGCATGACCTGTATAAATTCTATCAAAAGCCTTCATGGACTTTGTGAAGTCAATGATATTTCCTTTTTTTGAGGAGGCAAACCCATATTTCAGAAGACCTGAAGGAGAGTGAAGAGAGTGGAATTGATTTGTTTTAGTGCTGGGAATTAGGAGTGTCACTGTTATAGTCTTCTCATGATTTCTTTTTTTAATATGCTAATTAGATTTTTTGATCCCTGCTCTTTTTGGGGTGGCCACCATGGGATGCCCTAGCCCAAATGGATTTGCAGCAATTACTGGCCTGTTTCACTTGTGTTCAGCAAGTTGCTTTGAGTATTTCAGGTTGGGCATCACAACGATGACCTTTTCCAGGGAAAAAACCAAGCCAAAATTAAGGACTAGGTGTCATTATATAAATAATTCTTGGTAAAGCAAAACTTCTCTGCAGGTAAAGAAATGTTCTGGCTGCTGCATTTTTTCCCTTTTTTGTCCCCCTGTCTCTCATTCCAGGATTACCTGGGTGCTTGTATTGTCCTGACTGCTGCTGTCACTTCCATCACCGAAGGGCCACACTCAGGCTTTGTGGGGCTGGGTCTCCTGTACGCTCTGACGGTACGTGCCAAGGCCAAGTGTAAGAACTTGCAGACCAACACATTATTTTTATAATATTTTTATGTGTACACAGTCATCTCCCAGCTTTCTTCATCTTGAAAAAAAGAATCCTGAAAATAATGGACTCGAGCCAGAGCTGAGAGAGTTCAGGGCAACTTGGACTAGCTTCAGGTTTTATGAGCCAATTAAAAAAACACAACCATTCCCAGGCCCTGTGTGCTCCCAAGCGGAGCAGGAAAATTAAAAATGCGTAAGAGGACCTGCTGTGCACTCTGTTTTGTACAACACACTGCTGGTTCCACCTCTACATGGCAAAAGCTGCCAGGAAATACAGATTGCCATCATTTGGGTAATCTTTAACCAAAGATCAAATAAAATAATTGCCCAAGAAACAGAATTAACAGTTTTGCCTTTGGAGGGAAACTACTGAGATGCCCAAGATTGTCCATGCAATTATGAATGGATTTGGGGATTGGGATCTTTGTGGGCATGGTTCATCATGCCAGGCAGCACTAGGAATTCAGAGGTGATGGAGTCAGAGATGACAAGGTTGTGGTGGTCCAGTATCTGGTTACTTTTGCCACTATCATTAGCAGTGAGAAGAAGGAACAGTATTTTAGTGTACCTGGCTGCAAGAGAGGCTGAGTGTTTATCATGAGCACAGAATGAATGACAATCACCACAGAAAGTAGAAAATATTACTGCATGAACCACAAGTGTGGGGACAAAGGCAGGATGATGACAGTGGCAGGAAAACTTTTGAAACCATGGCTGGCATGGCAAAAATCTGGCTGCTTTGAAGCACTGCTGTAAGGGAGGGCTAAAGGTTTGGGTCTAACACTGACTTTGCACATAAATGCTGGTGAGCCCGTGGCTACAAAATAAAGTCCTCAGCAGCTGCCTTAGGGTGGCCTTAGATCCCCTCTGTGCTGCTGTTGCAACAGTGTGAGAATCTGTCAACAACTGAGAATCAGTCCCAGGGCTTCAGCTTCACTCTGAAAACATTCCTGGTAATGCTGCTTCATTAGCAGGGATCTGGAAGCGCCAGGATGTCTGGATCATCGTTGGCTTCTTTGTTTTAGCCTGTGTTTGCAAACAGTTCATTAATGTGAAATAGGCATGTGCTGAAGTCTGGCACAGAAGGTGAAGAAGAGCTGTAGCCAACAAGGGATCACCTGTCTCTCTCCGGCCCCACAATAACCCTGATGAACTTTTGAAGGCAGCTGGATCGTTACCTGTGTCCCCTGACATAATTTTTTTTATAATTTCTCTTTGAAGCTCAGAGAGGGCTGATATTTGGACCTGGATGAGAGTAAACCATTTGTACCAAGGCTGTGTTTGCAGTGGACATCCTGAGTTTTTCTCTCCTCTTTTATAAACACTGCCAACTCCCTTGCACAACTGTGAGGAAGCCTGAGATAGTGGGAAGAGCTTTTTGGGTGCCAGGCTGTGTTAGCAAATCTGCCAGATCTAGGATAACAGCCTGCCACTGCAAGCAGCAGTTCCACAATGTTTTGCTCATCTGCAAACTTTCCCATTTCTGTAACTTCCTAACTCAAAAGCTGGACACCAAATGAGCAGGTTTCTGAATGTGAAGGAGAGAATACCCCATCTAGAACTCTATCTTAAGGATAAAGCAAGCAACCAAGTTCTCTAAATTAACAACAATTTTTTCTGAATCTCAGTTAAAATTATTTACCGTTTGCTTATTGCATCAGTATTAGGTTAGTGGTAAAGAAGTGAGACTGGGTGATTTATTCTTAATAAAGTCCTTATTTGGCACCCACCAAAAAAAAATGGCAAAGCCTTTCTCTGAATATGTTTCTGCATAAGGTGTTTTTATTTTTAAGTTTCTAAACCTTCATTCAGGTACATAAAATATCTCAATTTTTAATGGTTCTTGGCAATCTTCCTAATAAGATCAGTTCTTTTTTATAGCAGCACCTCAATACAGACTTAGGAAACAGATTTCCAATCTTCAGCCTTAAATAGTAAGTCCTAGAAAAGAGTTTGTCTGAGCTACTGAGTATTGTTAGAGAACTAATCATCAGCTATTATCTACTGAAAGTATTATCTTTACTATTGATTTTATTATTGATCAAATCCTTTTCATTACAAATGAGAATAAAAACCAGGAAGGAAATATTGCTGAACTGGTAACACATTTTTTCCCTCATATATTTCTATCCTAAAATCTTCTCATATTTTCCACAGAGATAAATGGATTATCTAAATATGCACAGGCAGAAATGAACTGATCATAAAATCTTTTCAATATATTTGCAAACAGCGAACTTTCTTAATCTTTAGTTGCAGTCTTTGAAAGATTAGAATATATATGATAGAAAATATTTCCAAGCAGCACTTTCAATTTTGATTCTTTTCTGTTTGTGTGCTTAAAGAAGACACGTTTCAGTGCTGATTATTAGATGCTGAAAACAAGAGATTTCCTCAGTCAGTCAGAGTTTAGGTACAACTTTTCCATACTTCTCCTTCAAGAAACAAGGATGAGAATACCAAGCACTAAATTACTGTCTTAGGGCTAATAGTGTTGGAGTATGACTGTCTTCTTACAGATTTGATGCTGTTGCACTGGGTCTTGAACTGCTGTAATGTTAAAGAGTCCCACTGTGCTGGGTCAGGCCAAGGATTTTCACAAGTGTATCCAACCTTTATTTCCAAATGGGTAGATGAACAGAAAAAAGGCTGAACCCTGTCCTTGTCTTCATTTTATGATGCAGATAACCAACTACCTGAACTGGGTAGTGAGGAATCTGGCTGATCTGGAGGTGCAGATGGGTGCAGTGAAAAAAGTACACAGCTTCCTGAACATGGAGTCGGAGAACTACGAAGGCTACCTGGGTATTGCTCTCTAATCCTTTTGGGGCTCTACATGGTCATGTGAAAGAATGGTAGACTTGGTCATGCAAAATGTACACACCTCTCTGGCCAAAATCTGTTCTCACTGAGGTGTAGTAACAGCCACTGGTGTGAGTGACAAGGATAGCTAAAAGGAGCTATGAAATATGTTGCTCATGTTAGTCAACATGAAAATAAATCCTATCAAAGGAGACAGAGCAGGATCCTGTAGTACAACCAGAAAATGCTGCAGTTATAGATGAACAAAACATCCATGTAAGTTATTAAGAAAACAAAAATAGGGATAAAATTTAGAAATGTCACATTCTTCAAAATCTCTGATCTTTGTAGCAGGTGGGGACTACAGGATAGGGCCATATTGGCAAGCAGATCTCAGCTACTCTTCTCTGAGCTTCACATTGGAATTCATGCTCCACACACTTCAAATTGGCTTTGATTGCTATTTTAGAAGTGGTTGAAGTGCAAGCAAAGGCTTGTAGGTCAAGAAGCTTCCCTGCAAAGCCAAGCTCCTTAGTCCAGAGACAAAACCTGCTGTGTATTCACAAATCAGGATGAAACACAAGCTGTGATAATGTCAGCAGCTCACATTGCGTGGCAGTAACAACTTCCTTCCTCAAGCTGCCCTTCCTGTGCTGGTCACTGATCCAAGGCCACATTAACACTGCCCTGACACCACGTTCTCTGCTCGTTTGGCTTCTCCCTGTTGCAGTGCCAAGAGATGCTTTAGTATCTGTCCTCTCTCCCCATGTGTGGAGATCTGGAAGCCAAGTGCCTGCCAGGCAGTTCCCAGCCCAGCCTCCCCTTGACAGGGAAATGGGGCTCCGTTTCTCCAGTGGCTTAAAGGAAGGTGCCCAGGCAGAAGAGAGAGGGAAAGGGGACTGTCATAAAGGGTGACCCTCTGGCAGCACTCATTTCAGTTTGTTTTTCTGTAACTATTTCAGATCCCTCTCAGGTCCCCAAAGACTGGCCCCAGGAGGGGGAAATCAAGATTGAAAATTTGTGTGTTCGCTATGAAAACAACCTGAAGCCTGTTCTGAAGCATGTGAAGGCCTATATCAAACCAGGGCAAAAGGTATCATGTCAAGCAAGTGCCCATCATCTTCATTCTGGTGCAGATCCTTTGTTACTGTGTTTTCCTTTCTAAAGTGCCAGAAGAACAAGATTAACAACTTGCAGTGGCAGATATATACATTTACAGTCCTCTTGGAGGTCCCTGGGCACAGATCAAGAACTTACACTGATAAAAGCTTACTCTTGGCTGGGATCAGTTTTCCTTCTGAATGTCCCATGTCTTTCCAAGTCTATTTTCCTTGCATAAAAGTGAGCCTAGATGGCAGATACATTAGAGGGACATCAAAGTGGACTGTGTAAAAACACAAGTGTATCTCACATTTCAGCATGCAGTGTCATTGGCATCCTGGTTAAAATGCTGAAATGCTCCCAGGACAAATCCTTGTGATGAGGGGCAGAAAAGGGGAGTGCGCTCGCTGTGCTGTTTTGTGTTTTCCCTAGTGTGCCACTTGCCCTTGGGAAGGACCTTTCTACTCATCAGTAGCACAATCTGTGCAGCTTTCCCAAAAGAACTGCAGGTGTAAGTAAGGAGCAAGGAGTAAGTGGTAAGTGAGTACTCTGTGAGTAAGTGACATCCTCCTTTTGTTGCAGGTTGGGATCTGTGGTCGCACCGGCAGCGGCAAGTCCTCCCTGTCCTTGGCGTTCTTCAGAATGGTGGACATTTTTGATGGTCAGTTTTCCCCAGAATATGTTGTCACTCCTCAACCTGCTCCCCCCTTATTTCCTCAGAAGAAGTGAGGAGCCTTTTTGATAGTTTATAAACTGGTTCTCTGGCTCAGAAGATACTTGATTGGAAGTGTCATGCCTTCAAAGTACAAAGTGTGCTATTGTGAGTAGCTCTTGGTTCTTCCAGGAAATGTTGTGCACAGATTATATTTCTAATTTTTTTAAAAAAATTTTTGCGTATGGTCTGACAAAACAAATTGCAATTTTTGAGATAGGACAAAAAAATATGTAACTCTCTAGAGTCTAAATTTCTCCCTAAAGAATGATAGCATAAACTTATTATAGCTGTCAAAATATTAACAGAATAGAAAGTAGAACTCAACAAGTCCATTCCCTTGTTTCTTTTTTTATTTTATTGTGCTTTCCCACAACTGCAGCAGATTCTGACTAAAGGGTTGAGGAAATGTTGCTGTGTTTTCACTCCTGCAGCATTTCACTGTTCCAGCTAATTGGCAGGAACTGCTTTTCAGGATTTATAATACAGATACATGTGTGCTGTTGCAGGACTATAGAAAACCACTAGAAAGTCATCTTTTTGTTTCAAAGATTTCCACGTTTCTAATTTAGCCCTTGTGCATGGAGTGTTTGCCTGGGAAAGCCCAGTAGGATGTGGGAGGATAAGTGAATCTGATGCAGCTAGTACTTGCTTTTGTTGTGGTTCTGTGCCTGTATGCGTCTCTGGTCACAGGCTTCTCATTCATGACCAGGATTCCTGGATATATAAATATTGCAAAGAAATAATAACTATGCTTATGGCCAGCTTGAAGTTTCTTTCTATTTAAGTCTTCTTTCTGTATCTTTTCTTTGTCTCCTTCTTCTGTATCCCTGATTTTTCCCAATGGGAATGTCTAAGCCTTTTCTAACAAAGCTCTGTTTATCCTTTGTGCACATCCCTCTCCCAGATGGACCCATATTTGGCCTCTGTGCTGGTCCATTTCTGGGTGGGATCCCGACTCTAATAAAAGTTATATAACAAGATTTCGAGTAACTTTACTAGAGCCAGGATTTCATTCATGTTGTTCATTAGGTCTTCATTATCTTCTTAAATTTGTAACTGTCCCATTTTATTTCCCTATTTTTGCATCTCTGTTGTTTAGTGTTTCCCTTCTCTTGCCCTCTGTTCAAACAACCTCTCATTTCTCTTGTGTCTTGCTTGACCATCTCTCACTCCCTTCCCAGTTTCCCAACTCCTCTCAAATTTACTTTTCCCCTTAGTCCTCTCATCTCCTCTTTTCTTTTCCTAGCTCCATATCAAATATGCATTTCCCTATTCCCCAGGCATGCCAAACTAATTTTTCCCTCCTTATTCCACCTCATGTTCTGCTAACCCACTCTAATGTCCTTGTTTATGAAGAAAAGTAATTACTTAAGTTTATGCAATCACCAATGCCTCAAGCAGAAGTCCTATAACCTGATTTGGACTTTCTTGAAGTCTGAAAATAATTGGACTTTGCACCTTACAGATAAAATCTTGATTCTTCTGGCCATATAATAAAAGCATAAAACTAAAATAATAGAAGTAGTCCAGCTAGGGGGGGATGAAATCTTCCACCGGACCAGGGTCAGAGAACAACCTACAAAATGCAGAATCATGAGAATTGGGAATGACAGAAGGGACACACATACACAACTCTGAATATCCACATGCCTGCCAGTTCATGGTTAAATTCTTACTGTTGGGAGAGGGAGCTGATGAAATTAGGGTTAGGTACATCCCAGGGAGGAGTGCAGCTGCCTGGTGAAGCAATCCACATGAAAACTGCAGAAGTGCCTGATGGAAATACCCTTTACCATATCCTCATTCAGTTTGTCCTAGCTCACCCCTTCCCCATAAACTGGAAGATGTTTCTATGTTCAGAGGAAGTCAGTGTGGTCAGTCACTCCTGGATTTTACCTGAGGATTAAATGAAAAAGATTCCTTCTGCCCTTCTCACCATCTTCTACTTACAGAACAACCAGTTTCTCTTGTACATTTTTCCCATCTCCCTTGCCTAGATATCAGCAGTTGCCACACCCATCACATCGTAAATCAGATTTTCAGAGGATATCCATGTGTTCATTGACCTGAAGTAGTGACTAGAAATGGAAAAAAATCCCCTTTTTTACCAATTATCCCAGCTGCTGCAGCAACTTCTTGTTGGTGAAGATTAATGTGACTGCTCCCAGTTATCTCACAATAGCAGCACAATAAGTGGTTAATTCACACCACACACTCAAATGAAACTGAGCTATAGGTGAATGGAATTAGAATTCCCTGGAACGGAACATCCTTTCTGTTCTCCTGATCTGCCTCTCCTTACAAAGTTAATGCTACCTGGCTCCTCCTGGAGTCAGAAGGATAGTTTTGGCTCCTGGTGAATGGGTTGCATATACATATATATGTTAAGCAAAAGAAATTGTGCACATCTCAAAATATCTTCTGCAACTGTTGAATTCAAGGGGAACAAAGAAGGGCACAGCAACCTAAGTTGCTCTTGTTCTTTCTCTGTTTGGCTGTAAAACTCAAGTTGACCCATAATAAATTATCCTTCAATCTTTAATCACATAGCAAGGAACCCATGTATTTCCCTTAAGGGAGGGTGGGGGGAAGAAAAAGGAGAAGAGCAAGGTGGCAGTGTCACTGCTAAGCTGGGACATCCCTGGCTTGTGTTATTAGATACATTCACCTTCCCCCTGTGTCTGACAGTGCTGAGAGCTCACAGAGACAGTGTCCCATCCTCTGGACACCAGCCTAGAGGGGCTGTCCCACCTTTCTGCCAGCTATCTGTGGATCATGTGCTTTGTGCAATTCCCTCACATGTTCTGCGTGTTGTTTGACACAGGGAGGATAGTGATTGACGGGATAGACATCAGCAAACTGCCTTTGCACACGCTCCGCTCCCGGCTCTCCATCATTCTCCAGGACCCGATCCTGTTCAGTGGCTCCATCCGGTAGGTGTATGCCATCAGGGGGTGGCAGGCAGCATTGCACAGCCTGCCTGCCATGGGAGCTCTGCGACAGGAGAGGATGGAAAAGGCAAGGAACCTTCCTAGCTCAGTCCAATCCATCTGCACAGCCTGCCCAAGGGACACCCAGTGACACACACAATGCCAAAGTGTTAATTTGCAGAAGGCCTGAAGGTAATTGCAGTAGCAAGATTCCTATTACTGTTTTCTTTGCAGCTTTAATTTGGACCCTGAATGCAAGTGCACCGATGATAGACTCTGGGAAGCTCTGGAGATTGCTCAGCTGAAGAACATGGTCAAGTCATTGCCAGGAGGCCTTGGTATGTCTGAACCAATCTCTGGGACCATGGGCCAATAATGGGATCATGCAGGCACCCAAATAAACAGATCCATCCCATCTGACACTCTGGATCATCATGTAGGAGTTGACAGGCAAATAGTGAAGATTCTCTCTTCATGCTAGAGGGAATATTCTTATTGAAAAGCTGAAGAATAGTCTGGTTTCCCATGCACTGTGGAAAAATCCTGCAACACCTCAGCATCATGGTGTGATTCTCGGGGCTATCCTGTGCATGGCCAGGAGTTGGATTTTGATGATCCTTGTGGGGTCCTTCCAACTCAGAATATTCTATGATTCTATGATCATAGTGGGATAATTAGTAAGGAGAAAAAAAAACAATTTTACCTCCTTTAGCAGAACCTGGCTCTGCCAGCAGAGCTGTAAACATTGACAGAGCATTTTTCTTACAATTGCAGATCCGTTTCATGAAGCAAACTCATACATTTATTTCCATATCAAGCATATTCATATTACTAAGATATTACCCTGCAGCCTACCAGATTTCCTAACAATTTGTGCCAACTGTTTGTTTAGTGATATATTTCTCCTTTCCCAAGAGGCTGTGCTCATTTTTCTTGGTATCCCTCCATCCCACTGGTCAGTCAAGATTATGGTTATTGTCTTTTATGGGGATTTTGCTTGGCCCTGGAATAGTGCACAGGCAGAACTCTCAGGGGCAGCATTTCAGGGGTGCAAGGTTCACAGGAACTTGTTTTGTTACAGATGCCATGGTCACAGAAGGAGGGGAGAACTTCAGTGTGGGGCAAAGGCAGCTCTTCTGTCTGGCCCGAGCCTTTGTCCGCAAGAGCAGCATCCTCATCATGGATGAAGCCACAGCATCTATTGACATGGCCACAGTGAGTACAGCAATTAGCTAATTATGGATCTACCAGGAGAAAGCCATCTTCCCTAAGTGTCAGCCATGAAGCCGTGAGATCTCCATAGCAGAAAAAGCTGGCCGTGGTTTTGTTTCTCTCAGGATAAAATGAAATGCTTTAGAGAATCCCTGCTTTCACAGGTGTGATGTTTCACTGCTAGGAAAGAGATAGTGTGGAAAACAAGTGAATTAGAAGTAACAGGATGAAGTAACTGAAGTGAGCCTTTTCCTCCTACAGGAAAACATCTTGCAGAAGGTTGTGATGACTGCCTTCGCTGACCGCACTGTTGTAACAATAGCAGTAAGTATTAAGCCAGAAAAAGCTCTTTTTCCCTCATTCCTCAGGCAGTTAATCTTGCCCTCCACCAGTTAACACCACTGTATAAAACAAAAAAAATCACAAAACAGAACTAAACCACGAGTCCAGAATATTCCCATGAAAGCAGAACAAGTCAGACACCTACTATCAACCTGAAATTTTGCAGTAAATGCTGTCTTGCTATTAAACTAAAACACTTGGATCTGAACAAAGACTTTACAGGGAACTTCAATATCTGCATTGTCTCCAACAAAATTTGAAGTCATTCTCACTAAAAAATTGAAACCAAATGCATGGCTTGAACCATTAACTGAAAGTTGGATCAAAATCTAGGTTTGAATTTTACCTCTGAAGGCTATGTATGTATAGTGCCTACAATCACGGCACAAATTTATGAGTTGAGATTTCAAAATATTCTTGGTGTGGTTTCTCAAGTTGGGCTATCTTTTCTGTCTTTTGGAACAAAGAGCTGGGTTGACAATACAGGTTTTAAAAACTGGAACAATGGGAATTACCTCCCAAAATAATACCTTTTCAGCTAGGGGTTTATGATGTTCTTTCCCATTTTCCTGCCCCTTCTAGTGCCCAAAAGTTCCATATATCCATGCATGTCCATACATACACATGCACAGACATGCTGGATACCATTAAGAATATTTCCACCTTCTGACAGTGGCATTACTCAACAGAGGTTTTCTCCACGAGATAAATACGTGTTTCAACAGCTGTTTCATTTGCCTTGTCTGGAATCCAGTCCTGTGGTTAGAGATTACAGCCAGGCTTCCTGGACTCTGGTTTCAAGCCTGTCAGTGAGTAGTTTGTGTCAGGCAAGCCACTTAACCCAGCTCATTTACAATGTGCTCCAAGGTTCTTGGCTGTGTAAATGACGAAGATCTTGGTGGTGAGGTTGTTGTCCTTCAGTTGCATGCTGTATTGTCCTTCTGGCTGGAACCTCACTTTTCTTTGGCTTTGCCTTTCCAAAGTCAGTGTCCCAAGTGAAATGGCACACATTAATATGTAGCTTTCCTCATGGAGCTGGCTTCATTCTTTCTCCTCATTCACAGCTGATCCTTCCTTCACCCACCTGTTTTTCTGTTCTTTTTTCCAGCATCGTGTGTCTCACATCTTGGATGCCAATCTTGTCCTAGTCCTTTCTGAGGGCTTTCTAGTTGAATGTGACACTGCCTCAAACTTACTCCTCAAAGAGAACGGCCTGTTCACCACTTTGGTGAAGACTCACAAGTAGACTCTCTCAGTCCACCCTGTTCACAGGACTTCTGGCTCTTTGGTAGTTATTTTTACCTCTTCAGTTTCATTTCTCTCTGCTTCCTTTCTACTGCACAGCTTCTGAGAGGACAGTGCAAGAAGGTGTTTCTTGTGTGGTTCCTGGGTTTGTTTAATTTCATGATTATTTATGCTGACCATACCTAAATCTTAGACATGCAGCTGACATTGAAACTACCATGTCAAGGAAATCCAACCTGTGAAGTGATCTCTGACTTTCAGCCTGTGTAGTGAAATATCACACTTTTAAGAGTTTATCCCATCTATACCTGACTGGCTGTATTCATATGGCCTTGAAATTAAACTGGTTTCAAACCTGTAGCCTATGGGATTAAGCTGTTGCCTGGAGCACGCTCAAATTAGATCTCAGAGGGATTTACAGAAGGAACAGCCCAGGAGTGCCCTGAGATTGATGGAGAGCAGACTGCTGGGGTGCAGAGAACAAGGAGCAAGATGCTACAACACCTGACAGTGCAGGATGCTTCTCATCCCTATTTCCCACAGGCGAAGATGTGTTTCAGTGGGGCAGTAGGATTTATTCCAACAGCTGTGCTGCCCATAATGGCAAAAAGTGAAGTTCATGCTGAAGTATTTTTAGGCTTGGTGGCAGAGCCTGTAAAGTAATTGAAGATCTCTTCAGGTTAAAGTACAGGGATCTATTCCAAATATTGCTGTAAACAGGGACAGCCTTTCCCTGACGGGGTTTGCCTTGCATGAGGCCCATTAGTGAGAATTATCCAAATGAAAACCTCTGTTTGCTTTCCTTCGTGGCAGCACCGGGTTCACACCATCCTCACTGCAGACCTGGTCATTGTCATGAAGCGAGGGAACATCCTGGAATACGATACTCCTGAGAACCTGCTTTCCCAGGAAGATGGCATCTTCGCTTCCTTTGTCCGGGCTGACATGTGAAGAGCCACACGATGCATTTTAACAGCTTATTTTTAAACAGATGAAATGCAAATATTTTCTACTCAGTGTAACATCACTTTTACCTTTTTTTTTTTTTTTTGGTTTGCTTTTTTAGAGCTTCTCTCTTCACACTTCTATCTTCCAAAAGAATAAAGCCTATTGCTCTACACGTATGCCTTGAAGCAATAAAAATGTCACTTTATTCAAAGCTACTAAACTTCACACACACACACATGCACACACAGAGGGAGAAGTTTTTACTTCTTGGGAATTTGGCATTTTCCTTAGACTTTTTATTGACTTCATTTTCCTTTAAAGAGAGCAAAAGAATGCACTGATCTTATAAACTGCATATGTTAATGCTGGATCCAGCAATAAAATCGTGCAGTTTGTCAAGGAAGCAAGAGGCTCCCCAGATGCATTCTGTCCCCAGAGGGAAAAATTAGGAAAAACATCCAAGCCCATAATGCTTGGGGCAATCTGCTGCATTCCAAAGGCATAAACTTTGCTCTCCAAGTTGTAGTGGAGGGGCAGTGAATGAGGGAAAGGAATTTCATCAGGAATAAGGACATTCTTCCTGTCCTTCACTTTCGTAAGCACACTTCAGTTGTGACAAAACTATTTCAGCACAACAATGGTTTATTCCTACAGTCAGTTCCTAAATCCATATTCATTCTTCCAATTTTCATCAAAGATTCAAATCATACTATGATTATGCATGTTTTGCTAGGCTTATAGAGGAATTTTGTACAGTACCTCCAGACTTTGTATTTAAGTTGATCTGAATTTATAAACTTGATATTAGCCGATCCTTTAATCATATCCACTAAAATATTCTGCTTAAAATGGCATGTGATTAGCCAACCACTAATTTTTTTATATGTCTTTAGTCCTTCAAGTTATATTTGGGGACAATCTTTATTTTCCTTTACACATTTGTGGCCTACCTCAAAATCAGATCTAGTGCAAGGAGGTGTGATTTTCAAATTATTGCTAGATCCTCAAGAATGTAGGTGAAGTTGGACACATATTTACATCAGGCAGCTTTGCAAAGGCTGCCTGCACCTGACTTCCACATGTGGTTAGATCCTGACCCATGGGCAGTAAACAGCCAAATGGAGTTTCACAGGCATATTTTCAAAGGTACATCTTGAGAGATCAGCTTCACTGGTAATACTCAAGGTCATTCTTACTCACCTACTGCTAAAAAATTTAGGAAGACCATGAAGTGCACTTAAGCGTATTTTTAGTGTCATTAAAATAACATAAGGCACAGTATTTGCCCCTTCCCCTCATGCCCAAAAATGCAAATAATTTTGGAGAAGTTGTAGGACTTGAAATTGGGATTACATTTAGTCTGGCAGTGTAAAAATGCTACAGTGGTTTATCTTTTTTAATTGGTTTTTGGAGGTTTTTATTTTCTCTGAATTATTGGAAATAAAAGCTGTGTGACACAACTAAACAAAAGAGCTCAGTCTTGAACATTTTATGAGGGGAAGTACTTCTGTGATTTCCCTGTCTACTGCTGTGAAAAAATTTTTGCTCTTTTCTGGATCAATTCCCTATGCTGACCTTTGTCATACAAATAAAATACATTTTTAAAAAGCAGATGCCTGCAGCAGAAGCACATATTGTTGTACAAATTTCACGGCCAAAAGGCCAAAATTATTCTTGATTTAATTTAATTGTCTTCAGGGAAAAGCTAATTGGATTCCCTGCTGTCAGACTTGGTACAAAGATGAAGTACAAAAAGCTTTGTTGATCTGTGTGTCTTTGGTGGTGATGCAATCCTGATTTATTTTAAGTGGTGCCAACCACTTCAGTGAGATCTCTGTTCCCACCACATTAAAGGGTTGCCACGGGCCTGGAATTGTGTCTTGTAGTACTTAAGAGGGCCAATAATTAGCACCTCTTTTCTCTTAGGTTTTTCCCAGAGCCATTACAGGTGTGAGAAGCACCTTCTTTGCTCACCCATGTCTGTAGAAGTGAGCTCTGCTGTCTGAACATGTGGAACAGAAAATCTCTGATGTGGTGAGGAGAACCTCATCATGCTCCAGTTGTTTGGAGGGAGGAGTGCAGGAATATTGGCCCCAGTGTTATATTCACCACGAATGAAGTGTTGGGTGACTACTGCAGCATGTCCCACTGCTGCCCAGCAGGTTTAAAAGCACAATCTCATTTCTAAAGCAATTAATCCTATTCAACACAGACAAATCTTACAAGAGAACATAAACCACCTGCTGCAGACACAGGAAATCTCCTCCTGCTATAGCTGCTGTCCATATGATGGTACAGACTCACCAAGGGCTTAGGCTGAACAGTTTTTGTGTTTCCCACTAAAGGAGGAGGGTGTTTCCAATAGCTGCACAGCTGTTTTGTTACTGAAAAGGGTGCAGAAGGGATGAAATCTGTGAAACAAATTTGTTTTGGTTTCATGTAAAGGTCTAAAATGTGTCCCACTTGGGAGCAGTTTCCTAAGGCTGTGGCATGTGCACAGTAAAGGAAACATTAGCCTGGAGATTTTGCTTCTTTGACTCTTTTCACACTGCCTCTTCTGCTGGTAGGCCCTTCTTCTCTTCCACAGACTCCTTGCTCTTTTTTCTTCACCATCTTCTTATATCATAGCCCTCTGAGGCTCCTCCTTTATCTCAGGATGCTCCTCATTCTGCCTGTGCCCTCCCACTCCTTCCCAGTTGAGCTCCATGCCCTCTGCCCCATTTCTTCTCTCACACAGCTCTGCACTCACTCTCCTTTCCCCTTTCCTGTCTTTCTGTCATAACACCCCTGCTCTTCAGGGGGACACTTACTCTAGTGGCATCATGGTTTGAGGTTAGTTTGTTTTTCTAAGCATTAAACTAAGCAAGCTTTCATTATTGTGATATGCTTCAGAACTATGAAGTTCTTCCTTTTGCAAAGGAGCTTTGAATGTGAACACTGGCTATGTGTAAAATTGATTATGGACAGACAAAAGTCATCTCTGTGATAGATCCTAAATAATATTTCTCATCCCATCTGCATTCATTTTTCTGATAACTATTTCTGGAAGAGAAACAGCAAAGTAGAAGGAGTAGATCCCTTGTTGCCAAACATAGAATCACAGAATGGTTTGGGTTTGGAGGGACCTTAAAGCTCCTCTTGTTCCACTCCCTGCCATGGGCAGGGACACCTTCCACTATCCCAGCTTGCTCAGAGCCCCATCCAGCCTGGCCTTGGACACTGCCAGGGATGGGGCAGCCACAGCTGCTCTGGGCAACCTGTGCCAGGGCCTCCCCACCCTCACAGGGAACAATTTCTTCCTCATATCCAATCTAACCCTGCTCTCTGTCAGTGTGAAGCCATTCCCCCTCCTCCTAGCACTGCACTCCCTCCCAGAGTCCCTTCCCATCTTTCCTGCAGGTCCCCTTAAAGTACAGAAACTGTCTGTGCAACTGCTTGTGGAGCCACAGCAGTGTTTCTTAACCTTTGGCTTACAACCCGTGGGTAACTTTCCCACTCCTTGAGCCGGGTCTAACGGCTGGCACAGATCAAAGTCTACCTTCCTGTTCTGTTGCCATTCATCACACTCATCACAGCACATAACAGCTCATCCCTGCTTCTTCTAAACTAGAAATATCCCATACAACCTTTATTGAGCCCAAACTTAATCATGCTGGGAAACACTGGAACTTCCCCTGAGCAGTTTGGGATAGCTCTGTTAAGCCAGGGGCATAAGCAAGGCAAAGTCTGCAGGGAGAGATCTCTGCTTTGTTAGGCCAAGTGATCCACACACGAAGTATCTCAAGTGTTTGTAAGTTCCAGTCTCACTGCAGACCTGAAAAAGCTCTTTATTTGCAAGAGTGTGCCTGCTTTTCCCAACTGTATCATTCAGCTGAAAGAATATATTCTCCAAAGCTTCTCAAGCACTTGGTCAAGCCTCTTTTAGGTTTGTGTAAACTAGCAGAACACCTCTGCTATAAATTTGTACACCTCCATGCAACTCAGTTAGTACCAACAGGAATATAGCCCAAAGAAGTTTGCGTCTCATTATATGTAAAACCTCTGCAAAAAGCAATCGAATTGTGTTTTCTTAAAATATAAATGCAATTTTGAATGTGGTCAAGTAGTAAAAACTCCTTGTACAATGAATTGCTTTATTTAATTGATTGTGCTCTTTTTGCTTCCCAAAGCAATGGACTGTTGTGTTTTATTGTGTAAAGATGTTAATTCATTCACAGACAGTTCTGCTAATGCATCATGATAAGCTGAAGGAAACCTCATATGAGCATTTTACACAAGCTTTGTAGGCATTTTATCAATAAATAAGTAGAGATACAATGCACTTGAGTCAACAGCTACCTTTATTTAAAAAGCTGTGGACAGGGGCCATCTTTCCATTACCATATTTCCATTATCCAGTGTCAGAAGCTGGAGTATGTTCCCCTTGGAAGCACTATAACCCTATGTCCCCAGTGTGATACTGCCAGTCGAAATCAGCTCTAAAGTATCCACTGAAACCACAGCACCACTTGTAAAAACCTCTCTGGAGCAATGATTCTCCCATGAGTTGTGATTAAAAGCAAAAATTAACTCAGTATATTTGTATCCTCAAGTAGCATCTTTTGAAAGCCTTATTTAAAATCGAAATATGTTATGTAAATTCTCTGATATGAATTCCATGGTGGCATGTGAAGAACTCCTTAGTTTCTTTGGAAATAAATCCTTTCAGAGGCAAAACTAAGAGACTACTAAGAAAAGTCTGAAAACAAAACTGTAAATCAAATTATTCATTGCCACGCAAACATCCCAGTCATTTCCACGTCGGTTTTTTACTGCTCTGTTTTTTCTCCACTAGAATTGACCTCTGTGCAGAACTGTGGGGAAAGACTATCAGGTATTCAAATCATCAAAAAAACTGTCCTGAGGCAGAAGCTCTCTGACTCGTACAAATTAGCAACTTGCTGATGCTGTTTTGGCAGGACAGCTTAAAGCATTGGCTTGAATGAAGCTAAGAAGCTTCCAAGTGTACTCTGTCAAGAGAAGAGAGATTTTTAGAAAATCTATTTACTACAGTTACTAATAATTATTCACTATTGACAGCATTTGTCTGCTGCTAGGCACTACCCATGCAAGCAGAACAGACATTCCTGGCAGGGGCTGCTCATTTCTCTAATATAATAAACCACATTCTGAACACTATAAACAAGCAGTCATTTAAAAAATATTTTTAATTGGTTTCTGTTAGGTGTAATTGTGATTCATCACGTGCTAGTCATACAACACGGGGATTTTCATCCCAAGAACTGCTGTATAATAATGCAGCATTCAGCTCACGACACCACACTGCACATTTCAGTGGCCACTGCATTCATTCCCATGTATGTATATTAGTCTGCTTTATACATAAATACATTACATGGTTATACAACCTTTGGATTAAAGGTATAAGTAAGTAATGAACAGTCCCAGCTAGGACTGCCCAAAAGAGTTCCTCATAGCTATTCTCATGACATCTCTTAACTCTCCCTTTAATTTACTTCAGGATTTTCGGGCTATATCCATAAATATCACTTCCAACGTGCAGTAAAATATTTAACCATGTAACTAAGGAACTAATGCAGCTTCGTGTAAATGACATGGTCCAGATCTACCACCCTTCAGGATCACAGCCACAGATGCCCCAAGGCAGCATATTCTTGCTTATTTAATGGTTATATGTGTTTTTATTCTACCAGCCACATTAGGCCCTTACTCTTTCAGCCATATGACCATTAGACTTCTCTGTCAGAGGCAGGAAGGTTGGAGTGTAAGAATCTCTGAGTACTGTGGCTGAATCATTCAGGTTTGAGGCCATCTGCTTCTTCAGGTCCCAGCACAGCATCTGAGATTTGAGGGCTTGGAGTTACCAGATATTCCGTGATAAGGTCTGAATTTGAGAATGGCATCTCTCTTCTGTCACTGGCACAATCTTAATTTAACCCTGGAAAAGCCAGTGAGCCAGAGAGGAGAAGAATATAACGGACACCACACTAGGAACACAGCTAGAGACTCACTGTAACCATGTTCAACCCACCTAGAAACTGATTTACAGCCTTCCCATAACTTATGGCATGGAGAGGCAAGGAAACAACCCCAAACTGGGGTTGCTCTTCCCAGAGCCTTAGGATAAACTCCAGGAAAAGGCACGTAATGAATAAACTTCACTATGCAACTTACATTGGACCAGGGGCACTAGTCACATGTATTCTGATGATAAAAACTATTTTTGTCCTGCTGCTCTTGCATGAAACAGGAGGAGAAAAAAAGAGTTGGTTCAGGGTAACAGATGCCCTTAGTTTGCAGTTTCTGCTCTTTCATGTTTGATGGATGTCCTGCCAGCTCATGTAGGGAAGAGTTCACCCACGCTATCCGAATATGGCTTATCAGCTTTGTGTCTCTGTGGAAGCCTCTAAGTACATGACATCTCTGCATGCCTGCAAAGTCATCCTATCTCTAAGCTAAGATTAGAATTTCAAACAAAACTTATTACGAAGCAGGATTTTCTGGAAGGGCTGGACATGGCTATAATGTGGAAATTTCAGATTCATGTCTAAGCGCATTATTTAATCCTGTTTTTTAGATAGGCATAGTTGTAAAGTGATATTTACCATAATATCACTAATGCTTGTGGGTGTTGGGGAATGAAACAGCAAGAAGGAGACACATGAAGGGCCTTAAGAAAACTGGACCTAAAACTGCCATCAGTTCTGAGCATTTTTTTCCTGAAAAGGCTGTGTTCACAACACTCAGACACCATGTTCCTTACCAAACGGGTTAGGAGATGTTTTAGGAGATTTTCCCAGCTATTACTTGAATCTCAGACTCAAGTGTGCATGTGGCAACCAAACAAGTATTTAAAAGGTCAGAGGGGACGGGTTTTAGTAGCTGTCACTCCCCAGAGCATATTCATACACTGGAACTTGGGGAAATGGATTCTGTGCTCAGAATCATGTCTGGAGCTCTTGATCCTCACATCCCTGTGGTCATGGCCCAGCAGGCTTCCTCAAAACTATAATCTCCAGTAAAAGTGAGGAGGAAGGCATCTCTTCCAGTATTGAACAGGCAGAGAGGAAAAGATGGGATTTTATGAACACTTTTCCTGCACTGTATGATGGTGGGTGAAAGGATCAGTAACTTCTGTTCAGTCACACTGGGGCTGTGCCAGGACTATTTGTGTGTGTTTGAGGGATCCCTTCCTATCTCAGCTACAAAAATTCCAGCCTCTGCATGGTGCCCAGTGAAGGGGGAGGAAACCTCCAGCAGGTTAGTGGGGAACATGTGGGGCTGAGAGCTCACAGGGGACTCCTGACAGTGCCGGTGCTGGCAGCAGTTTCTGTTCCACTTCAATAGATTGAGGAATGTTACTCCTTGCTCCCACCTGCCCTCAAAGATGGGTTTGATCCATTTTTTCAAACTACCTGCTAATCCACACTCTAACTTAGTGTCACACAGTTGCACTCACTACCAGCAGAGATGGGGTGGGGAGCACAGCAGCAGCTGAGGGGCTGAGCGAGAAGGGGATGGGGCCAAAACCAGCCACACGTGGGTTATGCTCTGAGGTGGCAAGTAAATAAAGCAACATTTCTTGGTGTTTCTGTGCTCCTGCTTATAAAGCTGTGGATTTCAAGAGCTTCAGAGGAAACTGTGTGACTGAGCAAGTGGCATGAGTCAATCTGTGTCAGAAGCAAAGTCATACAATTCAAGAATCTCATGGAGAAGTGAGGGGTGGGGAGTGCTCCATGCAGTTCTCAGACAGTTATTTTGAGTTGCATCTAGCAGCCGTACTGGGGAACACCAATCTTGTTTCTATCCCTAGAACAGAACAAATACTTCACAGGAGCTAAAAGGGAGAAGGGCAGAGGAAAAGAATAAGGAAAAGGGAAAAAGGAAAAGGGAACTTTTTTTTCATGTGTATTAAACCAGTTATTTCCAATAGTTACATCCAAGTGAGATGCACTTTTGGAGGCTGCATGAAACAAATGAGTCAGCCCCTCTAGAGCTCTCTCTGCCACTCCATTTGTAGCAGGGTCATTTCTCAAGTTCTCCAAGCCTGGCCCACAAAGTGCCACACACCAACAATGCTGACCCTGCAGATACCCACCCAAGTGACTTTATGTGTTTGTACTCAGAGTCTGGTTAGAATCTAAACATATTTGGCTTAGACCCTGATTTTTCAGCTTCCCATCTGCCTAAAGTTAATTTCACACACAAATACTTAGCTAATTGCCTAATATGACTGGGGCTTTGCGTCTGTCTCTCCTCTGGCTACCAGGTATGTGGTATTAGCAAAGGCCAGTGCTGGAGAAGTTTCCAGGAACCACTCATCTATTTAAAGTTGAGCACGTGCATGTGTTCAGCAGGGTGGATATCTTCACGCTGAGGATTATACTGCCTGTCAAAGGTGCCTTCTCAGTTTTTCCAAGCCTGAACACGCTTAAAACCTTCCTGATTGCAACAGGCCTGTCAAGCAGTTCCCTAGTTTACAGAAAGGAGTGAGGTATTTTGTTCTGTATAAATTTTATACCCTACAGGTGATTCACTTGAGTGGTAGACAGAAAAGTTTGGAACCTCCCTAGCGTACACACACACACTCACACTCCTTGGATTTGGGGTTAATCTGACACAATCTCTGCACTTGGCTTCATTAAAATCTAAATTTAGATATTTTCATAAAGTTGATGTACTGTTTATTCTTCCTATTACAAACCCTAAGACCTCAGGACAAAAAAAAACCACAAAAAAACTGCAATTTCCAAGAATGCAAGTTTCCATTAAACACAAGGGCCAAAAACTGTAAACCTCAACCAGTGGGAAAGAGAAAGAACTTCAGTGATTTCACTGGGGAGGCGAGGGAGAGGTTGTCATTGTGCATAATTCCTCCTATACCCATCCCAAATACAAGCCTCCACCGGCCGGTGCCCATTGCCCAGCTGAACATTACAACGGGCCTGATGCAACCCGTGAAAAGAAATGTCTTTCCTCCTTTTCTTGCAGAGACAGGTAATTAAGTTTGTCCAAATCTGCAAAGGTCATGAGATTCTGGCTTTGGTCCCCCAAACACTTACGCACAAGCCTCGCTTTCTCTGTCTCAGCCAGATTCGAGGGAAGATAAAGCCAGCACAACTCCTGGCTTGCCAGGGGAAGCAGGCGCGCAGGGCAGGCGCGCAGCTTTGTATACCCAGCGAAATGGCACAGGCCACTAGTGCTAGCAACTTGCCCCGCTGCTAAATGGGCTGGAACCTGCCTAAAAGCCCCGAACCCATCGGCCGTAGGCACCGCGCAGCGTAGGGAGCGTGTGCGCCCGTGCTCCGCATCCCGACCGCGGTTCCCCTCCCCGGCTCCGCATCCCGAGCGAGCCCCGCATCCCGAGCGAGCCCCGCATCCCCAGTCCGAGCCCCGCATCCCCAGTCCGAGTCCCGCCCCGGCCCCGCCGCGCATCCCCCCCGAGCCCCGCCCCGCTCCGCCCGGGCCCCCCCCGCTCCGCCCGGCCCGCTCCGCCCGGGCCGGCCGCGTCCCGCCCCGTTCTGCGGTGAGTGGCGGCGGGGCCGGGGACCGGGGGGGTCCCTGCGAGGCGCCGGGGGTCAGGCAGCCCTGCCCTCCCCCGGTGGGACGGGCCAGCCGCCGGGGAGCCGGGCTTTCCGTGGGTTTGTTCTGTCACCCGTTTGGGGACAAAGTTTGGGAATAAAGGGAGGGTTTCCCCGCCTGATCCCGGAAGGGAAGGAGCTGCGAGGGAAAATGCGACCGCTTGCTCTGTGGAGTCCCGTTCCCTGCCTGCCGCACCTCCAGCTCAGCCCCTTCTTGTGATGCTGTCGGGGGACGGGGCAGGGGCTCCCGGCGGGCTGCTGGATGCGCTGCGGGGCTGCAGCCGTAAGGAAGGAGTCTCCACACTCTCTCCGCAGACTAACTTCGGCTCAAACCACAGACATCTGATTCTTCAGGTCCTGAAGGATGCGAATAACTTAGTGCTTCGTGTTCCGGTACCCATCTGAGCATTGCTGTCTCCCGGAGAAACAGCCTGAGGAACCGACCTGGTGTCTGTCACGGTACTTTACACCGACTTTGTGAGACTGCTGTGCAGCCTCCCTTCCTGCAAGGAGTCTCCTAATAGCATCTTTCATTTCTGCTACGAGCTGATACCGACTGCTCATATAAAAACGATGGTCTGAGAGAGGGAGGGCACTGTAGAACCAGCATTTAATGTAGGGGGGTTTGGCAGGGGGTACCTAATCAGGACTTCTCGCACAGGTGACAACTCTGACCAGGCTCTCTCTATTTTGCAGGGTAAAGCGAGCCCTGCGGCGACTTGCTAGAGGGACCATCCTCCATTTCAGATTGCTGAGTGGACTATGGTGGCAGGAAGATGCTGGCTCGCAAGAGTATCATCCCTGAAGAGTATGTGCTGGCACGGATCGCTGCCGAGAACCTGCGCAAGCCGCGCATCCGTGACCGGCCACGCAAAGCCCGCTTCATCGCCAAGAACGGCGCGTGCAACCTGGCCCACAAGAACATCCGCGAGCAGGGGCGATTCCTGCAGGACATCTTCACCACCCTGGTGGACCTGAAGTGGCGTCACACGCTGGTCATCTTTACCATGTCCTTCCTGTGCAGCTGGCTGCTCTTTGCCATGATGTGGTGGCTGGTGGCTTTTGCCCACGGCGACATGGACCCGAGCACGGAAAACACTTTGAACAGCACGAAGTGGACACCGTGCGTGACGTGTGTCAGGTAAAGTAGAGTTTGGTGGGATGAAGGACGGGGAGGGACAGAGCTGCCTGCTGTCCTGGCGTTGTCTGAAGCGCAGCTTTTGGTTTACATGAACCGTTGTGTTTGGTTGAGACAGTTGAAAAGTGCAGTGTTTTCCTCTAGATTGCGTAAACTCAGCAAGCCTCCCGGGCTTGGAAAATACTGTACTGTAGATGTCTTTGATTCCTTACAGGATCTGAAAGAGAGGGAGACCTGCTGCTTTTCATGTGTCTCCACACTCTGTGGGTAACTCGATTGCCTGTCGAGATAAGAGCCTGCTGCAAGAGTGGGTATGTGTTATATGTATTGTAACGTTGTCTACGGCAGCGGGAGCATCCTCAGCGCCACGCCAGTGAGAGGTGCTCCCTGCAGAGCAGTTCCCGCGAGGCAGGGAACCAGCCCTGGGTGTCAAGCAGGGCACCAGCCACAGGTGCCAGGAAATGTGTCACTTAGGGCAAAACTAGATGTGTTTCAAGATGAAATCCCATGAGACTCTTAAGTATGCGAGGCTTCAAAATACCTTGGTGAAGCCACAGGTCAGCAGTTTGACAGAGGAGCACTTTCCACACTGTGCATGATGTGTCAGACAGTGAAAGCTTAAGGGATGACTGGATTAAATGTCACCTGTTGAAGTATTTTACTCTCCGTCCCCAAAGCCACAACAGTTGTCAAGGCGCTGATAAGCTGACACAAACATACACGGAAGAGAAGACTGTGAATTGCAGGTGGAGTGAGCCATAAGATCATTTCAGGATCTCATCAATCAAATCTGCCTTTGTAGCACTAGGTTTTTAGGTAGAAAAGTCCTGGTTCTCTACCACCAGACTGCCCCAGATCATCTGCCTTTACACATTGCAGTGCTGTGAGGGTCCGGGGGCTGCAGAGTGCTCTCAGACATCAGAGAATCCACTTCTCTTTTCTTCTTTCCCACACAAAGTTTTGAGGCACCTCACCAAGTCTGAAGGGACATTGTATCTGGCTCATGAGGTAGCAGGCATTTAATTCTCCCTTTGTTTTGACACTTCTTTTGCTAAATGGGGATTTTCCAAGGTAAAATAAGAGGAGATTTTTCCAAGCTAACCTTCACTAAGTTGGGGGGAATTGGAGCAGGGGTTGCTGTTTTATTTCTTCTCCAATGCCTGGCCACAAGCAGTTTCCTCTGAAATGAGATGTCATGACCCAGCTTGCGCCCGCAGGAGCGTTACCCCTGGAGTTTCTGGGATTTGTGGGATCTGTCCAACCGGAATTAGCGAACAGCTACAACCCTGCAGCTCGTCAGGGTCAGCTGAGGGGACATCCCTGCACGTGGCTGGTGGCTCCCTTGGTGTGGCTGCTGGGTCACCCCACAGGTCCTGAGCTGTGGGCCAAGGGCTTCATGTCCCTGGGGCCAGGCACATCCACAGGCAGGACTCTGCCCCTATTCCCTCCCTGTAGCTACCTGTGGCTCTTCCAGGATGTCTGCTGGGAAGCACAGTGAATGAGTCAACAGAAATTCTGGTTTAGCCCATGCCAAAGAACACACACCCCTCCCTCATGGGGTGTTCAGGCAGCAGCTGCTCCAGTCCAATGTCCAAGCCATGGGAAATCTTTTCCTTTCCTAGGGAAATCTGGCTACCACTTTGGCCAAAGTCATGAAGTGATGATGTGATTGCTGACATCTTTAAGAATGGCAAGGTTTTGGGTGTAAAATATCTTTAGTATTGCAATGCCAAAATCATGGCAAATTGTTTTTAAGCTACTCCCCTGAGATTTAGGCCCACAGATATTTCAGGAGAGCTTTCTTGGGTAGATGCCATTACATATTTATGGGAAAACCTGGCTTTGGAAATTTTAACCAGTGCCTAGAGCTTGCACAGCACTTTCATTTTACAAAGTACTGCAGAAATTTCTAAGCTTCACAGCTCTTTGCCACAGAAAGCAAACATTATCCAAAAAGGAAAGCTGTTACACAGCTCTGGGGGGAAGGACCTGGTAACAGTGTGATTTGCACTTACTCTCTCCCATTTCACATGGTCAAAATGCTTTACAAACTTGCTCTTTCACTTACTTCCACTGTTAAAAAGGTGGATTTCTTTCTTCTTCTTTTTTTTTGAAAGAAATAATATTGCTAAGGGAAGTCAGGTTATTTACTGGATGGATTTTTAAGCTGAATTAAGATGAATGAAGTTTAATCCAGAAGCTTCATTCTGCATATAAATGAATATTCATGAACACAAGAAATCATTCCATGGATCCTATTAATTAACTCCTTCATCTCTGATTTCTTCAGAGTGAAATACAAAAATAACCCCCCTCAATACAAAGGAACTTATTAATGATTAAGAAAAATAGCAAAGGCAAAAGAAATGAGTTTTTTCAAAGATATCTGTGCAGAGACTGGCTGGTTTTCTGAAAGATAGACTTTCTCATTGCACAGAAAATTATCCCTAGTATTGCCTATGCTACTTAAATGTGTCCTTGATATACCAGTGAAAATATGGCTAGTAAATAAAAAAAAATTAAAAGCAGATTAATTGAAAAGCAGAGCAAACCAAATGAATGATTAAGACCTATCTTCATGGGCAGGATATATTTTCCAGGTATATCCCTGTTAAACATTGGGATGCTTCAGATTTATTGGATTGTGCTCGAAGGATGTATCTAGAAGGAATAAAGGAATAAATAAATATAAAAGGAAGTTAAGGACCCTGATATATACAGGGGATATGACTTTGTGGCTACTATAAAGTATTTTGGGAAGTTTGTGGACAGCATTTTCTGACATCCAGCACCATAGCATTTTAGGGTATTTAACTTAACCCACACTTCTACATCCCACTTCTGTGTTGAAATTTTCCAGCTGGTCTTTCCCTGGCAGTGAGCTAAACCCAAGCCCTGCGTCACAGGGCTGTGCTGCTGCCAGGGTGTGCAGGGGGTACCCTGGGGGCCACTGGCCTCTCTCTGCAGCCTCATCCTGTTCATTCACAAGATGAGCAAGGGTTTGGGAAGTGTCACAAATCTGGGAAAGCCCCTTTCCCCTCCCTCCGCAGGAAATTTTGGGTCACAATTCAGGTAGCCTGAGTGAAATGCTGCAGTTTTCCCTGTTTCCTTTCCCTGCATAGGCTGGTGGAAGGATCTCAGTGTGCCAGCTGACTGCCCACTCTTGCCGTAACCACCTCTCTCCACCAAGAGCTTCATGGGATGGAGAAGGTGGAAAGCCCAGCTGTTCCAGAGCTGTTCACTAAGCCACTGGGCAGCCTGTGCTCCTGGACAGAGATTCCCTGAGCAGCTCAGGGTCACTCAGATGGTCTTTGAGGAGCTCAGGCTCTGAGGTCTCCCCTGCCACCATCAGACACCACACCAGCCACACAAATCTGAGCCACCTAGCATGCAGTGCTTTGGCTGGTGTTAACAGAAGGCTTATGTGTACTAGAACCATACAAATAGGTCCTTAAGTTTGTTTCTGGAAGTACGTGTTAACAGCTTCTTAGTCTGTGCTACAATGTCCTGAGAGTTAACTGGGTGCAATCTTCCCCTACAGGTCCTTCACCTCCGCTTTCCTCTTCTCCATCGAAGTTCAGGTGACCATTGGCTTTGGGGGCAGGATGATGACCGAGGAGTGTCCCCTGGCCATCACGGTCTTGATCCTGCAGAACATTGTGGGGCTGATCATCAACGCTGTCATGCTGGGCTGCATATTCATGAAGACAGCACAGGCTCACCGGCGGGCCGAGACGCTGATCTTCAGCCGGCAGGCGGTCATTGCCGTCCGCAACGGCAAGCTCTGCTTCATGTTCCGGGTGGGGGACCTGAGGAAGAGCATGATCATCAGCGCCTCGGTGAGAATCCAGGTCGTGAGGAAGACCACGACCCCTGAAGGAGAAGTCATACCCATTCACCAAGTGGATATCCCCGTGGATAACCCCATTGAAAGCAACAACATTTTCCTGGTGGCTCCCTTGATCATTTGTCACGTCATAGACAAGCGGAGTCCTCTTTATGACATATCCGCTTCCGACCTGGCACTCCAGGACCTGGAGCTCATCGTGATACTGGAAGGGGTTGTAGAAACCACCGGCATCACAACACAGGCGAGAACCTCCTACGTGGCAGAGGAGATCCTGTGGGGTCACCGCTTCGTGCCCATCGTCACCGAGGAGGAAGGCGTGTATGCCGTTGACTACTCCAAGTTCGGCAACACCGTCAAAGTGGCTGCACCGCGCTGCAGTGCCCGGGAGCTCGATGAGAAGCCCTCCATCCTCATCCAGACCCTGCAGAAGAGCGAGCTGTCCCACCAAAACTCGCTGAGAAAGCGCAACTCCATGAGGAGAAACAACTCCATTCGGAGGAGCAACTCCATGCGGAGAACCAACTCCTCGCTCATCGTGCCCAAAGTGCAGTTTATCACGCCCGAGGGGAGCCAGAGTGCCTCAGAAACGTGATGCACGGCTTCGTGCCAGGGCACTGGCTTTGGAAGGAGGAGGCATCTGAGGTATTTTGCTTCAATTTCCTTTTACTTAAGGAATCAAGAACACGATGCAGAAAAGAACCATGCAAGAACTATTTATTCCATTACTTACTGAAAGCACCCCCTAATGGCATTAGAAAACACCTTAGCACTTAAGTGTATGAATTAATAAAAAATGGCACGTACACTAAAGAAAACACACTTCACTCATGTAATATAATGTGTATTTATACTTGTTTTAATGGCATGCTGATTTTTTAAATAATATTTTTCCTATCAAGAGTCTCTTTCTTCTGCTGGCTGTCACAAAATGTGGGGCTTTCCTATGTAAGTGAGTGCTTTCACAAAACTTCTGCATTCAACAGCTCCCATGGATTTTGTGCATGACATTTGGATGTTGATCTGTTTGTGTGAATTCCTTGTTCTCTTAAAGGGAATAGCTAAATTCGTCAAGGATTTCACTGGAGAAGAGCCACCATTTTACCTTTGGTTTTCCAGGCTTTTTCTTTTTTGTTGGTTTGTGGCAAGGGCATTTTGAGAGCAAACTCAGGTCAGGTGGAGACCTGTCCATCCCACAGGGAAACTGGTGTCACTCCAGGCGGAAAAACCAGCGAAACAACTTAGTGCTGCTCTTCTTCTCAGGGTGAGATACTTGGCTGCAGGACAACACACATTTTAGAGTAGCTGTAGCCCAAGCTGAGAAATCCCAGTCCTCCTGGCTGCCACCTGGGCATGTGTTTCACTGAAATTATTCAAGCTGGAAAAAGCAGATGCCTCTTTAACATTCTCTTCACGTTGGAAGACCAAATCCTGTTTCACTTTCTCTGATAGATTCATACATGGAAGGAAACACGTGTACTTGCTTCACTTACTTTTCATGGGATTAAGTCTGCTTGCTCCAGCAGGTTATTTTTTACCAGTGGGAACTCATGAATGGGAATGAGAGGGAAGCCTGCCAATAATACTAGAGCTAGCATTTTCGAAACTATCTGAATGGTTTTCAGGGGGACTTGGGTGCTGCTGCTGAATTCCTGTTTTTCAGCAGTGCCTCACCTTTTTATATAATCTGGCATTGGGAATTGGTGGGAAGCAGCTTTTCTCTTCAAAATAAGATGGGCATTTGTTACCTGGAGCCTTCCCAAAAATGTCATCCCAAGTTTTTCTACAAGAATACACAAAAATAAGGCAACTAATTCTGTCACATTTGGTAACCTAGATTGATACATGCTTTTTCCTGTGTGAATAAGCATAACTATGGACAAGTTCCTGTTCAAATCTCTTCCAGAAATTGTCTTATGTCTGTGGCTCGAGAGAAGTACTGTCCTTGTTCTGACCCTCCAAGCCACTCAACCATTTAAATACTTTTGGAATTTTAAATGTTTCCTTTTTCCTGTAAGCTGAAATAGTCAAAAGCAGTGCTGGATTCTAATTCTCTTTGGAAATAGCATATCAGCAGTTGTTGGATGGATGGTTTCAGGCTTCATGAGGTGTTGGGTGGTGGCAGGGAGGGGCATTGCTCTGAGGTGTGGACTCCCTGCATTTGGAACAGGTGTTCTCCACAACAAAAACTCTGACAAAATACTTCATCTGAAGCAGCAGAGGAAACTGAAGTTTCTGCTAAAAGCATTCATTCCCTGGCCTGCCCATTAATGTTCTGGAAGGGTGGATGGTGAACATCTGGAGGAATTAATCTGTCTGTTGTGTGTCCAAACAATGATCAGCTGCAGCTTCCAAGAAGAGTCAGAGGGAAGCACATACAATTTGTCTCTGTCCTCCATTTCCAGGGCTGTGAATTTCTCTGAGACTGGCTGTTGGATACATGGTTAAGTCAGATGCTGTGCAAAAGCAGTTTTTATACAAAATAATAATAATAAAAAAGTTACAATAATGTCTTGGTTTGAAAGACAGGTATCTGCCAAGGAAGGCGGGAACTTCCCTTGGAATGGAAAAAATATGACGCCCCTTCCCTCTGAATTATTATAACTTTGAAATTAAGGGGCTTTCAGGCAAAGATACGGGAAAAGGAATAACAGTTCTTTACTAGTATGTATAACAAGGCAAACAAACAGCACCACTGGCAGCAGCAGCAGCAGCAAACAATCCCAAACCCAGTCCCGGCCTTCTCGGCTGTCAGGCCCTTTTCCCTCGGTGCAGTTCCGCTCGCAGCCGGCAGGGGCGCTGCTGGCTCCCGGCCGGGCAGGGAGGTGCGATGACTCCCCCGCGCCTGCAGGGGGCGCTGTGGCGCCAGCTCAGCCGCGTCTCCCTCAGGCGGTAATGGCGGGCGGGCTGGATGGCGAAAGGGGCTGCGGCAGGAACCTCGGAGCGGCGGCTGGGATGGCAGGAAGAGCAGACCCCAGAGTAGTAAAGGAAATGTATCAGAAGCTCCGTAGCTGTAGGAGGAGCTGTTGGGTGTCCCGGCAGGCAGGGTGTGTGGGTTAGAGTGTAGCGAAAAAAGCCCGAGGCAGCGGCAGAAAGCAGCGGAGCTGGGCAGTGGCGGCCGGGTTTCTTCATAGCAGCTGCTGCACGCAGCCGGGGAGATGCACCTCCCGGGAAGGGGGAGGCAGTAGGGGTCCTGGGTTTTTCCCCTGAGGCACCCGAATAGATGGTGAGGGATAGGGTGTTGATAAGGTCCCAGTCCAACAGCTGCTCTAACGAGCAAAGGCTCACCCACAGTAGGAGAAACAATGGGAGGACAAAAGCTCCGTAGTTGCAGTGAATCCTCTGGGCAGTGACCGCAGACCGGCTGTGCCTCCTCTGATGCCAAAAGAGAGAGAGCGAGAGGAGCTGAGCCCAAGCCCTCACCACCTTGCCAAAATCTCACAGTATCTTTGCCCTTCCAAAGAGAAAACCTCCCAGGTAAGAGAGTAGCCAGCTGCACCCTTCACCTACCTTGGCCATTTCTTTTGCCTCTCATAAGTACAGGTCATTATTGTCTTTTAGCAACAGATGTGACAAAATTCCATGAGAGAAAGAAACAAAATGAAAAATCCTAGCCTCCAACAATATATTCTGTCTCTGATTTTTCCCTGTTCCTTTCCTTTTTTCTCTTTGTATTCTTCATTCATTCTTCTATACTCTTGGACGTTCCTGTATCCCAGCCTTTTCCATGGTCCTTTTGAATAATAATTTTATGCTACCTCATTATTCTCTCAGTATTTCAAATGAGCTTATTTTTTTGCCCAGAACCATTTTCTCCTTCCAACTTTTATTTCATCTTCGTGGCTCTCTCTGCTTTACACTTAATGTACTCTGTTTCTTGGAACACTACGATATTGGTATTTTGAGGTAACACTAATACACCTCAGTCATATGCCAGGATGCTGAACAGATAAACAAGGCAGAACTTCGTGCCGTGAATGTCATGTTTGTGAAAAACGAGGTTCACTCTCCTGTTAGGATTTAAAAGTTTAATAAAGGACAATAAGGGACAAAGATAATAAAGTAAAATTCACAGCGCTGAGTGCTTTGGCACTCAGCCAAGAGCACACCTGTTACTTCATAGACACCCTTTACATACCTGTCCTATTGCATCAGCCTAGTGCATATTCATAATCAATGATGCATATTCAAACTTTTTCCTTAAACTAGTTTACATGTTCAGGTGCTGTTTAGCAGGGCTCCTCCTTGGATCTGCCTTTTTAGAGCACGCACATTTCTTGGCTGTGGTTTTAGTCAGTTTTTATCATCACCTCCAGAGTGGGCTTTGGTCGATGGTTTCTGCAGACAGCAGTTGCTGATAGTTGGCAAGTCAGTAGCAGGGGTCTTCAACACACATTGGCTGGATGTTATCCAACCAAGCAGACAGTGCATAAGCGTAACTATATTAGTTATTTCACTATTATGTCTCAGTTTTTAGTTAATGACAGAAATAAAGGCATTAGTTATTGTTACAAAACTATATAACAAAGCTACATTATACATATAGCATCTATTTGTAGAAAGCCATTATTATAATATGTATCTATTACAATAACAAAGCTACTTTAACATCATTCATTTTAACATTTGCAGAAAGCTAATATTTTAACATTTGTCTATCACAATGTTCATATGTGCTGTGCTCCTGCTCTGTGCAGAAAATCCTTCAGTGCAAAGCCCCTTTCTTGAGCAAGTTTTGCAGTTCTGCAAGAGGTCAGGGACAGAAGCAGCCAGTGGTGGAGAGCAGGGGAGAGGTTTTGGGCATGGGAGCTTCTTTCCTCGCTGAAAGGACAGCTTTCAGACCCAGCTTTGCAATATCATTGCATGTCCTTTCAGACCCAGCTTTGCCTGCTGAGAGGGGATCAGCTGGCAGCACCACAGGTCAATATGTTTAATTATTTATTCTCCCTGGCAACTTTATCAGAAAGGGGCTTAATTTTAAATTTGAAGCCTTCTGTGTGTCACACAGACTGCCAAGTTAAGAATGACAGGTGAGATTTCTACCAAATAGTGCTGACAATTAATGTTAGCAATTAACCATCCACCTCATTGATAATAATTTAGTAAATTAGATGCAATAAGGTATCAACATCATCCCTTCACATTTACTTGTGTCCCTGCCATTCCCATCCCTCTGCACACGGTGTAACTGGAACTGCATTACTTGACATCACTTATTCTGTGTATTTAATATGCTTTGGCTCTTTGTGCAGCCTACCAGAAGAGGAAAACTATTTTCTAAACTCAGAAAAGTAATTATAAAGTCCTTCCAAGACAGGCATAGTGTCGGGGATTGCACTTTATTTTTTCTTTCTAGCTTTCACCTAAGGAACCTCTCTGTTTTAAACAGAAAAATGGCAGTGAGAGTGTTTGTCCATGTTTGGGACACCCAGAAAATTTGGAGTTACTGTGGTGGGGACACAGAGCAAACAAACACAGGCAGTGCTTACAGGGGATATAAAGATTAAAGCTCCAGGGTCGAAGCCAACCTCTGAGTAACAGGATTTGGAACAAACTTCCCCTGTTGGCAGCTGATTCTGTGTCTGTCACCTTCAGGATTTCTTGCGCTCTCTTTTGCAACATCTGTTGCAAGCCAGGGACAGAAGCAGGAGCTCGACACTTGAAAGGTCTGCTGCAGACCTCACTTTGAACCTCTCTGCTACCCCTGGCATCACTCTGGCTTTGTAAAACAATTCTGGCCTTGTAAAACAGTTCTGCCCCTTGAGCATTTCTTCATGAGCACGTTGTCCCACAGCGATCTGCCCTGGCCTATACAACTGCCTGGCTCCTTCCACACAAGGGTTACCCTTCTTTCTGGGCTTTCTGGGATACTCAAGACATTGTCAGGTGAGAGCCAGAGGAATATTCAGATTTACTGAACACCTCCCGTGTGCCGTGGGTCTTTACCCTAAGGCCATGTGTCACTCTAGGCCAAAGGGGCGTTTCAGAGGCCTTGCCTCACAGCCATAGTGAATGAATTTCATAAAAGCCTGAGCCTTTATCTACACTTTATGAAGTGCAGCCCAGGAATCATGCTTTTGCTTTTCCATCTGGAAAGCAGCATGGACACACTATTTTTTCTGATTGAAAATAAAAAAGATGGTTAATTCTCCACATCCTTTTTTTCTTCACAAACTAGAGACTGAGGACATTTTGTGAAACCAGTTTCCAAGCACTCCAGTGGTTATTATTAGCAAATGTTTTTTGCTGCAAGCTGCAAAAGTAGTTAGTCCAAGACCAGAAAGGATCTTTGACAGGAGAAAAAAACATTAGATATTACATGATGAAAGGAACAAAGCTTTCATTATTTTGAAAAAACATATTCTCTGTGGGGCCTGGTACTTTCAAAACACTGGTGGGGGTTGCTTGGAAAGCCAGGTGAGACAACCCCAAATCTTATATTAAAATATTTTTTCCCTATATTTGTGTTTACATGACATCCAGACTAATCTAAGCCGATAGGCATCAATTTCTAACACCCTTAGCACATTAATAATGCTTCTCAGCCCTATCTCCCTGAATTATGTTTTCTATTTTCCCTTAAGAATTCTTTGAACTTAAAAAAAAAAAAAAAAAGATTTCTCATGTGATAACTGGACAGTAAAGATAAAATACATTCCCACATTCCCTTATTGGATGCTGAAGAGAGATTTAGCCTGCAGAGGCAAGATCAGTGCTGTCCAAGAGAAACAGCCACTGGGATTGAGGCACTCACAGTCAGGACACATCACCAAGGGGCTTGGATTAAAAGAAATATTTTATAATATTAAGTATTCAGGGGGTTTCTGGCTGAGGACTCTCAGAACACTGATGAGTTATCGGCTAGCATTGATGGAAATATTCTAGGATCATCAAGACACACTACAATAAGGAAGACAAGAAACATGCATTCAAGGAAACTATTGTCCATACTTTAGTTATTGCTACCAATTATTTTAACATTTAGGTTATTAAAAATTCAAAGAGGCAAACAGAAATGGAATGGATTCTCTCTTCACCTGTAACAAAGGTTTAACACCTTTTTTTGTACTCTAAGGAAGAGTTGATCTGTCTGAAGACATCACGCCCACCACAAACATGCTGTAATTTTCTCGAGGATAAGTGTTAATCTCTACACAGTTTTCTGGGCCCAATGCAGGAGTAGCTGTGCATGATGTCATGGCCTGTGCTGCTCAATATGTCACATGGGGTGATCTAATGGTCCCTGCTGCATTCCAAATTTAGAGTTCAATGAGTTTTGGTCAAGAGAAAGCTTTCCTCTGAGTCTTCAATTAATCTCCCACTGAGGAAACAAACAAACATGGGGGAACAAAAACCCCAGCAGAGTTAGGCATCCCCAGATGGTTGATTTATGTTGACAAATGCATTTCAGTGCTAATTATGGATTCTTCAAACAGCATTGATAAATGTCCCTGGGGATAATTTGTAAAAATCAGGGTATCTCATTACAGGAGTTTACTTGAATTCCTGCTGTTCTTAAATTTTGGCTTAGTAGCAAGATGAGAAAGCCAGCTTCTGTGTGGGCCAAAGTGAAATGATACTTCTAGGTTTTATGGTCTGAGGTCTACTACAAAGACCATAAAACTGAGGAATGGCACTGGAGTGACTGCAAAGGGCTGTTGTGGTTTGGACTCAGCATCTTCCTCATCCAGGGAACATCACTGCTTTCCTCAAGTGCTTTTTTTTTCTTTTGTAACCACAATAGCCATGAAAATTGATTGCATCCTCCCATGGCCCAGCCTCATTATCCTTCAGGGTGTATTTTTTGATGTTAGGTCTTTGATTCTGGGTGATCTGGGTTGGTCTGTCAGAAAGGGGATGCTTCTGCTGACTGTCATGGTTTTCAAATTCAGTCAGGGGCAGGACATGAAGCAAAACTGAAGAGTTGTGACACACACTGAAAGAAACTCTGCTGAGTTTGAGTCAGAGCAAGTGACAATTGTTTGCCCCTTGGGTGGTCATCTTTTCATCTCAAAAATATATCAAGTACTAATAAATATATTTCAAAAATATATCAAGTACTAATAAATGTTGTCTACCCAGCCTTAGCTGGTGTTTTAAATCATATTATAAACAGATACTGTTCTTGGCTGATCAGATTAAATTGTTTGGGATGTGCTATTTTTTCCATATACAAAATCTCACATCATTCTTTACATATTTTGTGTTAAATTAAGAGAGTAATAACATTTCTGGACTGAAGCTCTCCTTATAGTCAGCTGCTTTATACTGTCAACATCCACATGAAAAATGGAATACAAGACTCAATGTGCTCCATGAAATATTAAATTTAACCTAATTTTAAAGACATGAATATCCTTCAGTTTATATTAGTAGTACGTATGGTGTTATCGGTCATGGGTGTTTTCCTTAAGGGACTATAATCTGTTCAAATATCAATTCAGATCCTCTGGTTAAATATAAAAAGCAACAGGCAATGAGTCCTAATTCATTCAAATCAGTTACTAGAGAAAGGGCACAAAATCAGAGAAATAAGAAGTTCAGAAGACTAAAACAAAGTCTTCTTGACCATGTACTGAATGGTAGGTGGAACAGTCTTCAAAGCAGAGGTGCCAGAGACTTTACAGGTGGAGATGTTTAAATTGAAACCATGCACAAGACACGTACAAGCACAATAATTTAGCATGGAAACGTGATCATCCCTTTCTCATTTCAGATGTCACCATCTGAGCACTCACTCATTAAGAGGCTGCTAGTGGTGTCCACAAAAAAGAAATATAATTTTAAGTAGGTAGCCACACCTTGCACAGTGTTTGCAATCCATTGCAGATCACTCAGACTCCTTATGTCTTTCCAAAACCGTACATCTGTGTACATCAACACATTCTTTCCTATTACACTTCAAGCACAGAACTATTAATTCATCAGTAAAAGCCTTCAACTTAAGTTTTCCTTGTGCACATTTTCAAATCAAAGGAGAAAAGTTTGTTTAACTTGATATCTATATATATCTATATATATATGTACACACACATTTATATGTATAAAGAAGCAAGTGTTTGAACTGCCAGATTTGACAGTAGGGATTCTCCAAGTTATTTTTACTTTGGTTTTCCAGCCAAAAGATTCCACTTTAAGCTTAGTCTTTGGCCGCATACACACACACACACACACACACACACACACACACAAATTACATATATATCTGTATCTCATGAATCCTCATTCTCAGAGACTCTACCATGTGCTTTAGAGAGAAAAGACCCTCAGTAAGATGGACTTCTCTCTCACCCCGGGCCTCAGCTAACTACACTGACATCTGAGCAAAGCTCCCAGCTCCATCTCTGCTGGCAGACATTAGGGAAGGTCCGACACAGCAGAAGATGCATTTTTTTGTTTGGGAGAGCAGGCTGCGAAATGGGAATTTTCATCCTTATTAGGTCAACTTCGCAGTGATTAATGTGACATGATGTCACAGGAGGAGCACTGGTTTTGAGACCAGTTTTTGTTTGTAACTCTTTGCAATGGGTTGGTTTAGATTTCTGTCAAGTGTCTCAGTGAGTTCCTCATGATCACTTTCCCCTTGGAAATTTTCAGCTTGAGTTACATTTGAACACACTGGTGGAGAAAGGCTGGGAACTCTTACCCCCATTAGGATTTCCAGGCATTTCATATGTGTATTTTGGGAATGTCATTTGGGATATGACACTGGGGAAATAAAATGCAGAGGAAAAGTGTGTGCATGTACAAATGTGTGTGTGCAAATACACATCTGAAGATTGTTGCTGTTTAGTTCCTGTTGGGAAAAGGGGAGGGGTTTTCTTAGTAGAAAGATTCCAGACCTCCCATCAATATGGACACATCAGCACCACGCACACAGAAGAGGGTAAAAATACCTTCCAAGGGGTGAAATCATTAGCAAAGACACAGAGAGCTTGCCAAATGGTTTCACTCAGAGATGTGAGCTTTGAAAGGCTAGCACTTAACTCTCAGTGCCCATTTGTATCCCTGGGTAGCTCCCCAGCCGTGGATGCCACCACATGGGAGCTGCACACGCTGTGCAGGACATGGAATTTGGTCACGGAAATCAGCAGTGAGCACAGAGCTACGTGCAGCCCCTTCAGCCAGGCAGGGACTCTCTCCCAGCTGGGTCACACGCCGTGGCCATGCAAACTCCCAGCAGCAGCAGTGAGGATCAGCCCTGGATCCTCTTGCTCTCCAAAGCACATGTGCCTGATGTGCCCCTGGGGGCTCGGAGCTGCCAGAGCACAGTTCAAAGGGCTGTCAGAGGCAAACCAGATTCCTGCTTCCCTTCCTTGGCTTTTGCTTTTCCTCCTGCTAAACAACTGATTATGGCATGTGTGGGTCTTGCACACACTCTGAGCATTGACAATGTGGATTCTCTGTGATAAATAGAGGAGAGTGAACGCTGAAACAATTTGGCTGGGCCACTCCAGTGAACCAGCTCAACAAAGGGCTGCTGGGCAAAAGAAAGGATAAAACCCAGGAATGGCAGGACAAGCCATCTTTGGCACATATAGAGCATTGTAATGTGACCAGGCAAGATGGAAAAGAGGGATGTCAGAGACAGCAGACTTGAAGGAACACATCATCCAGGGAAGGAGAAGACAGCTCCTCTAGGGAACCAGGCTAATGTGGGAATGCTCTGAAGAAGCCAAGAGATGGACGGCTTTTAAGGAAAGCAGAAGTCAATGTCAGCTGGTCACAGTTTTAAGAACATTTCTTACTAGATGTACTATTCTGTTTGGTGAAGTAAATGTGGTTTTGATTTTTTTAGGATCAAAAGATTCTGAAGGGGAGATCTGTAAGTGCTAGATTCCAGTCGTTGTGCTGGGAATCTCTTGCTAAGACATAGGTACCTAATAAAGTGTGAACTGTAGAGTAGTGTCTGCTAATATGAATAAATATAATGAAATTAAAACACTGGGGATACGTTACCCACTGAAATAAAAAGTGTTCAAGGCCAGGCTGGATGGATGGGAATCTCAGCAACCTGGTCCAGTGGAAGGTGTCCCTGCCCATGGCAGGGGGCTGGAACTGGATGAGCTTTGAGGTCCTTTCTAACCCAAGCGATTGTGTGATTCATTAAAACACCTGAACACCTCTGAAATCCTAAACAGTTCAGCAATCCTGGTACACTTGCGTGAAGTCCCCTCCAAATTAGGAGAATTCTTAAGGATTCTACAGTTAAAGATCTACTTAAAGAGTTCAGGCAGGAAGAGCATTCAAAGGGAAAAGTGGCAGGAACTCCACAGCATAAATCTGTCTAGCAGGGGAGTTTTCCTAATCCTGAAGCAGCCCTTCCCAGGCAGCGTGGGTGTGTGCTTTCCAGCCCCAGGGAGCTCTTTAACCCTAAACTTACATACAACTACAAAGATCTTTGTTTAGACATTTCAGTGCAACCTTTCATGCAAAAGGAAACAGCAGGAAGGTTCTAGCTGCCCTTTCCACATGGCAGCAAGCTACTTTTGTTCCATAGGTTTTCTGGTAAAAAAAAAGGAGAGGAAGATTATGTAGCAACAGAACCTCAATTAATAATGAAAAAAGATACATCAGTAATCTAGTAAGAGAACAAGATTTGGTGTTCCCTAATGTATCTCATGGTTCAGTACCGATTTTGAAAGAATTGTTTCCTTTTGGATAGAGACAGACCTCCAGACACTGCAGGGTAGACTGCTGCTGTTTGAAACACCAGATGTGAACACGGTACAATGAAAATAAATTGAAGTAGACTGTTTGGATCACTTGTGTGCATTTATTAGAGCCTGCAAAGTGAGCCTGTGAGCCTGCAAAGTGCCTTCCACATGCTGTGAATGGGAGCAGATCCTATCTGAGTACACTACCAGGTGCAAAGAAGAGGTTTAGATTTGCTAAAATTTGTGATTTGTTCGGACACAATCTGAATCTGGTGTTCTGTGGAGGACTTCAAGTTTTCCAGATGCAACCTCATCATGTTTCACAACCTTTATTCCCACTAACTCTGCTGTATTTCCAGAAGATAGAACAAATATCTGTTTTAATTTTATGAACAAGGTTTGTTTCTTGTTCAGGAACATAAGAAGTACACCCCAGTTTGCTTTCAAGTGTGTTGGCCCCCAGATTTGCTGTGGGAGAATATCTGAGAGCAGGGATGGGCAATGGCCCACCACTGAACAGGGATTTCCTGAGCTTTCTGTGCTACCTGCCACCAAAACATGGCCAAAGTAATCCAGCCCAGCTCAGTCTGGCTCAGAAAAGCTCTGGGAGGACAAACCCCTGCATGTCCACTATCATAAACCAGTTTAGCCTTAAGCCTTACAATTACATAATTACATGTACTACTTGTAGTCAGGGAAAGAAAAATGACTTATCTCATCTGAGCAAAGGTCCAGTAGTCACTTGAGAAACAAAATGTCAAGCAACAAGAATCTCCAGGGTACTGAGCATTCCCAGAGGAAGCAAGGGACACGTTTCTTCTCAGGAGATTTTCCCACCGTCGATTTTCCCCAGGCCGTCACGCAGTTTACATAACAACAACAAAAAAAGAACAGATCCCAGCAGGAACAGATCAATTGTGCTGGTTTGGCATGTGATTGTTTTGTTTTGGGTTTTTTCCTAGTTCATAAACCTGAAATTAAATATCCACAAACAGTATTTTATATCATTTTCCTCGTGGTACGGCTTTCCCTTTGCCATTTGAAACAGAAGAGCCAGGACTGCACTACAAAATCTCACTGGTATCAAAACCAGACCACAGTGCACACATCCCCTTCTGACATATATTGCTGCGCTATATGAGAGGAGTTGGAAAACATGATAAGGATGTCATAACTTAATTTACAGGAATTGGTTTACTGCTGAATTCTCCCATGGAACATGTTCCAGAGTACAGGAAAGGGAGGCTCTGTCTAGTCCCTCATGCATCAGTCAAAACTGGATTTCTCCCAAAATTGGAGAAACACCTAAATCCCCAAAATACATGTCCTATTATGATATAACCTTTCTTTACTAAGTGCTAAACCCTAACATGCTAGGAGAAGGATAATACTTTGATTATTTTTCTGCATAATAAAATGAAGTTCTGGAAAATTACCTTTCTTTTCTCATTACCTTTCTGATAGACTACAGGGTAGGATGAAATTACAGCCATAGGAATGTATTCTCATTATTGATCAAGCCTGGAGGCTGTTTATCAGACTGGCTTCACCAGAAACCAAAGCCTAGAAATCCCCAGGCATTCATTCCCTTCCACACAGCACAACGTTTTGGGAGAGTGGAAAATCAGAATAAACATTCTTTACTCTGTGTGTGTATATCTCCACATAAGCACGTGTATACATAGCTCAAGGAACAACTTCAGAAGCAAACATTAACAGATATCCTACATTAGTCTTGTGTGTTGATCTTCTGAAATCTCCAACGGATTTCTTCTGAAAGCCTTTAAAAGATGGATCCTGACCTCTTCTGCACTGCTGCCTGGTTGGAAGAGGATGCAGAGCAGATCAAGGCTTGTGTAAGAAATACGTATTTTCTCTGGTGAACAGTGTTAAGAAGTAAGCCATGGGTGCAGTATCATCCTTCAGTGATAAGGAACTATTGGATCACACTTCATGCAGAGGAGAAGCCATATGGCAGCATATTTCTTGGTGCACTCATCAGTAAAGAAAGGCCAATCATTCACCACATATTTTGGCAATCCACGCTCTGCATTTCCCAGCAAACATATTTTTCCATAATTTAGCCATGTCCTACATCAGTGGTCATTTCTCTCAGTGACAGATATGTGACGGAACTCCAGTGAAATTTGCTTGCCTTCCTCATGCTTTTGTCCCTGTTTTGGCTGAGGTACACAGAGTTGGTCAGGGACAAATAGAGAGATTCAATAAATACAACCATAATTTTGTTTGATGAAGAGAAAAATGACGGGTGGTTGGATGAACAGAGTTCCCTGACTATTAAAGGGTAGTTGGGAGCACTGCATTCTTCAGTATCACTGGTGTGTCACCTTGGGGAGTTCATTTCCACATAAATCAAACGTTAACCAGACAAGGGAAACTGTTCTCACTGTTACAAAGGAGGCAGCTGGCCAGCTCAAAAGGACAAAATCTCTGTTCCTCTGGGACATATGGAAATGGTCATTACAAGACAATATTTATTTATAAACACACTTGGCCCCATCAATTGGGCTTGAATATATAGAGGAATGGAGCTTATTAGTAAGATAAAGCTTTCCCATGACCTATAGAGGACACTGCATAGGGACCACAGATGTTCTGTATTAAAAAAGCTGGAAAATTTATGTCAATGGCCATGAAAAGCTCAGTTGGAAAATAAGTAAATAAATAAATAAGGAGGTCACCAGCAAAGACAAGGTTAAGGACACTGGAAAATGGATCTTCCAGGATACTTAACCTTTATTTATTTAATTAAGCGGAACAGATCCTGACCTCAGCTGCATGTGTCTCTCCTGAGCAGCTCTGCTGAAGTTACCAGAATGACTCTGGATTTGCACCACCAGAGCTGAGCAGATGGCTGGTCTGCCACACAGGCAAACAACCCCTTGGCAATGGGATTCACAGAATCAGTGCTAGGAAAGGCTCAGGGAAGGACCATACTTCGGAAGTACGTGCCACTTTCTGATGCAGGTATGAAAAAATCTCTGTCAGATAAACTTGTAAGGACTCGGCTTCAGCTGAATAACCTAAATCATGGAGCTTCTTAGCAGAGAATTGGTAGCCTATTTTGAGATGGAAAGCCAGAAAAACTACAAAGAAGCATCACAAGACCAGATTCAGTTTTTATTTACCAGGGCCTTCAGATCACAGAATCAGAGAATATTCTGAGTTGGAAGGGACCCACAAGGATCATTGAGTCTGACTCGTCAGTGCATGGCCCATACATGTGGGATCAAACCCACAAGTTTGGTGTTATCAGCACCAGACTCTGACCAGCTGAGCTGACCTAATGCAAGCTGGGCTGTCTAAGCCCATGGATCCTCTCTGCTCTCAGCAGTTCTGAATGTGCTCCCAGCCAAATGCAAACAGTTCTCAGTGCTGGCTGGCCTGAAGCCTTGAATCCCAGGGTTTGTGTACCTGCTCAGTCTGTGGGAGCTGGGGAGCATTGGTGATGTTGTTTGCACAGCTGTGGGCTCGCTGAGCACCTGCAGCCTGGCTCACAGACTCTGCCTGCACCTCAGCTCCTACTCCGTCCAGCAGACACGGATGGAGCTTCACACCAGCATCTCCTCCCCCATCTGCATGGCCAGGGACTTTCCTGTCACACACCATCTCCTTGGGTCCCCTTATCTGCCAGAGGGATGCCGGCCCTCAGAGCCTTCTGAGAGACATCCAGCAGGGAGTACTGATTTTTCCAGCCATTCAAATGGCTTTCTCGTGCTCAGTTGTGCCAGGACACTCACTGCCACAGCAGGAACTAGGAAAAAATCCCTGATTCTTCTTCTTTCTGAACAAAGTCCCATTAATGCTCAGGAAGAGGAGTGAGGCCACAGAACACTCGCTGGGAATGAGACACCTTTCCTTCACAGTTTCCCAGTGAAAACACTACAGCTGTCAGAGCACCATGAGTGTGTGAGGGACTGACTGACCACCATCAGGCAGCTGAAGTCCAAGTTCTTGTAAACCCTGAGGGTGCTGCAGCAGGTTTCCAGCTGTCCCTGACATTGGAAGGCCAGGCAGGCATTCGCACAAGCACAAAAATATGGGTGCACCTCCACTCTTGGTTTGCCTCACTTTCTATTACTACCTAAGCACCTGATCTCACAGATGACCTTTCAGTTCAATGTATTCCAGAGATACCCATCTTTCTCCCAGGCATGGTGAAGGCAGGATATCCTCTGGATATCCCAGAGATATGGGGTCAGGCTGACGTACTCCCATTCTCCCAGCACACACTGACTTGGACCTCCCTGGTGGGTGGAATTCCTGAGCCAGGGGCAGTCAGGCTGCAGCTGGTGAGGCCATGGAGGAGCAGGGGATTATGAGTACCCCAAAACTGGAGCACCTATGAAAGATCTGAAATTACTGCTAAATCCCCAAAGAAAACACATCACAATTCAACATTATCTAGTATTCTTTCCCATAGTAGGATAGGTATAAAATATCAGTCTGATTACTGCAGTTCAGGCTAGGTTTACAATTACTGAAGAATTTTTTTCTTTTCCTGTGAGCTTGGTATAGTTTACACCAAGAGAAAAAAAAAGCTCACAGTGTTGTTTTACAGAGTAATTTTCCTTACATTTGTTTTCTTTCAACTTTTCTAGGTTTTTTTTTTTTTTTTTAGAGTAGTAAGAAGGAACAAAACAGTTGAAGCACATATAACCCTCTCTGGTTTATGAAAATGCAAGAAATACCCACTGCTTTTCAATGCTGAGGTGAAAATTTTCATCTGGAGTGTAATTACTACTGCAGTGTGGATTTAGTTAGATATGTTCAGTTCAGTCTTTGATCCAGTGAAACTTTGTGGGGACTTGTGCAATTGGAAGTAAAACAGGATCCATGATCATTTTTTCTTTGCAATAAAACTAAGAGAAAGAAATTGAACTATCAGCACTTTGATAGATCATCAACAGAAATTTTAAACAGTGTTGGCCCCAGTATGAATTCCTGGTGCACACCACTGGTGACTGGACTTCATGTCACAGATGACAAGTGTTTGATCCTGGAGGTCATCCAGTCACCTCACTGCCCACCTATCTAAACTCCACTTTGCCAGTTTGTCTGTGAGGTTATGAGCTTGGTCAGGTACGATTTGTACATCTGTGCCTGACTATTCCTAGTCACCTTCTTGCCCTCTGTATGTTTGGAAATAATTTTCAGGATTAGTTGCTCCATCACCTTCTCAGGGATTAAGGTGAGGCTGGATGGCCTGTAGTTCCCCGGAAGGTCCTTCTTGCCCTTCTTGAAGACAAAGGTGACATTTGCATCTTCCAGTCTTCAGGAATCTGCTGATTGTCACAAATTTTCAAAAATAATTGAAAGTGGGCTCATAATGACATTGGTCAACCCTTGTGGGACCAACCCATCAGGACCTATGGGCTTGTGTATGTCCAGTTTGTTTGTTTTGACATTTGTTTTAATCATTTTCTTGACTCATTACTTCTAGAAACAGTGGTGCTGAACTTGTCATCTCACAGTCTGCAAGTTTTTAAGTCCACACACCATCCCGTTAACAGAGCCAGAAGTCAGAGACTTCTCCCACACTGCAGTGTTCACTCTCTGCTTCATCCCTCAAGGTAATCTAGTTTATAAAACAGAAAGGAGATCAAATGATTTTAATGTTGTTCTCTATAATGAGAGCCCAGAGCCGTGTTTGTGTGCATTATTTACTCTGGCTCCTTTGAAACAAGCAGCAATGTTTCCAAACCAGTGCTATGTTTTGGTGCTAACCTCTCCAGTTCTCACAGAGGCTATCCTGGGTGGAATTAGAAACACTGATTCATCCCAATTATCTGTGCTCAGAGCCATTCCCCATCTTCCCATGCAAGATCCTGAGTAACCCACAAAGGGAAAAATACTATCACAATGCAACCTTTCTTTCCAAATCCTCTGCTGTCCCTGGATACCACAGGAGCCCATTTCAACCACAGTAGGGACAAAGATATTTATTTTGATTTATGCTTTCCTATGTGCTCTCCCTTAGCCACAAGAAACTGATCTCCAAGCAGATGCATCATCTCTGCGTATCTCTGCTCCCCAACGAGACAGTGACCTATTTCAGAAGTCAAACTGAGATCAAATGTTACTCTCTGGTTCATGGGTAAAAAAAAACCCAACAACTTTGAATCACAAGAGGAACTAGAGGGAAAAGATGTCCATCCTGCACACTGCTGTGTTCACAGTGAGTACGGTTGCTTCCTTTCCCACACATCTTGGCTGTTTATTTGTTTTTTGATTAAGCTAACATGCATTACAGCAGCTGGATCCCTGAGAGTTTTAAAACTTACCTAAGAGTAGGCTAACCCATTAGCAGGAAAATAGGACTGGGAGAAAGAAAAATAATAACCTGTCAGATGCTGAACCTTGTTTTTCTCGTAGTGTGGTGAGGTGAATTCATGTGCAAAAATTTCACAAAGCACACAACGACAACACTAAGTGTGTCTGCCCAGAAAAGTCGTGGATTGGTCATCCCTGGGAGTGTTCAAGGCCAGGCTGGATGGAGCTCTGAGCAACCTGATCTAGTGGAAGATGTCCCTGCCTATGGCAGGGGGGCTGGAATAAGATGACTTGTAAAATCCCTTCCAATCCAAATCAGTCTGTGATTCTACAGTTCTATGGAGCATTAATCTGTTTGTTTTTTTTTTTTTTTTAATTGTTTCTTCTAGAAGAAAAAGACAAAAGGAGAAAGAAAAGGAGATAGAGGAGGAGAATGAGATGGAGAAGAGAAAGGAAAGTTAAAAAGCAAAAGGAAATGGGAAGGGGAAGCAGAAGGAGAAGTGGAAGAGGAAGGGCAAGAACAAAGATGTAAATGCCCAATAGTCCTTGTTTCAGCAAATTAAAGCTGGAGCCATTGACCGTAAACAACCAGTTATAATGTTGGGTCTGAGTCCCAAAGCTCATACTCATGGTAGCTCATGGTCAGACTGAGGCTTTTACATCAAGGTACAGAAATTCCACAACAGTAGAGCTTCCCTATATTTAAGAGTATTTAGAGCTGAACTCTATAACCTCAGCTTCTTGCCACATCTCCCTTTCTGTTGCACCACTAAAGCTTCAAGGGTTTTTTGATTTATGAACAAAAATTGTCTGCACTCCAAAGCCACTGTCATCAAAACATCAATTAAATAAACATTCTGTTTCTTTTCATTCTCCTTATAGAAATAATGCAGAACTTCACCTTAATAGCGACAGATTAATTGCATCATGTCTAAGGTCTGTTGTTTGGATGACTTGTCTTGCTAACCAGATCTGATGGTTATTTGTCGTAGATGGAAACCAGTGAACTTTTAAAAAATAGGTGGAAAAGGGAAAAATCTGGCTGAGAATTAAGCAGTTTCCTAGTACCTGCCCTAAAAGTGATCATCCCAAATATATGTTATTTTTAATGGCTACTCATACCCCTGGTACTGGAGGGGTGAAGTCAGTTGGTAATAGAGGCTCAATCTGGTTCCACCAGAAATAAAAGGAGCAGATTTCTCATGTGTTGCCCTAGAAATACCCAACAGCATGTGAAAAAATCACAGAATCATTTAGGCTGGAAAAGACCCCCAAGATCATGGAGTCCAACCTTTGACCACCTTGTCAAGTAGACCAGAGCACTGAGTGCCATGTCCAGTTGTTTCTTGAGTATTTCCAGCACCTCCCTGGGCAGCCCCTTCCAATGCTTGACAAAGGAAAGAAAGGCTCTGCCTTGTTGTTAAACACTTCAGTAGCAAAAGCACTTGACCAAAGATTGTCCAAAGAGCAGTGGAGACAGGGACAACGTAAAAGAAAACACAGCTTTATGTCTTTCAGGATGGAGAAATTTATTTCCAAATAACAAGGAGATAACTTTGCTAAGTGTCGGAAGGAAGGAAGGAAGGAAGGAAGGAAGGAAGGAAGGAAGGAAGGAAGGAAGGAAGGAAGGAAGGAAGGAAGGAAGGAAGGAAGGAAGGAAGGAAGGAAGGAAGGAAGGAAGGAAGGAAGGAAGGAAATTTTAAAATCAAAGATAATCACAGCTAATATTCCAGAAGCAATTTCTGTGTCAACTGTAACTAATTCATTATATACACACAAATATTTTCTTCTAAGGATGTACCATGCCAGAGGACTCCCTCTGTAAATGGGCTCTGTATGATGGATGAGGGAGGTGCTCTGTGGAGCTGTCCTGGCCAACTTTGAGGGACCAGTTCTTGTATGTCCTGTAACACCAGGGAAACAGGATTTGGAGGGGGTAAACCACCAGATCAAAACCTTCCTGAGCAGAAATTGGTGAGCAGTCTACAGTGGAGCAGGCCAGGGTAGGAGAGAGACTCATGCAAAAAACCAAGCACTCAACCTGATACAAAGAATTTTTGTGGTATATTTCAACTGTGCCATTCTTCTCCCTGATGATCAGTGACAGGACCTGAGAGAATGGTATGAAGCTGTGTCATGGAAGGTTTACCTTGGATATTAGGGAAAGGTTCTTCACCCAGAGTGTGGCTGGGCACCAGAACTGGCTCCCAAGGGAAGTGGTCACAGCACCAGGCCTGACAGAGTTTGAAAACATGAGTTCAGGTTCAGGTTCCCTTGTAAAGCAGTGAGACAGATTTAGGGGTTTTCAAATCATCACTACTTGTCAACCAGCATCATTAGGTACTCAAAGTGTTAAATCTTGTATCTGATGGTTTGAGTAAAATCTATGGAGACAAGGTAATTAAACCCATAACTTCCACTTCCCATCCTACTTAGAGTCAGGGCAAAGTGCCACACAGTGGTTTGAGCTGAATAAATTGTTTTCTGCACTAGCTCCTCTGACAGCCTGGTGAGCTGAAAGAGAAAGACGACTTTCTCTAAAAGAGCAGGAGAGAGAATTATCACCCAGTTTATCACCCTGAGCAGCTCTGGGATGAGCACAACAGAGCAGGATCAGCACAAGTAAGCAGGCACCAGCCCAGCTGTGCCACCTGACTTCATCCCCAAAGAGGGTCAGGGACACTGCTGAAGGGTCATACTGAGAGGTTGTGCCCCCACAGCCTCTTATCTCCCACGGACTTGCAGCATGGGGATGGTCCTCACTGGTTGTTGAACCTGCAGTCTCTCTCAGCTTGTAGAGCTGCTGTTGTTGAGCAAAACCCTAATTTACCTGCCAAATGCAATGACAAATGACAAAGCTTCAGTGTACTCTGGCTTATTTGTTATTAGCCGTGGTGTAAATGTTCCAGGAAAACAATGTTTAATACCCCCATCAGCCAACAAAGCGGCTCTTTCACCAGTATTTACAGGAAGGGCTCGTTTCCCTCAAGTGAGTTTGCTTTGACGTTATTGGGAGAGGCTTTGTGGCAGATATTTACACTAGGCTGAGTGGCTGTGGCATCTTCTGAACACACTTGACACAAGCTGGGGGCCCAGGCTGCCAGAATATGAAAGAGCACTTCCCACAGCACCTTATCAATTTGTTGTACTCCCTGAGTGGCGTGATTACTTTTCCGGGAAGGCTGACTAACCCTCCCTGAACCATTAATCTTGGGACAGCTTGAACCAAGAAAGATTTCTGTAAAAATAGACCACAAAGAATGCATTGGAGACGAGAGGCTTTGCGTCTTTTACAGCTTCTTGACCTCTTCTGGCTGGATTTTTTTTACTAACGAGGAGGATTAAAGGGAATATCCTGGATCCCCAGCGCAGCGCAGTGACCGATGTGCACAGGCGCTCTCAGTCATGTCTCTGAGCAGTGGGGCGGCTCAGGCTTTGCTGTGAAGCACACAAAAAGGGCCTGACTCATTGCTCTTTCAACTCAGTTTCTGTCCTGTAGCTCAGATTTTCTGGGTCTCAAACCCAGCCCTGATTTATGCTCAGTTTTTGGAAGCTCTGGAACCAGTCTGGTGAAAAAAGGGAGAAGGGCACAAAGGGAACACCTGAGAAGAGAGTTGTTTTCCTAGTGTGTAACTTCTCCATAGGTGGGGATTAGTTGTGGTGGCAGGACACCTGGCTCCAATAAATCACAACATTGCCTAATCATTGCACACACGGTGGTGTAAGATTCATGATAATAAAACAACTGAATGCTAATGTAACACATCCTGCAATTCCAAAAATACTAAATGCACAGAAGAATTTGCCTCAAACTAGGAATAAAAGCCTTCTACTTTTCAAAACTCTATGTGATATATAATGTTATTTATTTTTCAGGTATTTTATTTGATAGCATAAAATAGAATTTTATATTTCATATAAAGTAGCTTTTATGTTGTGGGAGAAATGCACTCACTTTACCAACTGAGTCTTGGAAGGCTTCATAAATTTTCCAAAGTACTAAATATTGTAGTACTAAATATTGGAGTACTAAATATTGTAGAAAATGGTTCTTTAATCAAGGTCAGTGCAATAATCCAGTGAGTCTTCATCTCAGATTGCAACTAATTGTATATCAGTGTCACTTCCTTCATAGTCTTATATTTTTAGCTACAACATCAAATTCACTGTTAAGTGGAATGAACACATTAAGTAGCTATACCAGCTGAAATGCTTTTATCAGCAAATACAAGTGCTAATTTAGACACAGAGGGAATTCAAATTTTACATTCCAGTATGATTTTTGTGGGGGTAAACCTTGGCTGGTAGTGTGCTGCCTGCGCAAGGACTTGGCTGCAAAGGTGAAGAAAATACATATACAGAACAATGTTTGGACATTGGTCCAATGGACACAGATTTGGTCATTTGATTTGGTGAGTTTTCTGTTTGAAATGATTATTTGGGGAATGCAAGAACAGGGGATTGGTCAAAATACATTTAAACATCATTAGCTTAAATTTTGTTCCACTGGAACCAAACCAATGCTGCAGACAAAGAAATATTCAAGCAACAATAAGGAAGATCTTTACCTTATCCTCTATGTTATTTTCTTTATTTAATTTCATTTTAAAAAGAGAAAAGGAAATTTGGTTGGGCCTTCAGCTTTTAAACCTTACACCAATCAAAGCTGCTGCAGCATCACCCTTGCAATACGTGGGTGCTACTGCAAAAGTGGGAATTGAACCATGAATCTCCAGCCTTTAAATACAGAAGAAAAACAAAGAAAATCTGTTGCAAGCAAGGAAAACAACCCCTTCCCTTTGCAGCCAGCTGCTCTGAAATCAGAACTGCATCTACATGGTTTGTAAGCCAGCCTTTTGTGGCTGTTTCAGGGGGAGCCACGTTCTTCCCCACTGCTGGATGCTGAAACTGTGGTTCATTATCACATCTGAAGTCTGATGGGGAGCACATAAAATTGTCAATCATTTCCTCAAACAACAGCAAAAAGAAAAAAACCCAACCAACCAAGAAACTGCGTTGTTACCACCATCTACTGGTGGCCTGGGTAGGCTTTCAGCAAGCACTTCAGGACCTGTTGGGGTCATGGAGTCCAACTCCTGGCTCTGAGCAGGACACCCCACGAATCCCACCACGTGAGCATTGTCTGAACATTTTCTTTCCTGGGAAAATCCCAACCCAACCTAAAAGCACTGGGCAATAACAACTGCAAAATGCAAACTAAAATATACTGAGCAAGGATAGAAATGGTTTTAAAATATGACCACTTGTAGTGGCATAAACCTTTTCCCCATCTTTCCAGATATTTTTGGTCTGGTGATTTTCTCTCTAAATATTAAAAGGAGTCAAAGACAAAGTATCATGGGAGTTATTGGTACTTTGCTTGTTCATTTCAAAATAGATTCAGGCTATATAAAATAATAGAATATAGCAAAGGGTTGCATGCTCATTTTTCTTATTTCTTATAAAGCAATAAAGTGAAAAGGCACTTGAAATTATTTTTTAACTAATGTGCCTACAGGTGTTTCATATCTTGTTTAATTATCTACTGAGCCTATAATAATTAAACAAGATATGAGACACCTGTTGGAACATTCACACCTTCCAGAGGGGCTTTAAATGTGAAAACTTACACATGTGTGCTTTGGAACAGGGGAGACTCATTAGCTGACAAGCACATTACAGGTTCTCTGATTTACTACATATTCTCTTAACTCTTCTTCTGAATCTTTAACCAGAGAACCTGGCAGAGACTTTTGCTACTTGCATTTCCCCCTTCCTGTGCTTATTTCCTTCCACCTATTTATTTTCAAACACAAGAATGAGACAAATATTTGCTAAAACTGGATCAGATCCTTAACCTGCTGATATCACCCAAGGTAAATTTTGCTTGTGCCAGTTTTTCCAGTGCAACCTTGGGACAGAATTTCATAAAACGTGAATTTCCATGCTGTCCCTGGCATGATATTGCACCCTTGCCGTGAGCACAGCTCATCTAAAGTGATCTGCAATCCCAAAGGTGTGGAAAATAAAGTCCAGATGTACAGGAATGAACACAGTGAACTGGGCAGTAATGCCTGGATGATGCGGCCAGTGGAGTTTCTGCTTGGCTTTCTTGGGAAAAATGCCCTAATGTCACTGTATGGGTCTGGATTCAGGGTCGCTGAACGAGGGGAAACTCCAAATTTTGCTGTTACCATTAAAATAGAGGCAGAGCTGAAGCAGTTCCCACGTGCTAAGGCGGTGGTTTTTATTTCGGTCAGTAGATGTCAGTGATACACAAGGAAAACCACACATGGCCAAGCCCTGAAACCAGAACTCCTCAGCTAAAACGGCAACACTTCGTTTTTACCTCCTTGGTGTCAAGGTGCAGCTGGTGGAAAAGAGGAGAAGCAAATGTATTTCAGAGAGAAAATGTTCCTGAGAAACATTGGAGATTCCTGTGTCCTACATACGATGAAACAGCACGATTGGGTAGTGACAGATTCAGGACTGACATATATCATCTCAGTATGAATTTTGGAAAGCTTTCATTTGAGGAAAACATGCATTCTCACCTTCCCTTTCCAGACTAGTGCCCCCTCCACAGCTACACTGTTAAAAAGTATAGAATGTTTCAATTGATGGGCTAATCCTAAATCTTTCTCTACTGAAAATGAATTAAGGACAGACTCACTACGGTTCAGCCCAGTTTATAGTAGAGTTTATTAACAGTATGGTTTATTTTGCAACATAGTAAATACAGACAGGCAGAACTGAACATCTCATTCAAGAATAAATTCAATGTGGATTTTTAAGCCTGCAGAACTTCCATAGCTTCACAGCTTGCTGAATTGCTACAAAGAGCTGCAAGTCTTTCCAAAAACCAGTAGGCCAGCCCTGAAAGTCTTGGGATAATCATTGGACATTCCCTTTGATGCCTGGGAGAGACCCAGGCTCAAGGCTGGTCAAAGGTTTCCAGCAATAAAGACAATAAAAGGGAACTCATGTATTAGGAATAAAAGATTAATACATGTAGATCAAAGAGGGATTTATTAGAGGGTGTTGGGGTTTTCTGATTTGGTCAATGCAAAGGAAGTTTGTCAGATAATCACTATTTAAACTATTTTTGACCTGAAACTCAGTTGTAGGTCGCACCCCAATTTTAGCTGGGTACATGAATGCTACAGCTCCAACCACAATTTCCTCATGCAATATTCACAGCAGAGGCAGAGATTAAAAACAGTTTAGATCCTGTGAATGCCCTGGTGTGGCCATACAGGTTTAGCAGGCCTGTCTGAATGCAGCCAGCTGAGTACAGCCCCTCTAACACCTCAGATGAGGGCACTTGAAACATTTGCAGGCACATTAATTCTCTCCTGACTTCAAAGCTTCATACACCTGTCCTAAATGATCCAGACCTGGGCCAGGTTTGCATCCCTTTCACAAATATCTAGGAAATTAGTGCACTTTTTTTCCTAAAAACACCAGCATTTACACATGACTATTACTGGAAAAAAAAAAGGAACTTAGTATTGCTTAGTTATTATTTCTCACCTGCTTTTGTTACTCGTGGCCCCCTTGGGCAAAGAGACCAAGCTGGAGAGGGAAAATGCTCCTGCTAATACGAGCTACCCCTCATCTGCAGTGAATACCAAATGCTGGAAGTAAGTATTTTATTGTGATCCACTGTACACTGATACTTGCTTTTAGGAATTGTTTAACATCTTTACTATATGACTACCTTGGCTGCCTGTATTTCAGGTAACTCTGTCTCTTAATTATATAAGGAACACAAACCCCAGAGACAGAGTTCCTAACATTCATTTAACCCAGCACCTGTTATTGAAGCCCTGATGCCTGAAAACTTTCCTATTTTTTTTCCCCCAAGTAATTTAGTAAAAGAGAGTAGCACTCCCTGCAGGCCTAGTGTGCAAAGTGGTGCTTCCCAGAGTATTTCTGGTACCAGCATTAAAATATACACCAGGCTTTTCATGATATGGAGGGGATCACCATTGATTCCTTTGCACTGAATACTTCCAAGCTCTCAATACTCAAAACAAAAAGTTGATGCAAACTTGCTGTGTAAATGCCATACTTGTTCTGTGTTTCATCTTTCACACATGCTTCATTCTCTTCCTGAAATTCCTCAACAGTCTGAGTTCCCCTCAGAGGCAGTGTGTGTGCTTATGGATTGGGACCATAGGAGAAATTGGCATCAGAGGGAAAACATGATAATGATTTGGCACCGTGCAGGCCTGGGATGCCTGGCTTGGAACAAAAGGTACTTTAAACCCCTGGAGCTCAGCACTGAACATCTGATACGCAGAAACCCGAAGCCACTTTGTTGGCAGCTGTGTACATCTCCATTAGCTCTTCCTGCCCTGGCTTTATCCCTAGGGGACCATTCCACAAATTAACTGCCTTGCCAATTATTTTTTCTAAAATCCTGGCCCACCTGGGAACACTAACAGAAGCTCAGATTGGTTTAGAGACATTGCAACTTCCAAGTCTTTTCAATATGCAAAAGAGTCAGTGAAAGTATTGAATTTTCCATGAATTAGCCAACAAAACAACCTCTCTGTGCTTGCTTTTCTTAGTTCTTGGTACACCCACATACATATGTGCACATCCAGGTGTAGTGACAGAGATCCCAGTTTGAAAACAGATTTTCCTGAAGGCTTTCTCTGAAGGCAGTCGTTGCCAAACATTTCAGAAGTATTAAAAAAAAGGTGATTTTGATGACGCATATCCATCGTGGAAGCTTCTTACTAATCTTACTAATCTGAGTCAGTTAGAAAATGACTCATTCTTACAAATAAGAATATCTATTTCTCATATACCTCTATCTCTTAGAGTAAATGTATATATTAGTCAGGTATACCAAGTCTTTTTCTTTTTTTTCAGCCTCCTCTTGCAGCCTGGCCTTGTTTTTAGACATTGCAGTATCAAAAAGCAGCATCCCATGGGCTGACTGAGCACAGACCCAACAGGACACCTTGCTGTGAGTTTGCATTTATCTCCTTTTCCATTTGTGCACTTAATTTGGAAACACCTTGGAAATGCTTCCTTGAGGAGAGAGAAAGCAAACATGTTTAATAGACAGGAATATGCAGGGATGGGGAATAAGGAAGTGCATTTGGAAGTCTCATGCTGCAGGCTCTCTACAGAGCTGTGCTGTCAGTGTTCAGCCCACTCTCCTACCTATTTTTAAAACTAGCCTCCCTAAAACCTCCTTTCTAACTATAGCACAGGCCAATAAGGTGAAGCACTTATGAGTCAGACTTTTATACCCTTGCCTTTTTTTCTAACCAATTGTTTTATAGGAATTTTTCCTTTTTAACAGGATTTCTTCTCGTGGCACCCACATTTTCACAGCAGCAGAACTGCAGCCACCTAAGTCACCCTGGAGGATGCTCAGGCTTGGTATATCACATTATCATCATAAAGCACTCAAATACAGTATAAAAAGAATGGTGTGGTTTTGGGGAAAATAGAAATATGGAGTGCTTTCAGAGTGGTATCTGAGCATGGAAGGTGCTGTAAATTGGGGTAAAACAACCCAGCAGGACTTTTTATTTTAGTCTTCTCAATAGTATGATCGGCTCCTGGTGTTTGAAGTCATTAAGCAGTCCACAGGTCTAGAAATAGTGCAATTTTTTAAACACTATTTTCAGCTGTCTCCTTTAGTTTAACCCTTGATAAGATTTATCTGGGCATTTATCAGTTTTGATTGCTTTCCCTTGCAGAGCAAGGGAGGGACTCTAAGGCTCGAAACTACCTCTTCAAAATGAAAGCTGTGGCTGTGTTGTGTATTTAGATAATTTTTTAAAAAGGGTGGGGGTTCTATAAAAATCCTTACTTGTATTGGGAATGGCTTCATCTAGAGCAGATTTCCGTTTTCACTTCCTTCTCTGTCATTTTATAACTGCAGGAGAGTAACCTAATTTTCACGTCACGTTTTTACTGTGAGGGTGGGGAGGCCCTGGCACAGGTTGCCCAGAGAAGCTGTGGCTGCCCCATCCCTGGCAGTGTCCAAGGCCAGGCTGGATGGGGCTCTGAGCAAGCTGGGATAGTGGAAGGTGTCCCTGCCCATGGCAGGGGTTGGAACGAGATGATTTTTAAGGTCCTTTCCAACCTAAACATTCTGTGATTCTGTGTGGGTTGTATATTCCTTCTTAGCCCTCACAGGTTATTGTACTGCTTTTTCTACTACTATATATTTTCCACCTCTCTTGAGTATCTTTTGCAGATATTCTGTATCAATTGTAGACTGCTAAGATCCATATGGAATCAGGATCATTGCTGCTAAGCACAATAGATCCATCAAGTTGAAAGGTACAGCTTTTATTTTTCCCCAAAATTATTTGACTCCTGCAGTGCTTTACATTTATGATTAATGATGCATTTGCCTGCTGCAGCTAATTAAAGAGCAATTAATCGAAATATTTTATCTTTATCTCTGTCAGCTAACCAACTTTGTAACCATTTCTATGCTGATACTACCATACCAATGGTCTATATATTTCAGAATTTTTATGTTTTTACAATATTTGCCCTTTTCTATTTATGCTGGGCCATTGGTCATGTGGATAACAAATTTTTTTCTTTCTGCATGTGGAAGACTGAATTGTTATAAAACATGCACACTCCTCAGGCCTTAGCAGCTAAATTTTCTGTGAATTCCCCACTCCATTTGTGGTTATGGCATTCCCACCAAGCAGAGCCAGGCCCTGTGTTCACAGGAACCAGTATTGGGTTATGTGAAGGACTGATGGACTGAGCAGAGGCCAATCGAAAGCAGTTTAGAAATATTATGTTGTCTTCTGTGGTGTTTTTGTTTTGTTTTTGTTTTTCCCACCAAAAATAAAGAAAAGAAAAAGAAAAAAAAGAACAAGCAGCAAGAAAAAAAATCTGCAGGTTCTCTTTCCATGGTAGGTTTATCTTGCCATCTGGGGGATGGATAGATTGTGAAAGGGAGGAGAATGGCACTTTGCCAGATTCTCATCTGAATATTGTCTTCCAGAGCCTCATGCCACCTTCCAAAACTCCCTCCTCTGAAGTCAGAGTCAGTAGCAGCCAGTTTCCACTGCTGGCTGTCTCTAGATAAGATTTTTCCTCACATTCCCTACAAATGAGATTGTGCTGCCAACAGTCAGAGTTGTGCTAATCCAGTACAGCTCTACACACTCCAGTGTCCCACCAGGGTATGGACAGCAGCCTCTGGCACGGCCACAGGTGAGGTTCCCTGCCCTGGGAAAGTTGTCCTGCTCCATCCCAGCCCACAAAATCTGCTCTAAACAAGGCCCTCCCAGATGCCAACACAGACATGAAATGGCATCAAGGTAAAATGATCTTCCTGGAGTCCAGGTGGATGAAAACATCATATCCTCCTCTGGGAGGAAGGCTGTCCAGCTTTGGTTTACCTATAATTCTTCATGAAACTCTGGAAATAATCTTGTGTTCACTCATTTCTTTGTCCATTCCAATTTCCAGACAAGCTTTCAGCATTTGTCATCTGAGCCCTTCTTTATCTATTGCTGTCACCTGAAATCTTAACAAAAAGAAATCCTGTAAAAGAATATGCATCTTATATGCATCTTACTCTCTTTTGACAGTCATCTTAAAAGCTTTACAAAGAGATGGTTTGGTTTGTTTTTTTTTTTCTTTTTTCTTGTTTGCTCAAAATTGCCCAAGCTTTGTTGCCACAAAAATAAATTGTAAGAGATGTCTTAGCACCCACATGGAGCTATGAGAACATCACATCCAGGCACAGTCCAGAGGCTTGGTGGAGGCTGGGAGCTGAGCAAGGGTTTGGGGCTTTTTTTATGGCAGGTATTTGACATCAGGTAAAATGAGGCAAGAACCCCAGCTCTTGCAGAAATGGCTGCTCATTTGTGGTGCCTCTGTCTGGGGACACAGCAGATGTCCAACCCAAACAAATTCAGCACAGCACTGAAAACCAGGCTTCTCCTATTCTGTGTTGGGCAGCTAATATTGCTGGCAGCACCATGTAATATTTTTTCCTTCCTGTTTGTGGCACTGCTTATCTTGCAATAGGTGATATGAAGTGGCTCAGGAGGTGCTGTGAGGCACAAGTAATGTGTGTTTGTAAAGCACTCCAAGGCACTTGACTGAAAGCAGGTAGGAAAGCATCACCTCTGGCTACCAGCAGGGTCAGGATCTCCACAGCAGCCTGGCTCTGGAAGCAGTAATTTCTGCATGATGACATGCCAGGAGTCACTTATTACATCTCAGGGCTGTTATCTCTGTAAGGGACGTGTCTTCTTTGGAGTGGCCACCTGACATCCTCATTAAGGCTTCATCAGCTGTAATGGGCTGTACATAGCAGCCAATGCCTGAGAATGAGAGAAACGCCTTCTACTCTGAAAATGTGAGAAGTGGCCACTCTGATGGCTCACCTGGCCTGAAATGGATCTAAAATATCCCCACTATTACTTCCATGTATGCCCAGAGCACCTATTAAGCCCCCACATGGATCAGGACTCCGGTAAATCGGGAACCATCCACAGGCAGAACAAAGCAGCAGCTTGTAAGAGAATCATAGAAATGCTAAGGTTGGGAAAAACCTCTAAGATCATCGAGTCCAGCCATTAATCTAGCACTGCCATGTCACCACTAAACCATGTCCCCAAGTGCCACACAGAGGAGGCAACAGATGGGGGCAGGTTGAATGGAAAATAGAAGGAAACAAGGAGATGGGATCAGACAGTACGAGTTATGTTAAACACATTCCAAGCTTTTGCTGGCATCCCTGCAAAAAAGGTCAGATGAGACATGGGAAGGGGGCAATGAAAGTTTCTCTGGATGCTCCTCAGTGGCATCTCACATGGAGGCTGGGGGCAAAAACACACAGGTGCTGCTCAGGGTGAAGGAAACTACAAGGAGTTACACCAGCAGAGGGGAAACAACAGAAAAGCCACAGCAGACAGCAAAATTACTAGGCAGGCACTTGCTGGATGAACCTGGGAAACTTTTAAACTAAGTTTCAAAACAATGAGGGAAAAAAGTTTACCTTTCTCCCCAGTTGCTGCTGTGCCCAGGCAAACAGCCCTTTGCTATACAGTCCCTCTAAAGGAAGTGTATCACATAGATATTTAACTCTCTCATCTGTTTCTCACTCAAAAGGAAAGAGATGGATGTTGCTAAATGCTGGCTGCCTCCTTGAGACACAGTATGCTCAGGTAGAGGCAGGGTGGACAGGGGATGCTCTTCAACCCCAGCCAGGCAGAGGTGATATCATTAACTTTTCCTTAGATGTTTGGCACTTTCTGTGAAGATCAAATAAATAAATAAAGCCCCATACATTTCACATACACACATATATATGGGGAAGCAAACTTGCAATGTCACAAAATAATCCTTTTGGATAAATTAATAAAACCACTCACAGTTTAGTGGGTTGGTTTTGTAACAGACCAGTTCGTCTGTGGTAGGTTAGAACATGCCAATTAAGAAGACAAAGAAACATAATTCTGCTTAAATTCACTAATTACCATGAAAACTTTGCAACTTGGAAAGCCTGAACTGTTCTGCCACAGACAGTATGTAAGAAAAGCAATGTTCCAGTTTAAATTGAAGCTTCCCATGCCTCAAACAGGAAAATGTCTAAGCTCTGCTTTGAGTTTGGTAAAAATGCCAGCTACATATTTACCGAAATATTTAAAGTAGTGAGAGCACATGTGTTACATTACATTACTTTAAATGAAATTTGTATCCTGTTGTGTCCCCCAGTATTTCAAAGGAAAAGAGGGAGGAGAGAGGGAAAAAGACCAGGCAGAGCTGAATCTACTCCACAAACTGAAGATACCCAAAATGCCTGGAGGGACTGCTGGCAATCCCCTCCTATGTACACTGAGCTCCTTGAGGACAAAGAACAAAGTTCTGAAGCATTTCTTCTGTCTTAAATCTTCTCTGTACATGAGGAGGATGCAGGTCCCAGCTTGACAAGTGGGAAAGAACCATTACAAGGTGCAATGTGTCTCTGCCAGCCAGGGATGTACCCAGGGCTATAGCAATAGCAAAATCAGTCACTCCCTTACAGGAATAGCAGCCATTTCCACCGCTGTGACCCAGGATGAAGGTTTGGGTGGGTTTCTCAATTCTCATTCTGACATGAAAAAACAGTAAGTCTTTGTCTCTTAATTTTAAATGTTGAGCCCCTGTTTGCCTTCCAGCTTGGCTATTTTAGAGCACAGTAGGAACATTTGCTTTCCCTAAACTTTAAGTGAGATTATTTTCCCATACAGTCAAACAATCTGAGATGCCATGAACTTTAAGAAAAAGTCTATCTATCTATCTGTCTATCTGTCTATCTCTGTGTATATCCTGAAAATTGTGGTGGCATCATTGGCATCAGGAGTACATAGACTGTTCTTCATGTGAGGACAAAGCTTTATGGGCTTCACCTTGTCTTTCATTCCAAATACAATTCCTCCTTTGTTGGTCACAAAACTGGATAACCACAGCTCCACACAGTTCAGCATGTTCTTTATTTTCATTTTCAGGGCAGAGTCTGTTCATAAATGAGATCTTGGCTCTTACAATCAGTTCACCAAAAGCTTGAATATAGTCTGTGCCATGGGGAAAACAGTGGGAAAGATTGGAGACCTCTGCTGTGGTTATATCTGGATACCAGCTGTCAGATCTCATCATCCTTGGGACAGCAGCATGCATTTTCCATCACAAATGCCATTAGGTGCATCAGAACAGAGCCTTTAACAACAAATTAAAAAGCAATAGCCCACATGAATCACAAAACAGCTAAGGAGAAAAGGCTGTGAGAGACAGTAACCCAGAAAATCACTTGATTAAGAACTAAAAGTGGCTACTGTTCCCTTAGGGGAATCAAAAAGTTCCTTGTTTATTACGGTATCCCACAGTGGTAAGGAGGAGAAGAGGGATCCAACAGGCAGGAATTATGCAGCAAGACTGATTTATTTAATTATTTTACAAACTCTTTTATAGACTTTTTTCTTCATAGTCTAATTGGTCAAAGGATCAGCCACCCCTTGGGGTGATTGGCTAAAATCCTAAAACATCCATTGTCAAAATATTTTTCTATTTTTACCACAAACAAAGCTCTGCAAGGTTGCAGGTGTTCATAGTTTATAGAACTCTGCTACTATGTTCCGTGAGAGAGAAAAATATCTCACGGGACTGGAAAGAACTGGAAAGAAGCAAGAAAAATTCTTGCTAGCAGCAATATTTGTATCCATAATCTGTTGGTAGCAGATTATCAAGGCTCATCAAAGATTAGAAGACAGGTATTGACTGAGGGCAAAAAGACACAGAGCTGTGCCCACACAACTAAGATGTGAATTAGGAGCACAGGCAAAGGAGAGAGAAGATCATCTTGTGGAACAAATGACAGCTCAGATGGGATGAACTCAATTAAAGTACCGCTCAGTTAAAGTCCTTGCAGTCACACCTGTGTAGAGCTGCTTCTGCCTTCCATGCACTTCACAGCTACTCAGCTACCTCTGCTCTCCATTTAGAGTTATTTGGAATGATGTGTCTCCATAAGGAAATCCTGCCAGCACAATGTCTGATGTATTAGATGGTAATAGAGGGAGACAAAATCAGTGTAAACTGACCGATTAAAATAAGTGTTCCTCTTTTCAACCTTTATAATTCTTTCCACTTACCCCATTCTACTTTTGCTGGTGTGGGTAACACTGTGCTGGTATTTTGATGATGACTCTTGTTGCAAATCTCTTCTGGAGCTGATTTCATAGGCCATGGCTGGAGCTAAGGCACTTTATGGAAAGAAAAATGCAGAACTGATGATGGCCACAACGAAAATCGTTCTCACTGAGCCAGAAAGGCCAAGCTTGCACCTGCCCTGCTCCAGCAGCTCCCAGGAGGAATGGGAGGAATTCTCACAGCAGCCCCGGGGCAGCACACAGCTGACACATCTCCTGAATCTGCTTGGAAAGCACAGATAAGGAGGCCTGGTTTTGGCTGGAATAGAGTTAATTTTCCTGTTAGGAGCTGGTACAGTGCTATGTTTTGGATTTAGGATGAGAATAACGCTGATAACACACTGATGTTTTAGTTGCTGCTGAGCAGTGCTTGCTGTAAATCAAAGACTTTTCAGTTTCCCAGGCTCTGTCAGCAATCAGGTGGACAAAAAGCTGGGGGACATGGCCAGAACAGCTGACCAAAGCTGGCCAAAGGGATATTCCACACCACAGAACATCGTGCTCAGTATAGAAACTGGGGGTAACTGGCTGGGAGCTGCCAATCCCAATCAGGAGCTGGCTGGGCATTGGGCAGCGGGTGGGGAGCAATTGTACTGTGCAGCCCTTGTTTTTCTTGCCTTTGGTTCCTCCTTCTCTTTTTACTATCTCCTTTTTCATGACTATTACTATTATTATTAGATTTTAACTTATTTCAATTACTAAACTGCTCTTACATCAACACACAGGTTTTATGTCTTTTTTCCCCAATTCTCCTCCTCATCCCAGCACTGGGGAGGAATAAGGCAGCTGCTGCATGGTGCAGAGCTGCCATCTGGGGTTAAACCATGACATAAGGAAATACACACTACCCTGGCAGGAAGCCTGGGCTGGGCTGGCTGTGACAGGCCACTGGAATTACTTCCTTGCAATTTATCCCATCAAGACCAACACACGTCACAGAGGAGGAAATGCACAGAGGAGCTTCCAAGGACAAGGTCACCGTACCTGCCTGTGGCAAAGGCAGAAACAGGAACAACACTCCCTTCTGTCCCAACACCATAATTATTCTGATCAATTTTATTTTATGAGTGTCATTAGGACACTGCTGGGAAAAAAAATTATGACAATTAGAACACAGCAACTACTGGGATATAAAGTGAAGACGATATGGAACAAAGTTTTGAGAAAAATACAAGGAAATTACAAGTTTAACCATGAGTGAAACAGGAGCCTGGGCAGAACTGATCACACCTCTGAGACCAGCATCAATATGAAAGAAAAATCTGCAAGAAGGGAAATTTTAGATGAGTGACTCACGTGGTACTCATTTCAGGCACAGGAAGTGACAGGCTGCAGTGAGAACCAGTCACTTTTCTGGCTCCACAGCCATGAATGCAGCTCAGCAGGAGAGCCCAGACCTCTGGAGAGACTTGAGGGGCTCTGAATGAAGGATTTCTGCTCTACCCCACCCATGACAGAGCCCCAAACACTCAGCAGGACCTCTGGTGTCTGTGCAGTGTGAAGTGAAAGTCAAGAGTGATTTGTGTGTGCAGAGCCGCGAACACTCAACTGAAATAAACCACCCAGCAGCAGGAAGTCTGCAGTAAATAAAAACAGCAAAGCCAAGAGACTGTGAAAAGAATACCCCTGTTCTCCCCTGCCCTCAGGAGGAGGTCAAAGGCTGGTGCAAATCCTTTCGAAGTTAAAGGGAACAGCTGTGTGTTGTTAGTGAGCCCCTCTGACTCCTTTGTTTCTAACTCGGCTCTCAGTGACACAGCAGCAGTGCAATTTAAGGCATATAAGGAAAACAGAAGACTTTTCATAGTTTACTTATTTTTGGGTTTTCACTTAGGTCATCTGGGATACTTAGATACTGTTCATATGAGTGCAGAAAATAGCTGAAAGGCAGCCACTCATGGAGAATGGAAATGCTACACTGTTTTAATGATGCAAATCATCCAGGTGCCTGGAAAGCCCTTCAGTGGAAAGGGTGAATAATTACCAACAAATAAGTAGTAAACGGAAAAATGTTCTCTGTGGTCTGCAGTGTTTAGTCCTCTCCTTCTACCCCTCCCTCACATAATTACAACTAAATTGACTGATTGCCATGTCCTCTATTAAGAAACTGAAAGTAAAGAAAGAGGCAAGGTAAGGCATAACCCTTCAAGTCAATGGAAAACAAACCTGGTAAGGCAAGGGACAACTGTTCTTCACCCTGTGCCATGCTGCTAACCCTGGGATTTGAGGTCTTACAGCACATGCTGTCAAATGTAGTCATTTTGCTCTGCAAGAACAGGCCCCTAAATGTACCAGGTGTCCCCTCTCCCAGCGTGTCCCCAGCAGTCTTCCCACTTTGGAGCAGCTCCAGGTGACAAACCTCAAACATGGTTTCCTCCTCTGGTATTACTCAAAGTGATGGTGGGGTGAAATTGGCACCAGGATTTTCATGGCTGCCTGGGGCAGAGGGAAGGCTCAAGGGAAACAAGAATTTGGACAAAAGACTGCTGGTCTAGCCAGTCACCCTCTCCTATCTGTAATTTAGATAATATTCAACCACTGCACAAACAAAGCCATGCGACTGGGAGCAGTTTTTATTTGCTGAGAGAATCATTAGCAAGTGTCTGTCTTTCCAAGGCCTCTCTTACCTGTAAAGCTGCTTTGGGATTGTGAGATGGGTGCATTTGTGTATCTTCCTTAACAAAATGGCTCCCACACCCACCTCTTGGGTGGTCCAGGGCACTAAACAGCCCCCAGGTTAGTGGTGCTTTAATTATCAGTTTCTGAAGGGCAAAGCAATCTACCCCGAGCAGATGAGAGAGGCTTTGATAAACAGCCCATTCCCCTTTCCTCTAACCTTTGCAGGAGGACATGCAGAGTGCTGGTAGGATTGTATCTGGGGCATTGCTAGGAAAACAGGCTGGTTTTGCAAAGGCTTCATTCCCTGATGTGCTCCCTATTGCTTTGCTAATTCTCTTTTCGATTCCAGAGGCAGGAAAGAGAGCTTCCACATCAGTGTTTTACAAAAGAGCTGGGGTTAACAGGCATTAATGCAAACCATGACCAACACTGGACTGCTTTGTTCATGTGGCATCAGACAGCTTATATAAGATAGAACTCTATTTTCTTTAAAACCCACATTGTTTCACATGTGCATAAGATATGATTTAAATTCCAGTTTATAAGTAATGTACAAAACCATTCCTAAGCTAGAAACAAAAATAAAACATTGTCCAAGAGAGTAAAGGACTCCTGGGGTTCTTTATCCATGCAGTTCCTATAGATCAGAATGTCCCATGGATTTTCTCCCAATTCAGAGGTTCTTTTTCTTCCACCCAACAAATGTCAAGTATTAAAACCACCAGAGCAATGACTTAGTCCACATTTCATTGCCTGCACTGGTACAAAGGTTTCTGTGTAGTCTGTGATCAAAGCAAGCTGCAACCTCTGTCAAAAAATTACAGTCACAAGGAGAATATTCAGGAGTATTTTACAAGATATATTAAAAACTATTCATTTATGATGGCACAGTTAGAAGGCTGCAGCAATAGGAATCAAAATAGCACACTATGAACACAAATGATCTCCAAGAAACTTCATCAAGAGGCAGTCCAGACATATTTGTACTGCAGGCAAGGGCTGCCTTAACTGTTTGCTTCCTTTTTTGTGCATCTGTGATTCCATCCTTTTTCACGGATGAATAGGAGATTGACGTGCTAAACTAATTCTGCACAGAGAAAAAGAAGCAGCATGCTAGCTGAAACAAGGCTCTTTTCCTGTTTAACATATAAATCCCAATGATTTGCCAAATAGGACTTTCACTCTGTTAATTACATGTGCAATGACAATTCAGGTTATTGACAGGAAAGATTATATAATAATTGCACAGGAACCTCAAATGTGTGCTTTCCAACCTTCTCCCTAAAAAGTTATGGATTTCTAAATATCATATATCTCAATTGTGAAAATTATACACTTCCATCACAAAAACATGACGGGGTTTTATCCAGTTTACTCGCCTGATGTGTGTCTTGGTGTGAAAATGTTACATTTCTTGCTGAAGTTTGCAAAACACAAGCACTGCTTTTGCCTCTCAAACAACCTGTTTTGCTCCCAAATAATAGCACCACTCTTTTTTTAGTTCAGATACTTGATACCAGCAGGTGAGAAAAGAAACCCTCACATATCCTACCAAAGACCCGGCCGTTCTTTGACTCTGCACAGCATCCGAGCACAAATACACGTGGTGCAATGAGCATCCACGGCTGTTTCGGTGGAACATTTTTTTCAAAGCCAGGAATATAACTTGTGGACTTGCTGTCATCCCAGCTTCTGCCGTGCCGTTGCACACCCCTACAAAGCAGAATTAAAGTTTGATGTTCATTTCCCAAGGTTCAGCCTAGAGATAGCTCTGTAATTTGAAACAGCCGCGCCTCACACAGCAACAAAGCCGAAGGGGAAGCTGCCAGAGGTTAATCTTTCCTCTGGTATTTCTACCCCAGCTTTGCTTGGCAGTATTGCCCTTGGGCTGAATTGAGGAGGACAATGAGACTGTTAAGCAGTTTGGCTTTGTTTTGCACGCTATGGAAACCCTAATTCCCTCCTGGGAGAGGATCTCTCTAAGAGATCTGGTTGGCCACACCAGAATCCTACACGTGGAATCCCAGCTCCTCGCTCGGCACTGCCCATATCTGAATCTGCAGCTTTGCCACTCAGCCCACATCTGCCTCTGAAACAGGCTCTGCCTCATTCTCCCTGGCACGGGCGCTGCTTCCAGGTCAGTGTCTGAAATAACCTCCCCTCGTGCCAGGATGATTCCTAATGGCGGCGAATGGAATGCACACCCGTGGCTGCTGTGATGCAAACCGGCTTGCTATGTTGCTGATCCTCCCAACTATTTTTGTACACTTGGCAGGCCTCTCCATCCACGTGGAACTAGCAGAGCAACATCAAAATCAAATGGAGTAAAGATAAAGCCACTAGAGGACAAATATAAATTACTAATAAGCTTTTCACAATGCCAGCATGTGCCAGCCAGACATATTAAAGAAAAGGCTCAGGTTGCTTCTGCTCCTTCCTCCCCTGTGCCACTTAGGAATTTCCTCCACCACAGACAATCACGGATATGATTTCACCTCACTGAACGTCACCATGCCCAAGAGCAGAGGCTATTTTTTTCCAATTTACTTCTGGAAGCCAATCCATCTTAGAGCTGCATGAGGGATAGCAAATCTGCTTATCCACTGCACACAGACAGATGGCACAACAGAGTGAAAACCTGAGTCAAAGATGCTGGTCAGAATTCACCTTGCTAAATACATGTTCATGCTTGAGACCCTCACGTTCAGGTCCATCAGGCACTCTAGTTGTTCTGGCATCCTGACCTCCTAAGCAGGATTGGGGGGTTTAAACATTAAGAGTGCTCCAAACACTTCTTGTCCATGCAGAAACTCCAAGCACTGCAAGCTCGAGTTCTCCATACATCTCACAGCCCAGTGTAACAACCCTATGTTATCCCCTGTCTGCATCCATACCTGCACATACACGGCCTGCATGGGAAAAACCAGCTGCCACAGGAGCCACAGGCTGGCAAAAAGGCCGACATTGCAGCTGTCACTGTGCTTGTGCTGCGAAGGACCTGGTCCTGGCTCCCTCAGACAACTCCAGATGTGCACCCCAGCACGTCCCCAGCACAGCCCTCTCTCACACCCTGACAAAGAAGATGCCTCAGAGGGTTCAGTGAAATGCAAATGTAGCTGGTTCAAAAAGAAAATGAAATTCTGAGGGTTTGCACAGGAAACAGCCTGGGGGCGGAGAAAGGAGGCTGAATGCCTTTCATTGAAATGCAAAAAGAAAATCTTCTTTCTCAGGAAGAGCAAAAACCACCCCCCGGGGTGATAATTTTGTTAAGGTAGCAGGAGAGTAACTGGTAGCAAAATCTATTCTAGATTGGTCCTGAGAAACCGTTTGAGTTAAATCAAACCTTTTGAGTTAAATCATCTCCGGTGTTTTCCACTGCATGACACTTTTCTACTTTTTTCATCACTGCTGTCTTGAAATACACGGGAGAAAAAAAATTTAAATATACAGGGGAAGAAAGAGTCTATCAAGACTTAATGAGAGCGGAAATGATGCAAAAGGAACCCCTCCAATGATCTCAACGTGTCCCAAGCACATTAAGTAATTACCATCTGTCCTCTTAGCTGGAGTCATTAATCTCTTCAGCTGTGCTGTGCTGCTTCTTGGTGGCTGAACCTCTTGCATACAAAACTATCAGACTGCAGAGCTGCTTCACAACCATTTTGCCATCCTTAGAAGCTTTTTTAGCTTTGCCAGGGTGTGCTTGAGTGCATTCATCAGAACCAGTACATGAGGGAAAAAATGGGAATGGGTTTGGCAGGCAGAAACGAAAGATTTGGCCTGATCTGAAAAAGAGAGGCGCTGGTTCAACCAGCGGGGAGTGTTTGCTGGCAGAGGGAGCAGCCAAGAGGAATGTGCGTTGGAGGGGACCCTGAATTCAGCAGGGACCAGTGCCAGGGAGCAATGGGATGTCCTGGCACGTGTGCCAGCGGTGGAGGCACAACCCCTGCCCCCGGCTCTTTCGGCGTCACTTCACACAGGGCACTTGTACTTCTCCTTCAGACTCACTTGGTCTCCACGCACCGCTGCTGGGTGCACTAATCGGCGATACATCCTCACGCATCAGCACACGTCCTGCTCTCATCCTTCAGGTTTTGTTTTACCCCTGCCCGACCACCCTGACAGTACACACCCGCCTGTCCTTGTGTCACCAGAGCCCTGCCCCGGCTGAAGAACAAAGGGACAAGCTGTGTCTGCAACGGGTTTTTTTTACTGATCAACAAACTAGTACATTTTTTCCCATATTTTTTTCCTCCTTTGTACTTCCCAGACACCCAGTTTACACCACATTCTTCTGCCTGTGTGCGTGGGTGTGCCAGCCCAAACCTTCCCTGTTCCATCCCTGCAATGGCTCCATTGCTGTCCTGTGGCAACAGGAGTGACAAATTCTGCCTATTCTTTCATTCCAGCTTGTTCTGAGGGCCATGCATGCTGAGAAATGCTACAGGCTGCAGAAGGAATGGAGTCTGTTTTATGAAATGTCTCTATCATATAAACTCTTTGATAGCTAGGAAGAAAGCAAACTCATAACTTTCCACGCAGGAAGAAAGCATGAAAAATTCTCATCTCTTCTGGTGCTTTTTCACTGAGCGTGTAAACAGCCAGTGGTTTTGAGAACCCAGCTCCTCCCTTGTCTGCTACTGAACTGCCCAGGAGTTACTGGTAGTTCTCAAGAGATAACAGACTGACAGTCACCCACAGACAGGGCCTGTAAAAATGATCAGATTTGAAGCTGTGGTATCTTTCAGGAGGCAGGGTGGAAAATAAAATAAGCCGCCTTGGAGAGGGGGATGAAAGTATTGGAGCTTTTTGTCTCCCCAGCTCTAGTCCAGAGTGCTGAAGGAGGAGGTTTGTACCCTGCTCTGTTTGTTGGAAGAGACCGGGCTTGGGACAAACAACTTCACCGCTGGTCTTGTTGACTCCAACAAGTAGAGCAATTACAGCCATCCTGTGAAGCGCTGGAGATAAAGGTTATCTCTAGTAAAAAGAATGCTGATGTTTCTGGGTAGCCCTTGTTCACAGAGAGGAATAGCTAACCAAACTCCCTATGGACTTCAGGGAAACACAAAGGCTCTTCAGAGTTTATGTGCTGAGATAAGGCTCCTGGGAAAACTTTAGCCTAACCTTTCTCCAGCTGTTTGCTTTCGTAGAAAAATCTATGTGTATCCATGTGAAGAAATCTCAAGAAGAAAATTAAAAATACATATATATATATATATATATATATATATTTTTTTTTTTTTTTTTTACCCAAGTTTCACTTTCTACATGGGAAGAAACAGATCCAACTCCAGCAGGTCTAACTGGTGACTTAATGGCTTAAGTGATTGGGGAAATTAAAGTGTGATGACATTCCATTCTCTATCTTTTTTTCTCTGCTGTATTTCATGTGTATTTTAGGCTCTCATTCTGCCCTGTAGAAGATGCAGTTACAAAAGACTGAGTCTGCACACAGTTCCCTTGTGGCTGTGTATGTGGAACCATGTGGTAGTTGAAAAGATAAGTCAGTTTTATTAACTTTACTTAATTAGTTAAGTTACCGAGTAACAACTGGATTTACATATTTCGGGATTACTAATACTTTTGGATAACCTATTTTACTAACAAAATACATGAATAGACAGTGCTGTCTTCTAAGTGCTGTTGATAATTTCTATTCCTTTTTGAGATGCTGCTTTGAAATTCTTTCCTGGATTCATTGAATCCAGGCTCTGAAGAGAAAATGCACTGCTTTCTGCAGTTATTTTTTTCTCTTGAATTTCCTGGTTTAAATTCCTTGGAGTGTATTTTTGCCTAACTGGCAGAATATCTACATGAACAGCTCCTGGCAAAATGTAAACACCTGACACATAAGGGGACAAGTTACTTTAATTGTGAAAACAAGCAGATATTTGTCTAAACAATACTAAAACTGTTTTAAGAACGTAAATACAAGAGTGACTAGATAGGAAATGCTTTTATTCTGCTAAAGGAATTTCTTGTATTCATTTCAGACAAAAACTACAATAAGCATTCCCACTGAGGTAAATGAACGAAATAAGGCTAAGTGCTAGCCTAAGTAAAGAAGTTTACAAGCCCCTGACACAATAAAGTTGCAGAAATGGGATCTTTGTCCTTTTGAGGGGTCATGTGAGCCAAGGAACATGGATTTACCTTCCAGAAGGGCTGGAAGCTACGCAGGCACTGGAATTGCTTGCTTGTGTCAGTGAGCAGTTCCAAATGCCTGAGGTGATCACATCCCTTCAGTTATTGTACCACAGCAGGGCTTTTGGGTTTGCCTAAGGGTTACATCCAAAAGTGTGTTAGTGGAGATGCCTTGCTAAGAAAATTTAAAACAAGCTGTTTTATACACCTCTCCTTACCTGTTATGTAAAATTACTAGAAAGCAGACACAGCCATGAGCTGTGATTTTTCCTTCTGAGGAATAAGCTTGAATTGAATGTTCCAGGCATGTTCCATGCTGGGATGCCAGAACTAAAGTGATCCCAAAGTGTCTGGTTTTGATCTGGAGCTCATTCTGAAACAACTGTGGCCAGATCTCCCCAAGGTTTAAGCACTCCCCCATCCTACAGCTGGGGTTGCTTTGAGGACTCCTTGTCAGAGAGTCTTTAGGGATTCACCCCTATGAATTCCAACAAATGACAGATTTAGTAGCAAACTCCATCCCTAAGCTACTGACTGCTGGAGGTTTATCTGTGCTCTCATTCTATAATTACCACCCTTCCCTTATTTATCTCTCTTGCTAGACCATGAAACACAGTGGAAATAAATAATAACAGAGGCTGTCCCTCACAATGCTTATTATGCATTAAATACTGCAGAGGTCCTGAGGTTTTGCCTCATGGTAACAGTCTTGCTTTCTTCCTCATTTGGCAGCAAATCCAATTACCATAAATTATAAACCTCTGGGCCTTGACACAACCTTTACAGCCCCTTTTATATTGCTCCTTGGTCCTGCTGTCTCACAGATGGCCAAGTCTATCTGGAGCCATTTATTTGCTGTTGGTTTACATGCCTGCTGTAAAATGCTCTATTCCCTTTGTAAGAAACCTCAAACTCCACCTTAAGTTTGTGCTTTTGGACCCCAGAGTCTATAAAACATCCTGGGTTTATGTTCTTCTGCACCTAGTGGATAGACACAATTAAAGATAAAAAAATACACTTTAAGATAAGAAAAATAGTTGGATCATGAGAGAAAAGAAAGAAGTCAGGGCTTAGGTAAGGTTTCCTAAGTTTTTTTCAGGCAGAGAAGTGATGACCTTGAAGGCTGGAGCAAAGGGAACTGAAGTCTGGAGAGTCTGTAGGAATCATTAAAGATGCCAGGCCTTTCATATACATTACTGACACTGTGAGTGAAACAAAAATCTGCTTCATGGTCAAAAGAGTAACTGGATGACAGAAAAAAACATGAAAATAAATCATCAGCTGAGTTGTGATCATTACAAATTCTTTGGAGCTGGGTATACCCAACACACAAATTTTACCCTGACACAGAATTCAGTACAGGTTAGATTTCACTGAGAACAGGGCAAAGCATAAGTTAGGAGGAGGCAAAGATAGGCAGAATGGAGATGGAGGCAACATGTGAGACACCATGGTGTAAGATTGCTTGTGCCATGATTGTGCCTGGAAACCTGAATCCAATCATGTGATCCCACAGCATAAAATGCCTCACCAATTTCTCCAAGGCATTGCCCCTAAAAAACTTTAAACCTTCATCAAAAGCAGTGACACTTCCCATTCCAGTGTGAGTTTCCACTGGCTTTTAGGCTGAAGCTACAAGTAGAGCAAAGACTAAAAAATACCAGTTAGGAGAATAAACATTACCCTGGCACACTCTGAGCTGGCCAGCTGAGGAATTTATCCTACCAGAGCATAAATATGAGGATGAAAGTTCTCAATAAAAACAGATTCCAGGAAAGCCATCCAACTGTATGGTTCTGATCTTCATTTTCCACCTGAAGGAAGCCATAGATAAGTGCAAGCTGGGCCATCTCCACTGTGGTTTTCAATCTTCAGACCAGCTGGAAAAGAATAAGAATAAACAGGAGGCTCTGCATGCTCTGAGGGGGAGTGGCAGCAAAGAAGGGCTTATATGAAACTCAGTAGTAAAGCACCCTTTATTTCCTGACCCAGATACCTGGAATGGGTGAAGGTTATCCCAGAGTCAGTGAGGGCTGCACCATGTAAACATCAAAGACATAATTAGTTACATAATTGAACAGCCCCAGTGGCTCATGTACTTCACAATTACTTTTTTAAGGGATGTTGCTGTTACCTGCTGCTTGAGATAGAAATGCCCATAACCTTTTGCAACACCAAATCTCATATTATAAGACATTTCACCAGTGAAGAAGCAGCCTGGTCCAAATAAAACTCCAAGTGCCACTGTCTGAGGCCCTGAACAGGCAGAAGAACTTAGAATTTCTCGTTTCCTATTTCTGTGGTCAGTGTGTCATTTTGCATCCTGAAGTGCCATCAGATCCCTGAGGGCTGGTCAACCCAAGTGTTCAGAGCAGTCTTTGCAAGGATCCACTGAGTCTCATTCATATGGTAACCTGATCTGATTCAATTTTTCACATCTGCTAAAGGGATCATGACAGAACTCATCATAGCTGCAGACCAGGCAGGCAGCAGAGGGAACCTGAGCTGGAGGTGGCACTCCTAGACCTGCTCCCTTTCCTTTGTCAGCCTGGGCACTCAGTGCTGCTATAAATACACAGCAGTCACTTGACCTTGGCAGTTGCTTTGGCTGCAATAATTCTCTTTTGCAGCTGGCAGGGGTTCAAGAGGAGCACGTTCCCTGCTGCCCCTGGTGCTCAGCTGGAAGGAATGACCTTCCCCTTGCTCTGAAGGTGCAGCTTTGTGGCTGCCTTATGGCTCAGCTAAGAAGGACTAATCCCAAAACAGTGACCCCACCTCCTTTCCACCCCCCCTCCCCCCTACATGTTCCTACTCACTTTTCAGACTGAATCAGACTGAAAATCAATCAGGGTTTTTTTTTCCCCTCTAATGATTCAGCCCAGTTTCAGAGTGAAGGAAGGAAAATGCACTTTTAGGAATCAACACATTTTTACCCCATGGCAGACATCTGGATTAGGACAGATGAGTCAAAGTAACTTGTCTTTTTTCTTTCACTTAAGATTACTAGACAACTATAAATGTATGCTTTGTTTATCTAAAGGTAGGTGAGAAAAAACCCATCATCAAAGTGTATATCCATCTTTCCTTTTCATAGTTCCCCATTGAAAAGTTTTCTAAGCCAGCTGACCAGAACCCTCTAAAATCCTACTGGGAGGTGAGCAGCCCTGCACGCACTTCATACTCTCAGCCTGTATTTTAGGATTAGTCATATTGCCCCCAGGATCACATGTCAGGTGCTGATATTCTGCCATTAATGTCTGTGAGGTGCTGTGTTTTCTCCAGTTAAATTCCTAGATCAACACTTCACTGCTGAGCAAGCCCAGGATGGCTTCTGTCATATCAGGTGTCAGAATCACAGCCTCATGCCTGGCAGATCTTTCAATGAAGTGCTTTCCTTTGCCAAGGAGCCATCCATGGGAGCAAAGGCTGCCCAAGGCCAGTGCCCACAGGCATTTTTCATGGCAAAAACAAGTAGAAGAGGAGTAGGCTCTTTCTGCATATTTTTTCTGCATTCCTTTAATAGCCAACATCTTATAATGGGCATTTAGATAATATTACAGTTCACAAATGCTACATTAAAAGGCAACTGAGAGGTTGCCCAGAAGTCACAACTTTATTTTTTTCTCATTTACTACAGCAAAAGTGAAGCAGAGCCCTGGCTGATTCTTAGAAGTGGTGCTGCTACAGCTAAAATCAATTTGAGTTTTGTCAGAATACCACACTGTACCAGTAGCACTTACTATATGGAGCAATGTAATGATGCCACAGTGGAACAGTTCTCTTAGACACATGTTAGATATCCAAGGTGGCTGGGCTGACTCAGCAGGTTTTCTATGCAGAGGTGACATAAACTGTCCCAGAAACAGGAGCTTGCTCTACCAGAGCTGGAACACTTTCCGAAGTCTAACTGCACTGCCAAATCTTTTCCAGCACTGGTGGAGTTTTAGCATGGGCAGAATTAGAGGGGGAGAGAGAGTGCAAAGAGAACAGGAATGAGCACTTGAGGATAAATCATCCATGCTTGTGCAGGTAATTCAGTTGCTCTCTGGAAGCCAAGTCAGCAAAAACTTGTTTATTTTATTAAAGGTTATTGAAATTACCTTGTACAAACAGGGACAGATGTCAAGTTCCTTCATTCCATGAAGGATGTGAGGCTGTAGATGTCCTCTAAGTGTACTTCCTATCATAGCACAAGACAATTTAATTATGTTTTGTACAACGATGGAACAACGATGGAGAGAGAGTGGAATGTAATTACTTTTGTGGGTTTATTTGATTTGAAAGGTGAGCTCCACATCCCCAAGCAGTTCCAGCAGCTGCAGTGCTACTGAACATCACATAACATAGGCAGGCACAATATAATCTGAAATGCATTAAGCAGCATCACACATTCAATAATTTCAATGAGGAATAGGTTTGCAGAAGTGAGTGACTACAGGCTGCATCAGGATAAATAAACAATAAGTTTAGGAAATCACATCATTTTAAAGGGCTTTTAATCTACTCACTGATGAAGAAATACATGAGTGTGATGATCACTGAAGGCAGCAGTGAGAAGAGCACCAATCTGTCACTACTGGAATGACTTGGAAAAAAATGGGGGGTGTTGATACCTATCCCGTAATGTTCATTAATTGTTTGTCTTCAGTTCTGTGAACTTTTCAAAGTAGCTCAGATAAGGGCTTATGCTTTCAGGCATAGATCCAGCCCAGCCAGGCAGAGCAGTCACAATGAAGTTATAAAAGAGTAAGACAATTCATGATCACACAAAATCCAGTTTTTATCTGCTTACAGGATAGTTTTCATGCAGAATGCTTCACTATTTTTAAACTTTTAAAGTAAACCACTTCTAGTTACACTTTCGGAAGCTGGAAGCCCCTGCCATCTAACTTGCACCCTTTTAAATGTATTAATTTTAATTGCTAGTCCAAGTACTGATCAATAAAACTGAAATCCATGCAGGGTACATTTCTACCTACTTTCCTTAACATGCTAAAAAGCAAATCAACAAACAGGAAGCCTGTGACTTCTTGAATGTCTCAGCATTAGCTTGCAAGTTTAC